>NW_025999949.1:21637547-21640159 GCF_001458135.2 Marmota marmota marmota
AAAAAAAAAAAAAAAAAAAAAAAAAAAAAAAAAAAAAAAAAAAAAAAAAAAAAAAATAGGAAACTAAGGAATATGGCAGAATGTGATTTTAGAACATAAAAGGAAAAAAGGGCATGTCAAGGGGAATAGTTTGTAATTTTGAATAGGGCGTTTAGGGTAAGCACTATTGAAAAGATGAAATTTTAGCAAACACTTGAGAGACAGACTCCAAATCTGAATCAAGAGTTCTACAACCTGCTGTAAAGTGACTCTGAGAAAGTTATTTAAGTCTCTTATGCCTCATCTGCAAAACAAAGATAATCATACCCATCTCATAGGGTTCTGAGGATCAATTTATTATTTCTACAAGTCTTGGAACACATGAAGCTCTCTGAGAGATTTATTTTTAGTTTAAAAAAATATAAAGGAAGATAAAAGAATGGGATATGTGTTACTCCACGTTGAAGCAGAACAAGGGCAAAGGTCTTGGTATTCAAGGGGCAGCTAAACCAGTGGCTAGAAAGGGAGTGAGTTTTGTAAAGGGAAGGAAGAGGATATCATTATAAAGGGAAGATGGTAATGGGGTGCAGAAATGCTTCCAAACTTTTAATCTTAGGTGGGGAGTCCCTAGAGGGTTTTGAGCAAAGGAGTAAACAACTATTTTTTACTTTTTAGAAAAACCACTGCACTGAGAACTGTTGGAGAAGCACAATATGCATAATGGCAGAAAACAGAGAGACCAAATTAAAATCTATTTTAATAATCCAGGCAAGAGATAATGACTTGAGAAATGGTCCGACTCTGAATGTTTCAAAAATAAAATCAACAGATATGCTAATGTATTAAATATGAGTAAAGTCAAGGGTGATCCTAAGGTTTTTGGCCTAAGGAACTGGAAAGTGAAGTGGCTATTGACTAAAATCAACTATGGCCTTATAATTAACAATATGTCAAGAGCTCATTTTAATGTCTTCACATACACAAGCACATTTAATCCACACTACCCATGTGGTGGGTAATCGCCCTACTTAAGAAGTACATAAAACCGATTATTAGTAAACTTGGTAAGCTGTGATTTTAAACTAATAGTTGTCTTAAGAGCCTATGTACAATGGCAGGTATAGTGGCACATGCCTGTAATCCCTGCAACTTGGGAGACTGAGGCAGGAGGATTACAAGTTCAAGACCAGCCTCAGCAACTTGGGAAGACCCTGTTTCAAAATAAAAAATAAAAGGGCTGGAGATGTAGCTCAATCAAAAAGTGTCCCTGGGTTCAATCCTCAGTACAAAAAAAAAGGAGCCTATTACTTAACCAGAATTCAATAAGTCATTAGGGTCACAGGATCTAGCATTATCCTGAAAATAACATTCAATAAATATTTATTGAAACAATTAGCTTTTCTGATCACAGGTTAATAGGTCAAGTGACCTGAATTCAGTGCAGAAGTGTTTCCAGTTCAGAAATGTTCAGCTTCCTCAGATCTCTGCCAATTCCTGCACTTAAATGAGAAACACAGAAAGTCAGGAAATTATTTGTTTTTCTCAATTTCAGAGACTGAAGGGAATGCCCCTCAGAAGAGGGGCAACCAATGTGCCATCCATAAAAAGATATTAATTTCATAGTTATCTTACTGACGATCCTAAAAAAAACTTAGTACAAGACTGAATCTGAACTAAAAAGGATTATGCTTTGTCACTCTGGTTACACATCTCCCCTAAGCCTCTCATTCTGACTTCCAAGTTCCTAACCTTCCTATTTTTCCCACTTCCACACTTACCCTCACTCCAACTCCAGTATGCTACCTGCTGCCTTAACTTTAGGGTTGCTTCCTCAGCTTCTCCAATCTTTTTGTGAATGCTGTCCCTTCCACCTATCTGTTTCAGCAGCTGGGGTGAGAGGTGCATGCAAGTTTCTTTCCCTGTTTTAACTCTGCGCATTAAAAAAGTCTCATTTGTACATGAGACCTATAAGAAGCAATTCTTTCAAGAGGACTCCATCACATTATAAATCTCCCCTATAGATATGTAACTGCAGCATAATATAATAAAAAAGGGAAGATACGGGAGGCAAAGAACCTAAGTTCCAATTTTAGATCCGCCACTTAGTGGTTACCTTTTCGAGTCTGTTTCTTCATCTGTCACAGATCATTCCTACACATTATGCAACCTGATATTCATTACGCTCTTATTCCGGAACACCTCCGGATCCTAAACGGAGGTCCGGAAACCTGAATTACTGTGTATCCCTGGGGCCCCTAAAATGTTTACCATGAATATAGCAAGCAGTCAGCACATGCGTGTTGCTCTCTACTGACTGTTGCGAACCCCGGGCAGGAGCCAGGGAGGATGGCCCAGGAGGTGGGGGAGGGCGCGAACCACCGCGGCTCGGCCCCACACTGCACTTCAGCTCGGGCGGGCTTCGGCTTCCTCTTGCGTAAAAGTAGGAGGTAACCAACTGTTCGGCCCTCTTCCAGCAAGCTCCAGCGCGGCGACCCGACCCGCACCCCAAGGCTCGAATCACGAGAACCCTTCCATTTCGCACGTCCTCGACCACACTCCTCCCCCCAACCAACTGACACCCCCACCAGCGCAGCGCAGCGCACCGCGGTCTCCTCCTGGGGCCCGGCCGCCGG
>NW_025999949.1:21641501-21708308 GCF_001458135.2 Marmota marmota marmota
GCGGCCCAGTCCCGCCCCTGCCGACACCTGCCTGCCGTTTCCCGCCATCTAAGATTCAAACGCAAGATGTGGGTCCTGTAGCTCTGAGAAATAAAGCCCTCAGCGTTGACAGCTTTCGACTCTGAGCCTCAAGAGCTCTTTACTGCCGACTTAACCACAGGCTGACTACCAAAAGGAAAAGACGAAAGGAGCTTCAAGAGCCAGTAAAGCCCAGTAGTTAAGGACACAGGCTCTGTCACAAATTATTCACCTCCGGGTCCTAATTTCCTCAGGCGGAAAATAACTATAATAATACCTGAGAGCCTACGGTATTATTATTATGTCTTACTACTGTGTCTGCACGTACTAAGTGCTAAATAAATCTTGTTTGCTGTCACAGAATTACAGTAAATGGCTTCTGTAAGATGACAAGAATTACTTGACAACTTTGAAATAAATAACAACATGCATCAGAATGAAAGAGGAGTCCAATTTCGAAAGAAAAAATCCATTTATTGATCTGGATAACTACAGTTTATTATTCAACGTGTTAAATATTCATTGAGCACCTAGTATTTGCCAAGCATTATCCTAAACACTGGGATGCAGCAATGAATGAAGGATCAAAAATGCCCCCACAAAGTGGGGTGGTGGCCCATGCCTGGAATCCCAGTGACTGGGTAGACTGAGGCAGGAGGATCCTAAGTTGGAGGCCGGCCTCAGCAATTTATTGAAACCCTGTCTCAAAATAAAAATTAAAAAAGATTGGGATTGTAGCTTGGTGGTAAAGAGACCCAGGTTAAATCCTCAGTACAAAAAAAAAAAAAAATGCTGTCATAGTATTTAGATTCTAATTGAAGAATCTAAATCTAGTGGGTATAGACAATATGCTCAATACACTAGATATATTTGTTTTAAAGTGGTGTTACACTTTAAAATATGAAGTAGAGAAGGGGAAGAGTGCAATTTTAAAGGTGATAAGAGATGGTATCCCAGAGAAGTCTGAAGGAAAACTGAGAGGAGTTTGGGCATGCACACACACACACACACACACACATACACACACACTTACATGTATGTATTTACATTTTGGATGGCATGAAATATGAGAAGGAATCAGTCATTCAAATATTTTGGCAGAATTTTTCAAGCAATGGGAAAGCAAGCACAAAGTTACTGAGGTAGAAAGGCCAGAATAGCTTAAAGCATTTTCAGAGATCATGAGAATCTCCCAGAGTTTATTAAATGCACTACACAACAGTTTCAGATAATTTTCCCCAAAAGTCTGATTTCCTAGGCATGAAGTAGAGCTTGTAAGCTTCCAGTTTTTATTTTTGTTTTTCCAAGTATCTGGGTGATTCTTTTACAAGCATGGTTTGTGATGCACTGGGCTGGAATGTAGTAAGCAGAGTGGACTGATAGAAGAGTACCTGTTGAGATTAGAAAGGTAGGTGCAGGCCACTCAGTGCAGTGCCTTAATGAGCATAATAGGGAGTTTGGCTTTAGCTTTAATACAGTTGCAATGCCAGGGCCCGAAAGCGAGGGAAAACAATAAAGTACCGTGACCTGGCTGCTTGTTGAGGAGGTTACAAGAGTAATGTGGAGGGAAACGTTAAGAGGTCTCTGCACTGTGTCCATGCAGGAAGATGGTCACTGGACTGGTAGCAGCAACCCAAGCAGAGTGGACAGTTGGAGATCTTGGATCAGAGCCTACAGAAGAATCCAGCTCATGCTTCAGGTCAGTGACATGGTCTAGGTGTGCTGTTGACCTCAACATTAACTTGTGAGCTCATCTGCAGCAGACCACACCAGCAGAAGGAACTGTTTTAGCTCATCAGAACTAAGAGCAGACGAAAAATACAACAGATGATTGGTGATGGTTTTAGATACCTGCTATCAGCAGAAGTGACTCCTGTAGCTGGGTTAAGCTATTCATTTCTCTATTTACATTTTATTTATTTTTCAAGAAGTAGTATATTCATGTGGTGCAAATTTCAGTAGTTACAAGAGAACATATAGTTTTTTGGTACTGGGATCAAATGCAAGGCTTCACACATTCTAATCATGTGCTCACCACTGAGCTAGATGATCGCTGGACTCCAGAAGAGTATATGGGTAAAGCCTCCTTCACACTCTGGTTTGCCAGTCCTCTTGTTCCCCTTCCATCTGAACCAAAGCAATCAGTTTCTGGAGTATCCTTCCAGATAACTGATGCCAAGAATATTAGTTTTCTAAGACCATCACAATAAATTACCATATACTTGAAGGCTTAAAACAACAGAAGTCCATGGTAGTTTTTTCTGAGGCTTTGAGAGAAAATTCATTCCATGCTTCCCTGAGTGTCTGGTGTCTGCTGGCAACTGTGGCATTAGTTGACTTTTGGAATATGATTCCAATCTCTGCTTCCATCTATCTCCACATGTCCTTTTTTCCCCTGTGTGTTTCTGTGTTTGTATCTCAAATCTCAACTTTTCTCTTGTAAGGACACCAATCATTGGCTTAGTTAGGGAATACCCTCAATCTAGGATGACATCGTCTTATATCTGCAAAAACTCTATTTCCAAATCAGATCATATGCACAGTTAAAAGCACTCTCTACCACTGGGCTAACTCCATATCTTCTTGGAGCTGCTATTCAACACATCTCACAGTAGAAGCTGGAAAACTTCTTAGAAGCTGGAAAACTTCTTCTTCTTCTTCTTTTTTTTTTTTTTTTTTTTTTGTAAAATTTCTAGGCTTTGTGGACCACTTCTCAATTCTATCATCATAGAGTAAAAGCAGCCACCCATAATGTAGAAATGAGAGACATGATTGTATTCCAATGAAACTTTGTTTAGAAAAATAGGTGGTAGACTGTATTTGATCTATAGATCAGTTTTTAAAAATTTTTAAATTTGTTTTAATTAGTTATACATGACAGTAGAATGCATTTATGTACTTTGGTATGTCATAGATGGGAAATGATTTCTCATTTTTCTGAGTGTACATGTTATAGAATCATATTGGTCATGCATTCACATACATACATAAAGTAATAATGTCTGTTTCATTCTGCTGTCTTTCCTATCCCCACATCCCATCTCCTCCCTTCCCTTCCCTTCCCTCTATCTAATCTAAAGTAATGCTATTCTTCCCTAGTGCCCCCGCCCCCGCCTTATTGTGAATTAGCATCCACATATTAGAAAAAACATTTTGGTTTTTTTGGGATTGGCTTATTTTGCTTAGCATGATATTCTCCAACTCCATTCATTTACTGGCAAATGCCATAATTTCACTCTTCTTTAAAGCTGAGTAATATTCCGTTGAGTATATATGCCACATTTTCTTTATCTGTTCATCTATTGAAGGACACCTAGATTGGTTCCATAGTTTAGCTATTGTGAATTGAGCTGCTATAAAAAATGACGTGCTGCATTACTGTAGTATGCTAATTTTAAGTCCTTTGGGTATAAACCAAGGAGTGAAATAGCTGAGTCAAATGGTGGTTTCGTTCCAAGATTTCTGAGGAATCTCCATACTGCTTTCCATAGTGATTGTACCAATTTGCTGTCCCACCAGCAATGTATGAGTCTACCTTTTCCCCCACATCCTTGCCAACATTTGTTGTTGCCTATGTTCTTTTTTAAAAAATATTTTTAGTCATCAATGGATCTTTATTTTTTATTTATTTGTATGAAGTGCTTAGAATCGAACTCAGTGCCTTGCACGTTAGGCAAGTGCTCTTCCGCTGCACTACAACCCCAGCCCTGTTGCCTGTATTCTTGATGATTGCCATTCTGACAGGAGTAGATCACAGGTTTTTATTTTTATTTATTTTTTATTTTTTTTAAAGAGAAAGTGAGAGAGGGAGAGAGAGAATTTTAATATTTTTTTATTTTTTAGTTATCGGCGGACACAACATCTATGTTCGTATGTGGTGCTGAGGATCGAACCCGGGCCGCACACATGCCAGGCAAGCGCGCTACCGCTTGAGCCACATCCCCAGCCCAGATCACAGGTTTTTAGTCTCTGATCCATACTATAATACTACAGTGTGTGTTTATGTGTGTGTGTATTCATTTCCCACTTATTGACATGTAAGGTAACATACTGTCCATCCTGTTCTATACTGTGCTTTTGCATCTCTGACTAAGTCTAGCAATCTTTCCATTTGAGTTCAGAATGACAGCTCTCCCTTTTTACAGTAATATACTAGTCCATTTTGTGGACCTACCATAATTTATTTAACTAGATAAACATTTGCTTCCATTGTCTTGCATAACTGCTGTGAATAAATTGGCCCAAATGCCATTTCAAACATATGGCATTATGTATGTTGAATAAATTCCTAGAAGTGGAATGGTCAGGCCAAAAATCTCATACAACAGCTACATGCAATGACATAGATGAATCTTATGAACAATATCAGGCAAAAGAAAAGCAGACATGGAAAATGTACAATTTCTTGAAGAAGAAAAACTGACAAAACGTTTTCTGTCATTGGTTATCCTTGGGGTAGTAAAACATGAAGGGAACTTGAACTGGATTATGGTTTGTCAAGTGCATTCAAGCTGTGAGAGTTAATAGAGCTGAACTTTTTGGCTATTCACATGTTCCTCTGTGTATATTATACAGCAATAAAAAGTTATAAGAAGGACTTCCACTACAAAACCATATACATTTATGATTTTGCTAGAGATGACCAACTTGCCCTCTGCAGTAGTTTTCTGTTGTATGTGATTTCTGGCCTGGCCATTCCACTTATGCAGTCATTTGGGTTCTTTTAAAATTTCAGAATGCCAAAAGACAGAGACAGCAAAAGATTTTCTCTCTTTATTCTCCCCCAACAGTACCATTTACCACACTGGCTGTAGCCTTTGTTTGGTGCAGTGGGTTGAACTCTATTCTCACATAAAGGTATATCCAAGATCTAAACACCAGTACTTGTGACATGATCTGATTTGGAAAGAAGGTCTTTGCAGGTGTATTAATATCTTGAGATGAGATCATCCTGCTTTAGGGTAGGCCCTAAACCCAATGACCGCTATTCTTGTAAGACAAAAGAGAAAGATTTGGCACATAGAGATACACGGAGAAAGTGGTGAGGTGAAGATAGAGGCAGAGGTTGTAGTGATGTGTCTACGAGCCAAGAAACTGCAAGATGCCAGCAACCACCAAAAGCTGGGAGAGAGGCAAGGGACAGATTCTCCCTTGGATTCTCCAGAAGAATATAACCTGGCCCACGCTTTGACTTCTGAACTGTGAAAGAATAAGATTGTGTGTATGTGTGTGTGTGTTAAAACTATTACCACTGTGTGGTCTTTGGGTACATCTGGCAGCCTGTGGAAAAGGAACATAGCTGGTCTGGGATTGGTCTTCTGTTGCTGAGATTTCTTTCCTTTTCTATCTAGTCTTAGTGACTTAAGATGGAAGTGACTTGACTTAGGAAAACAAGAGGCAATAGAAACTGAGGATCTTGCCCACACCACATGACTGCATCAAAAAGGTCCAAGTGTTCTCACTTGATATGTAACGTGAAAGAGGCTGAACTAAGATCTGGAAGCAATGGTAGGTAGCAAAGTTAGAAGATAAAGATCAATTCAGACAGGGCTTTCTTTCAGGAGTGTTGTAAAAGTGACCTTAGTTAAATTCAATAGCTAATCTCATTGATCTCCCACAAAAGAGGGAAACATGAAGGTAATGGGACTCATAGATGACAGCTGCTCTTTTTTAAGTTACTCTGGGAACCCAGGGCTCCATGCTTGCTAGGCGAGCACTCTATTATTTTTGAGAAAGAGTGTTGCTAAACTGCCCAGGTTGGCCTTGAACTTGCAATCCTTCTGCCTCAGCCTCCTGAGCAGCTGGGATTTCAGGCATGTACCACCAAGCCAAGTTGGTTTGTTTGTTTATACTTTTTGTGGTGCTAGGAAGTGAACCCAGGGCCTCACATGCTAGGCAAACACTACCACTGATCTCTACCCTTAACCCCTTACTTTGAATTTAAATAATATGTAAATAATTTTAATAATTTATTTAAATAATAGCCTTTCTTTCCAGAAGATTTTCTTTTTTGAGTTGTTTTTGGCTTTGGCAGGACCCAGCCTTCTTCTGTGAAAATCCTGCAGGGAGGTGTACTTTGTTTCATTAGTAATTTGGCAATTAGTGTTCAGGCATGTGACTTTGGCTTAACCATCTGGAACATTTATTGCCTCTTGTAGGAATGGTCCAAAGATGCAGGGGCAGATATTATTTAGATTATTTGTGTTGACAAAGCAGATTAAATAGAAATAATTGTTTTAATTTATTTATTATTTTGTCAGTACTGGGAGTTGAACCCCAAGGCCTCTACCACTGGGCAGTACCCCCACCCCTTTTAATTTTTTTTTTTTTTATTTTGAGTCAGAGTCTTACTGCCTTTGAACTCAGAATCCTCCTGCCTCAGCCTTCTGAGTGATTGAGATTACAGACATGTACTGTGGTGCCCCGCTAGAAGAAATATTCTTTTGTGGTTTTTCAGGCCTTATTCCTTATTTGCCTCCTTTGAATATACTTCAATTTGTCAATTTTCCCATGTAAAGTGTGGGTACACAGCAGTGAGTCTAAAGCATAGGTATGGCCTGATGCAGAGAAACATGGACTGTGCCTCCTTCTCCCCAACCTAAGTCAGAGAGGTCTTTTGTGCTCTAGCCCCAGCAACTTCACACCCCAATGGTGAGGTTCCCTCTCACCCCATCCCCGCAGCCAGCTTCACACAGTACATTGTTATTTTAGCTCTTATTGCTTTGTATGGAAATTATATCTTTAAGGTGGGAAAATGATAAGAAAATAAGTTCAAATTAAAATAAAATGGGATTTCAGAGTTTTGTTTATTGTTTTGCCTGTTTGTTTTTAAAAATACATTTAGTTGTCAATGGACCTTTATTTTTTTTTTCTTATTTATATGCAGTGCTGAGAATTGAACCCAGTGCCTCACATCACACATGATAGGCAAATGCTCTACCACTGAGTCATAACCCCAGCCCTGTTTGTTTTGTTTTTAAATAAAAATCTTCAATGTAGTGTTGGGGGATGGGCCCATTTCTTTTTCTTGTTTTTTTTGGGGGGGGTGTGACTGGGGATTGAACCCAAGGGCACTTAACCACTGAGCCACATCCCCAGTCCTTTTTAATATTTTATTTAGACACAGGATCTTAGTAAGTTGCTCACGTCTTGCTAAGTTTCTGAGGCTGGCTTTGAACTTGTGATCCTCTAGGATTATAGGTGTGTGCCACCACGTCCAGCTATGGGCCCATTTCTTGAAAACAATAAAGCAACATGTATCAGAAGTCCTGAAAAATGTTTAAACCTTTGGATCAGGAATCCCACTTCTAGCACGCCAAAGGTAATAATCATAGGTATGGACTAGATTTATGTACAAAGATGTTGATTACAGCTTTATTTATAATAGTATACTATTATACTGAAAACAAACTAAATGCCCAACAGTAGGGAAAATTAAGTGAACAATAGTCTACCCACACACAGTTATTTATATTAATGTCCATAAACTTGATTCTTTAGAAGCATTTTACTTTTAACATTTATTACAAAGTTATACATAGAAAAAGTACAGGCAGCACAGAAGTAAAAAATGAAGGCACAAGTCATTCCATATGGTTGCTAGAATGAAAAAGAAGCTTTCTCTTTCCACTGTGGTTGCTGAGCCTGGAAAATATGCATACTGGGCTGCCAGTGGCTGCCACAGGGCAGAAGTGAAAAGTTGATCTCAGAATAAAGCCAAGCATTGAGAAGCAGAGAGATGGGGAGAAAGAAGGGCTGAGATGTGATCCTGATTAGGATCCCTTGAGACCCTGCAGCTCATCCTTTGTGTCTGAAAGCCATTTCAGTGTTGTTCTCGTTACAAGAGATAATAACAGCCTTGACTTTGAACTGGACATGAATCAGGACTAGTGTAGCAGAGCCAGGTGCTTTGTTGGAATCAAGGTATACTCTAAGCCACAATGCTTTTCTAATAATCAGTTCTTTAAAAAATCATTATTTCAACAAGGATTTATGCCCTTCACTTTTAAAACAAAATAGTCACAAATGACCATGGGAATGGATATCAAGCTCATCAATGTAATGGGATGACCGGAATATCTCTTTTTCCTTTTATGAAACTCAAGACAGCAAACATTCATATTTAATTTTGTGTTATCTCCTCCATCATATTTTCTTAAAGAGCTGTAAGAGAGTCTTCGGAGGGTGTAACCTAAAGCTTTTTCAGTATTCTGGAATATAACTCTGGGTCTGAAGATTTTTCAATCCACTTAAGATAATTTAGTGCTTTCTATCATTGTCCCTATCTTGGCCTTTAATTTCCTTTTAGTGCTAATTTCCTTATTCTTTATAGCTCGAGGATCATTTTTCCTTGTTAGAGAAAATGCAAGCAAAATGGGCACTGAATATTTCTGTTCCTTTCAGTTGTCTGATCACAGCAAACCATATGGTCTCAAGCCATGGGATTATCTCTTTCTTTTACTTCATGCTTTTAATACTAAGCATTAAAAATACACCTTCTCAATAAAAAAAGCCTCTTTTGATTTTTAAAGTATTGTATGCTGCAGACTTCCTGAATCTCCTTTCCATGCCTGTGGCCTTTCTTACATTTTCCTTTGTCAAATGTCCCTCCTCTAAATCCCTGCCCTTTAATATCCTAATTTCATGGGCTGTCGTCTTCCATGAGTACATCTCTTATTTCTTCCTAATCGGGGTTATTGGAGTTTGTGGTCAGAGTCTGGTTGGAAGCCATATCCTCATTTTTTTAATTAGCAGTGTGTGATAATTTTACATAATAGTGGGATTCATTGTTATATACTCATGCATGCACACAGTATAACAATATAATTTGGTTGTTTTTGTTCTCCAGTACCTCCCCTTTCCTTCTTTTCCTCCCATCCCTGGTCATCCTTCCCTTTTTATAGTCTCTACTATAGGATCACATGTATTTTTCTATGATCTATTTTTTTTTTTTGGTACTGAGGATTGAACCCAGAGGTAATTAACCACTAAGCCACATCCCAGCCCTTTTAAATATTTTATTTAGATATAGGGTCTTGCTGAGTTGCTAAGTGCGTTGCTAAGTTGCTGAGGCTGGCTTTGAACTCGTCATCCTCCTGCCTCAGTCTCCTGAGCCATTGTGATTACAAGTATGTGCCTGTGACTGACTTCTATGATTTGTTTTTTGTTTCCAATTAAAAAAAAAATAACTCCTGCTTATGAGAAAGTTTAGAAGAAAAAAAAAAAAAGAAAAGGAAAGAAAGTAAGTACAATATGGCAGAGACTGCTGGCTCTCTCTCAAAATCCATGCCCTCTTTCTTCTTTGAGAAACTCACAGGTTAGCTGGATTGCCCAGAAAAAACCCAAGTTTCCTAATCTCCTTTGCACCTGGGTGTGACTTTATGAGTATCTTTTCACCAGTGAACTATGAGCAGAAGTGATTTTGTCCTTAAATCTTCCACTTATCCTTTCTTCCTGGTTTTGTTAGCCAGAATGCAATTACAGCAGATGGGGTGGTGATCCATCCTCAACCATGCTGACCAGGGCAAGGCTCCATGCCCTTAGCATAAAATACCAGGGGCCTGGGTAGTGGACTAAAGAGATAAGGTATCAGTGCTCAGAGTGTTCTATGAGAAAAACATTTGTATCTCAAATTTAAGTTGCTACATTTTGGGGTTTCTTAGTTACGGAAAAACCATATGTATCTTAACTAACAAAATATAATTAATTCAAGAACCATTTATGCCAGTCATAATGCTGGCATACTATTCAAAGATATAAAATGTTAATGATCATAACTGCAAAGCTATGCAGTTTTATTACATAGATTGCTGAGAATTCTCCGGACAGGACTACTCCGCCCAAATCTCTGTGTTCTAAGAGACTTGAGCACACATTACTAAGGTTTTTAGCAGCATAGGCTGTGTCCGTAGGATGACCTCAGCTCCTCCCCACCTCCCATTAAAACACTTTCAAGAGAAAGCCAAACCCTGCCAGGGAAATTTACTGTTTGTTCTCACCAACACCTAATGATAGGCCCCTGACCTCCTTTTTCTTAGAGCATTAAAGAGTTTAGAAGTGTCAATTTGTCTTTTTAGCAATTCAAAGGTATCTTTTAAGATCTGAGAGCCATTTCTTTGAAATGTAATCATCAGGAAGGCTAGGGCCTCCATCTCAGTCTCTGTGGGAGGAGAGAACCCGACTTAGATAACTGCCAGCCAGTAGACACAGCTGGCCTCCTGTATTTACACCCTGGGTAATTTTCACTTCTTTTTACTGAACTCCCACATTCCCTCTCCCTTTTAATTTTTGATTTAGATGTAAATCACATCTGCACAAATCAGAATGGAGTTCAGTTCTATTCCCTAAGTTCAGTACTCACGGAATAAAACCTATTTTACTGCTTTAACTATGTCTGACTTTTTTACCTATGTTGTGCCAGGCACTATGCTGCCCCCCAACCCAGTAGATTACTGGATTTAATCTGCACTACAGCATCATGAGGTGAAGCTGTTAAAGCCACAGAGGGACTACATTATGAGCCTGTGGCTGGAACCGACTCCACTTGAGGTACTCATGATCACACCCCAAACTCTGGTCTCTGTCCTTCCCCCAAACAGCAGAGAGCGTCTTCCCCCTGCAGTATCCCTCCCACACTCTGCTGAGAACACTGAACCTTATCCTTACTTTAAAGGAGGAAGATCTAATGAAATTCTGTTATTTAGAATAACAGAATAAGTGAGTATAAAGAACTGAGGCAATAAATTGATAATGGACATTAAGGACTTATGTTCAAAGTCTTTATGACTTTGATTTATGAGCTTTGGAACTCTTAAAAGTCGGAGAATCTGACGTGGGTAGCCTATAACCAACCTAAGAATTTCACTTTTTATAATATGAAGTTCCCTGATCAGTTACATATGTCCATTGCAAATTCAGACTAGTCAAAGTCCTCGACATACTTTATTCACCAGAGATGCACAAAGGTTTTCTACTTTTTTTTTTGTACCAGGAATTGAACCCAGGTTAGCTTAACCACTGAGCTACGACCCCAGCCCAGTTCTTCTTATTTTCTATTTTGAGACAGGGTCTTGCTAAGTTGCCCAGGGCCTGGTTAAGTTGCTGAGGCTGGCCTGGAATTTGCGAGTCTTCTGCCTCAGCCTCGGGAGCTGCTGGGATTACAGGCCGTTCCTCAGGGCGCCCGCTAAGCACTGTTCTAATATTTGGCGTCTTTCTTTTATATTGCCAGCAAATCAATTATCAAGAAATCAATATGTCTTCCTGAGCCAACATATAATGATCTCCGAATTTAAAAAATTTACAATATGGTGAAATTTGGGGTGCGATCCCTCAATGAGGTCATATTTGGAATTAAGCTCTCCTTCCCTCCTCTTCCGGGATCCTGCGGACTCCACGCTGAGTGCCAACACTTTGATTTGCACACGCAAAGCTTCTTACTTCAACGTCTAATCCGGCACTTCCACAGGTGGCAACCTCAGCCCGGGATGGAGGTGTCTCCAGGAACTCTCACCCAAGTGTTGCTGAGGCCGGCGCTTCAGCGGCCCGCGACAGCTCTACTCCCCACCTGACTGGTCCTCGCGGTTACAGCCTCTGTCGCTCAGTCAGCCAGGCTCAGGCCCTGCCCCTGGGAACGCGCGCGGTCTTCTGGCCCCGTCTAGGCTCCACCCACTCGGTCAGTCTCCACCTACCCGGAACGCGCAAAGTTCCCGGCTCCGCCCACCAGAGCTCGCGCTTCGGCCCCTCCCCGCCTGAGTCCACTCACCAGGGCCCAGCCCATCCGGAACCACGCAGGCCTTTTCATCCCAAGATCCGCCCACTGGGAAATCTCGCTGCACGCCCCACCCCGGTCCCGCCCACTTAGTCCTACCCCCTTGGTAGCACCTCCCTTTTCCCAGCTCCCTACACTGAGAGGTCCGCCTGCTCTGTCCCGGGCTTCGCGCGCTGGGACTCTGAGCCACTGGTTCCGCCCAGGCCCCGCCCACTGGCCGCAGGTTCCACCGGCCGGAAACTGCCTGGGCCGCCCCAGGCTCCTCTCACTCTGCTCGAGTTCTGGCGCCAGCTGCTGCGCACTGGCGGATTCCTTGGTGGGTCCTGTCTTTGAGCCCCAGGCCGGGGCTATGGAGGGGGACGTCGCCGCCGCCACCCTCTACCAGCCAGCCAGCCCCCCGCGGGACGCCTGTGTCTACAGCAGCTGCTACTGGTGAGGCGGGTGCAGGCGCTGCACCCGGGGTCTGGCCCAGCGCGCCGCCGTGGACCACCGATTCCTTCCAGCCCCTTTGGGCGCGCGGGGCCTAGATTGGAAGGTTCTATTGTTTTGCCGGGTGGAGGGAGAGGGAACGCGAGCCCTGCCTCTGGAGCAGAGCGTGGGCAGTGGGATGGGATGGGAGTGGTGCGTTCGATGGTGCATTACCTCTGTCTGGCGCTTTTTGGATGGACAAGCTCAGCAGATCTCAGTGGTTGGGGGCGCGGAAGGGGAGTGAGGGTGGAGCGCCGCTTTGGAAGTTATCTACAGAAGCCTGTGTGGTGTCAGACTGAGGTGCAGGTTATTTTAAATTTGGAAGAGAATGGGGGCACAGAGAGTTTGAAATATTTTTCCAAGGTCACCCAGCTAACAGCTAGGAATTGCAGTCATTATAATAATGATTATATTTGCAACGCGCTTGGCAAATGCTGAGCATTGTTACTGGTGGATATGTGGACTAACTCGTTTGAGCCCCATTGTAACCCAAGAGAGTTAGTACTGTTGTGATCTACATTTCAAAGAACAGTGAAGCACAGAGGGGTGCGAATAATTTGCCTGATTCTCACAGCTTCTGAGTGAAAAATGGGGATTTGCAGGCGGGAGTCTGGCTCTGGAGTCAAGGCACTGTACATCTCTTACCTAGGCTATCTCAGCAGCTGAAGCATCACCCCTACCTTGGTCTCAACTCCTCTTTGCCTTTCCTCAGTAAAAATAATTTCTTCCCCAACGTGCAAGAAACCTCAGGACCATAAAATTACCCATTCCTCCTTGAGCTGGTCATTGAACCAATACCACCAAGAGTTTAACATTAATTCAGTTCTGACCATGTTAGGCCCAATGCCAACTGTTTCTATCCATGCCTAGGAGATTGATTTTATGATTATATTATCCTCATTTTGCTTTCTGAGCCACAGAAAGGCTGTTTATCCAAGATCACCCCTCTACTAAGTGATGGTACTGAGCCTGGAACCTCTGTGTGATGCTGGAGTTCCTGATTCTCAATTGCTGCAGTGTATTTCTGCTCTGTCTCCTAAATCCTATTCTCACTCCTAGCAGACATTCATTGTTTCATTCATTCATTCAATAAATGTTTATTAGGCACTTGGAATATGTGATGTGTGATTCTAGGCACTGGGGAGGTAGCAGTGAACAAAATTGATAATTTCCTTGGTAACATCTCCTGGTTCTTACATTTTGATGGGGGAAAGCAGACAAGGACAAGTGATTCATGTTTGGGTAGTGGTAATGCTATGAGAAAAATAGGAAAAAGCAAAAGGTGATGACTAATACCATTTTGGGGGGAGTAACGAAAGATTAAATTCAAGGACACTCCACCACTGAGCCACACCCCCAACCCTATTTTACATTTTATTTAGAGACAGGGTCTCACTGAATTGCTTAGCACCTTGCTTTTGCTGAGGCTGGCTTTGGACTCGTGATCTTCTGCCTCAGCATCCCAAGATGCTGGAATTACAGGTCTGTGCCACCCTGCCTGGCAACTAATATTATTTTTATGTTAGGATACTTAAGGAAGATATTGTTGATAAGGTGATATTGAACAGAGATCTGTGGAAAAGAGGGCAAGTGCTTTGTGGCTAATGGGGGAAGATCATTTCAGGCAGGGAGAACAGCAGGTGCAAAGGCCCTGAGAAGGAAGCATGCAGTCAGTATTCGAGAAACAGGAGGGAGACTGATACAATTCTGGGAGAGTGATCTGGTTGGAGAATGGCAAGAGATAAATGTCTCCTGAGAAGATGGTCTTTTTTTTTTTTTTTTTGAATAGAATGTGTAGCAGCATCCCTGGCCTCTACCCACTAGATGCTGTTAGCAACCTCCTCTCAGTTGTGACAACCAAACATGTCTCCAGACATTGCTAAATGTCCTCTTGGGGACATGGTCACCTGTGCTTGGGAAACAGTGCTCTATCCTGTCTGAGCACATCAATCGGTGCACTTTGCTTCTGCTCTATTAGGTTCTTCTAATTTGAAATAAACGCTTTTTCTTCTGTTAGTTTCTGTCAGATGTTACTTGTATTTCGCAACCCCATTTAATGATAAGAGTGGTGGCCATTGTTTGTATGGGACTATATGGTTTGCACAGCAATATTTATTTCCCCCCCAGTGTAGGGATCAACCTACTGCCTTGTGCTTGCCCAGCATGCCACTGAGCTACACCCTGAGCCCCTAGGGTATTTCTGATTCTGTTTTAATTGTTTAGTTTTTTCCCAAACATTTGTGTAGTACCTGTTGTGTGTCAGGAATGTCCACTCAGCTTGCTTCTCTGGCCTCAGCCCATTATGGGTAACCCCTGCAGTCTCAGTCCTTATGCTGCTTTATTAGGCTTTTGTCTATTAGAATGATCACTTGACAGCTTGGGGACAGTATCATCACCCTTTTTGTTTGTTCTATTCTAACTGTGGTTCCCTGCATTTTCAAATATAAGCACCTCTTTTTTTTTTTTAGCATCAAAAATTTCATGAGATTTTTCTGCATATTATGATCTTGATGATAAAAAGGGAATGAATAAAATTCAGAAACTCTATGTTCAAATTTTTTCTCTCTGTAATATTCACACTGTATTAAAAATTAATAGTACTGGCTGGGCGCTATGGTGCACCCCTGTAATCCCAGTGGCTCAGGAGGCTGAGGCAGGAGGATTGTGAATTCACAGTCAGTCTCAGCAACTTAGTGAGGCTCTTAGCAACTCAGCAAGACCCTGTCTTTAAATTTAAAAAAAGTGGGGGTGGCTCAGTGGTTAAGCACCTCAGGGTTCAATCCCTGGTTCAAAAAAAAAAAAAAAAAATTCAGTCTACAAGTAGTACTTGTCCATTCATGAATTCTGTTCCCACCTGTAAGATGAGGGATAGGGGAACAGACAAGGAGAAACTGCTGTCCTGTATCTCTTGCATCTTCCCATATCTCTCCAAATAATGACTCCCTCCTCTGGGCTTTTGGTATGCATCATTTTGTCTTTCTGTGCTGCTTGCTATTTATTGATCTTTATATCTCCTCTCAGCATATGTAAGCTTTAATTTATCATCATATCCTTCAAGCACTTAATTTAGTGTTTTGTACCTCACAGGCTCTTGAAGATGTTTTGGTAAAACTCTTCAAAAATTTCTGTAGGCCAGACAGATAAATGTCTTCTCAAAACTTGGATTTGAAAAGTTTGAGCTACTGCATGCCATTTGTCGTATGGAAACTGTCAGTGAATTTTTGTTATCTATTATATAGATCATGTTGAAGGAGTCATTGCAAGCTTCCTTTTGTTGTCACCACCAATATCACTTTCTCCTCAAGATTTCCTTGTTATTTTAGAGAAAAACAAAACCACAGGAGAAAAATACAGATGTCAGATTTTGGTGTTTTAAATTGTGTGGAGCATTGAGACAGGTAGACAAGGCCAAGATGTGTGAATTGAAAGGGTGTGTATTTGCATGAAATGGAGAGTGTTGTTTGTGTCTTGCTTCGTTTTCATGTAGTGTCGTGTAGATGACTGGAAATTCATCCTTGACAGATTGAGTCATGTGCTCTGAGCAGAGCGTTGGTATAGCTCATTTTTTCCCTAGTTTTCTTAATTAGTGCGTTATGCATAATTATGGGTGTATCTCATTTTGAGCAAAGGTACTATGTGGTTTATTAGTTAAGAGGCTGAGCTCAGAGGCTGAATGGCGGCCATATTTGCCCATGCTTGGGAGTGTGGCTTAGTTACTGCCTGTGTGTGCTTAGTTACTCTGGAGTGTGGTTCAGTTGCTTATTTGATGCACTAGGCACCAATTTATTTAGGTTGTTCTGGTTACTGTTTTGGATCACTCAAGGCTTGTCATAGAGAAGAGAGATTGATCCAGGGTAGATGTGTAGGAAGGTGGGTTTTAGTTCAGTATGAGTAAGGGCTTTCTAAAAGTCAAGACCTCCTCCTTACCAGAGGGGCTCAGGGAATCCCACTCACAGGGACTCTCTCCTGGACCTATCATGGAACTGTTCCCGATCCTTGCCAGTCAGGAGCCTTGTTCCCCAAAACACCCAACCTGTCCTTTATTTAAGGCAAGCAGGGAACCAGTGTTAACTAAGATTTATTGAGTATTTACAATATGATATGATTATGTGCATTTTACAGATGAGCAAAGGAGATTCTCAGATCAAGAGGGTCAATGCTTCTTACCTTGTAATTGGCTCAGTTGGAATTCTAGCTTCATTGCAAGTCTCTCAACCAGACACTTATAGAATTGTGACATAGCATTTTATTGGTTGTAAACTTTCTCCATAGGCAAGTAGTGCTATGGGGTAATGAGCCCTGTGTCTGCAGAGGTGCCACCTCAGCGCAGGTTGGACAGCAGCTTGTTGGTGATGTTTTAGAGGACATTTATTTATTTATGTATTTATACATGTGTTCATACATACCAGAGATTGAATTCAAGGATGCTTAACCACTGAGCCACATCCCTAGTTCTTATTTATTTTTATTTTTTATTTTGAGATAGAGTCTTGCGAAGTGACCTAGGGTCTCACTAAGTTGCTGAGGCTGGCTTTGAATTTACCAACCTCCTGCCTCAGTCTCCTAAGTCATTGGGATTAGAGGTGTGTGCCACTGTGCCTGTACAGAAGGAGATTTAAATGTTAGTTAGTTGTTGGATTAGAAAGTGTTTAAAGTCTCTTCCAATTTTTTTATGCCATTATCAGTCTTTAATTAAAATTTGAATAACAAAGAGAGTTCGCTTTTAATTATATTGATTAACCAGTTGTTTTATTTCAGTGAGGAAAATATTTGGAAACTCTGTGAATACATCAAAAACCACAACCAGTATCCTTTGGAAGAGTGTTATGCTGTCTTCATATCAAATGAGAGGAAGATGGTAAGTTGGTTAGTGATTGAAGAAAGGAAATGAGATTTAGGATGAGCGTAGAAGTTGAATGCAGCATGGGTTCAGTCAGTACTATTCTAAGATGTGCTTTATAAAATACAGGAACATTTTAAAGTGTTTTTGAATGAGATTTTTTTTTCCTCTTAAAGGACACAGTTGAGTTAGAAAAGTTTTGTTCCTTACTTAAATAGTAGGTGAGGGAGTAAGTATATTATGGCATACTCACACAGATTAAATCCCTTTAGGTATTAATTTAGAGCTTTAAGTGCTTATATGGAAACCACATAATTCTTAGGTTTGAAGAAAAGATTTGTCTCTGGAGTTTTGAATAGAATCATAACGAACCTATAGAAAGTATTAGAAAAGTGAACCCTTCTTTTTATAACGTACTCTTGTCGGCATCATTTCATTAGATGCCAATGGAAGCAAAGTTTGGACAGCTTTCTCCATTTTAGAGGAGAGTAAATAAAGACTCAGTGTCGTCCTGTGAATAATACAATGGGAAATCAAGACTTGAATCTGAACCTGCCAAGTGTTCTTTTTTATTTTTCTTTTTGGTATCAGAGGTTGAACTTGGCTGTTTAACCACTGAGCTGCATCCCCAGCCCTTTGTTTTAAAATTTTTAGATGAGATCTTGCTAAGTTGCTTAGGGCCTTGCAAAATTGCTAAGCCTCAGCCTCATGAGGTGCTGGGATTACAGGCCTGTGCCACTGTGATCATGTTCTGCCAGGTGTTCTGAGTCCTAGTCCAGATACTTTTTCACTCCAAAGAAGACTTTACAATAACTTGAGCTCTTGTGAGCTTTCATTATTGAGGATACTAAGAAGGAGTTGAATTTATTCTTATTCATTAACTTATTCTTTTACCTTGATTTTTGGTTGCTCAGAAATATTTTTTTTTCTTATTTATATACTGCTTTAAATGATCTAGTAGTGGTTTAACTGAAACTATGGGATATACTATATTTTATAGATACCTATCTGGAAACAGCAGGCGAGACCTGGAAATGGACCCGTGATCTGGGTAAGATGTCCATTCGGAGAGCCTTCAGTGTTTCTTGTGACCCCTGAGTGGTCTGTACACTTTGGGAAAGCAGAATTGAGAGGGACAGGAGAGAAAGGCTATGGCAATTACTAATAAATAGACTTTTTTTGAGGGGGGGGTACTGGGGATTGAACTCAGGGGCACTTGACCACTAAGCCACATCCTCAGCCTTATTTTGTATTTTATTTAGAGATATGGTCTCACTGAGTTGCTTAGCACCTCGCTTTTGCTGAGGCTGCCTTTGAACTTGTGATCCTCCTGTCTCAGCCTCTCGAGCTGCTGGGATTACAGGCATGTGCCACCTCACCCAGCTATAAATGGTATTTACTTATATATTTATTAAATGGTGTGTGTGTGTGTGTGTATATATATATATAAATAAATATATAAATTTAAAAATACCATTTATATATATATATATATATTTATATATATATATATATATATAAATGGTATTTTTAAATTTATATATTTATTTATATATATGGTATTTATTCTCACCCTTTTGAGAATAGATGTTATTTGGTCTAAGGTAGAAGTACTACAGGCATATTTTAATTTTTATTTTGGAATTATTATAGGAATGATTTTATTTTTTATGCTTTTATTTACATTTATTTTATACTAAATTTATTCTGGTGTAATAAATTTTGTTTCTTCAGGGATATCTTTTTCTTTGGTGCAGACTCTTCTTCTGGTTTAGGAACAATTTCTTCTTTCTAATAATGATTACCTCAGGTGGCAGAGGAAGCATACATGCTGGTTCATCTGGCCAGGAGCTGTATAAACATCGTGGGTACTTTATTTACCCGGATATGTTCAATGACCAGAGAATCCACATCTAAACCCTTAAGTTCAGCATAATTCTCTGCATTTTTAAGCATGTGCACAAAAATCAGCACTCTTTTTGGGCCCCTGACCTTGTGTCCAGACCCAGTTGGGCCTTAGCATAACTACCTGTTTCATCATGCTAGAATCGTATACCTTGCTTCTTTAAAGGGACATCTTTCAGATATGTATGTCTTTTCAGATACACACACCTGTGATGGCCTGGGCAGTTTCACAGATGTGTATAAAGTGAACACCAAGATTTGAACCTCTTGATTTGCATGATTTTTGTGGGATTTTCTGAGTTAAGAGAGTAGCAAACCATTTTCACAGATTGTCTCAGGCTGTTTCCAGGAAGAGAGATCTAGGAATGATTTTTAAATGGCCAGTGTAGGAGACATATTTGTGATCTTCTGGACTTATCCTTTTAGCACTGAAAGGAACTTTAGAAAAAAATTTTTAAAAAATTCTAGATGGACACAACACCTTTATTTTGTTTATTTATTTTTTATGTGGTGCTGAGGATTGAACCCAGGACCTCACATGTGCCAGGCAAGTGCTCTACCACTGAGCTACAACCTCAGCCCCTGAAAGGAACTTTTATCAGTATGCAGTCCAGCTGCATATTAGAGCTATCTGGAGACTAGTTAAAATTATAGATTCCTGGGTTGGTTCATCTAGAAAGAGGTTCATAAATAGTGTTCTTAATACACTCCTGGCTGAACATGATCTCCATTTGAAAGACATGGATCTAAAACAAAAGACAAAGCACATGTGCATGCACCCACACAGAGATATCCACTCCAATGCCTTCATTTTTCAGATGATAAAACAACCACAGAAAGGTATAGCGAGTGAGTAGCTCAAGGTCAGTGGCAGAACTGGGTCTTAGACCTGGGTTCTTTCCTGTACACCTCTGTGTGTCATTTTAACCTGTCTTCCTGAAGAATGGAATTGTTTATTAGTAATGATGGAGAAAAAGTTAAAGAAGAATTTTATAAATAATAATGTAACAAACTCCTAATTTCTAGATACCTACTCAAGATTATGATGTATCGTTTGAATTGTCTCCATTTATTTCACGTAGGTTAATTGGTGCCTTTTATATAGCAGTCACAAAGCAGACTAAAACTTGGGGACTCACAGAATTTCTATCTCTATCTTGATCTTTTATACCAACATCAAAGCCCAAACCTAGCACTGTTGTGGTTAGGAGCAGGGGTTTAAGTCCCAGTCTGTGGGACTTGGACTAGTTATATAGCCTGTCTCTTCGGTGTTAGTGAGGTTGTAATGCTTAAATGAGGTAACGTAGAGGACACCTAAGAAGAGGTAGGCTGGGTATGGTGGCACATGCCTGTAATCCCAGTAACTTGGGAGGCTGAGGCAGGAGGATCACAAACTTGAGACCAGTCTCAGTAACTTAATGAGATCCTATCTCAAAATAAAAAAATAAAAAGGGCTGGAGATGTAGCTTGGTGATGAAGCACCCTGGATGCAATCTTCAATATGAAAAAAAAATTTTTTTAAGTTGGTGTTTGGTGGCTATTGTTGGCAATGCTACATAACTCCTATTGCAGGCTGTCCACCTTCTCTAGGAGTTTAACCCTGCTGCTGAACTGCTTAGCTGCTCCCCGTCTGCGGAGGCTTCCTGGGAAAGGACCTGTGGACACATCCCTTCCACCACATCTCATGGCAGCTCAGGGTGCACAGTCCTGCTGCAGGAAGTCTCCCCACAGCCTGGCAGATTTATCTTTGCCTCAGTGCTGTCCTCTTATAGGAAATGGGTTGGCCTTGCTGAGCAGGTAGGGCAATCCCGCCTCCAGGAGCAGATCCCCTCCCAGAGGGGTATCCTGCTTCCAGCCCAGTGGGTTATTTCCTGGCAGCTGGGCAAACACTGAACCGCCTGTTTGTTTCATGACTCCACATGTATACTGCGAGACCTCTTCCCCCCAAGCCCAGCAGCCACGTGCTGAGTAGGAATATGGGCCTGACTGACTGGGGTGTGGTTGGTCATTGCTCTTGGTTTTCCAGAGACTATCTTCTTTCTGGAAAGCTCTCAAGCAGGATTTGAGTGATGCTGTCCTGGGCAGGTGGACCCCAGTCCCCTCTGTTTCTTGATTGGCTTTTGAAAAGGATGAGCATTGACATACTCCCTGTCCCATTAACTCTACGAGGTAGACACTCCAGTTGTCTCCAGTTTATAAGAGGAAGCTGAGGCTGGGAAATGGAGGGGCTGAGCTTTGGGCAGGCTCTTCCCCGTTCAAGCTGTGTGTGCTCCTGTTCTTTCGCTTCATCACGTGGTACTGCATCCATTCTCTTCTGACCCTACATTTCTCTACTGACCCCTGAGGGTAAGACTTATTTTTTTCACCCTTGTGAAAACTAATGATAGGAATTGAAGATGTTAACAGAAATAGATTTTGGGTAAGGCAGAGATTACTTCTGGCAGGGGTTAGGAAAGACGAAAAGCACATTCCTGAGAGAGAAAGCCTTTGAGCCAGAGGTTGTTTGGTGGAGAGAGGTGGAGAAGGTTGCTGCTGCGGTGGGGGAATGTGTAACACGAGCAAGCCCAGCGAAAGGAAGTGGTGGGCCAGAAGGGGCTGCAGCTTTTAGTCCATTTATCTTGAAGGATAAAAGGAGTGCAGGGAGGAAGCATCCATTTCTGATGTTATTTCTGCTCTACTAGGGATGGAGTTGGAGCCAAGGGAAGCTTTCATGCTGATGGTATGTTTCCAATCTCAATTAACTTTCCCACCTCACAGGGACTTTGCAGGGCTCAGATGGAATAAGTGCCTTGTGAACTCTAAAGTACTGCAGGAATAAAAGATGTTATTACTAATGTTGTTATATTGAGATTTATTTTGGTGTGCTGTTGTCTGTGGAGAGCATTTTTTTTCCTGAGAGGCCAAAGCACCAGTCTACTCATATTCCCCTGATAATCCTGAAACCCTTTTGGCCCTTATTAGCTGGTGTTAATAGTGCCTTGTGTCTGGGAGTGAGAGTAGGAAGTAATATCTGCTCTGTAACAAAATTGGGTGGCACAACTTTTATCCTTCTCCCTTCATGGCTACAGATGAGGGCATGGCTGACTTTTTAAAAAAGTACTTTTTTTCTTTGTTTTAATTAGAAAAGTAGTACAAAACTGGATATATAAGTCCTTTAGACTCTTTCCACACTAAACTCAAGAAGTCCCCTTTGTTAAAAATTTGGAGGGTGTTAGTCAGCTTTCTGTCACTTTAACAAACACCTAAGATAAATCAACTTATAAAGAGCAAAGGTTTATTGTGTCTCTCAGTTTTAGAGGTTTTGGTTCATGATCAGATGCTGGGCTGTGGTGAGGCAGCACGTCAAGGCGGGAGTGCATGGTGGGGCAAAGCTGCTTACCTCATTGGTGAGGGGAGAAAGAAAAAGAAGGGCTGGGGTCCCATGGTCTCCATGAAAGGCATATCTCCAGTGCCCAGAAGATTTCCCACTAGGTCTTGCCTCTAAAGGTTCCATCACCTCCTCATAGTGCTATTCTGGGGTCTAAGCCTTTAACATATGGGATTTTGGGGGGCATTTAATATCCAGACTGTAGCAGAGGGTATCCTTGTAGAGTTTTCTCTCTACTTCACATGCATGTGTATATACTTCCAAGTGCACATGTGTGTCCTAATATACATATAGCTTTAATAATAGTAGGTAATAATAAATAATGGATATTTTTCAGTTTTCCATATATATTTGCCTATTTGTTTCAGTAGTTGCATAGTATGCTAATATGTGGCTGTATCATAGTTTATTAACCATTGTTTTATCGAAGGACTTGGGGCTGTTTCAGAAGTTTCATTGTTATTAACAATGCTGCAGAGATTTTCTTGGTACATACACCTTTGCCCGCTTATGACCATTTCCCTGTAAGACAGTTTACTAGAGGTAGTATTATTGGGTCGAAGGATATGCATTTAACATATATGAACATTTCCTTTATTTCTTAGCCATTTCCCTGTCAGTGGACATTTAGTCTATTTTCAGGGCTTTTTGTTTGCTTTTTAAAAATTTTGCTGTTTTTAAGGAGGGCTGTATTCGTCTTGTATCTGTTTTTGTGATAATATATGTGCATTGCTCATGGGACCTTGCAATTTGTCATCCTAGAGTAACTTGGTTAACATCAGCAATTTTTACTTCTAGGATTACCATGTTGTTTTGCTTCATGTGTCAAGTGGAGGACAGAGCTTCATTTATGATCTCGATACTGTCTTGCCATTTCCCTGCCCCTTTGACACTTACGTAGAAGAGGCCTTTAAGTCTGACGATGACATTCATCCACAGTTTAGGAGGTGAGGACATTCAGGATGAATTATTAGTGTCTGACGTAAGGCCTTGGCAATTGCACAGAGGTTCTTTCTTTTTTCTTCCCTTCTTTTGTATTTGTTTTGTAAAGATCTCTTACCTTGCTTGGCCTCAGTACTGAGTTGATACTTGAGAATGATGTGCTTGCTACACAGGAGAGTTAAAAACAATATGTTAGAGTTTGAAGGTTATACATCATATTAAAGGTTGGCAGTCTTAAAAATTTGTGATGAGATCTCAAACATGTTTTGGGGGGCACCCTGGGAGGTTCTCTCATACTCTCCTTTGATGGGTAGGGGTGGGGATTCTCATGCTGCCAAAATTAAGAGAACTGTGAGGCCAACTCCAGAAGATCATGCCCTTTGCCTGAATCACAATTGAGTAAATAAAGGCAACTAGGTAGGTATATTTCTGTACCTTCATATCTTTAGACTTCAGTCATTTCCCATAGAGTATTTTAATAGGTAATAAAGCTTTATATTATTAACAGGATAAAAATGCATGAGTAGTTTTGTGCATGTCATAGAAAATGAGTCTATATAAAAGCTGAGTTAGAATTCCCAATGTGACATCTCCCTAACATAAGTTCTGTTGATTGATTTGCAGGAAATTTAGAGTGATCCGTGCAGATTCCTACCTGAAGAACTTTGCTTCCGACCGATCTCACATGAAAGACTCCAGTGGGAACTGGAGAGAGCCTCCTCCACCCTACCCCTGTATTGAAACTGGAGGTGAGCCAAGGGTGCCTTTCCCAGGGGTTTGAGTGGTGAGGAAGGAAGAGGAAGTGCTAGTTCTGTGTGTTTCTTAGGTTGGGAAGTCGAGGCACAGAGGACAGGTCTGGAAGGCATAAGAACTCCTGGGAGAGGAAAGCTGTTAAGGAGCAGAGCCATGCACGTGCACTCTGCCAGATTAGTGGATGTTCCTACTGTGGGATGCTGGGTGCCAAAGGTCTGCATGCTTGTGTCACTTAACAGTGGGATGAGTAGCATTTGCCATGGTAGCGTTTCACGTTATGGTGAAAGAAATCCCCAGTGCATCCTCAGCATGTGTGAAATGTCATTTCAGTGACTTTGTGATGAACCCTGCACTGGAGGAAGGTGAGAGCCAGCAGGGTGTAGTGTGCCACTTGTTTCATTTATGGGCTTCTAGGCAGCAGTCCAGTTGATAATTTCCTGAGATTTAAGAAGATGGAGGGTTGCTCTCCTTATTGTTATTGTCTGGCATTCATATGCATTTGAAACACTGTTTATGACTGGAAGTCATTCACAACATTCTTGCTTGTTGGTGAGATCATCCCAGCACATGGCTAATACAGTCTGCATGAAAGTGCCTGAAAGCTGTGCAGGATGCTGGGAAGACAGGACAGTCATATAAATAGTTCATCAAGGAAGAAAGGAAAAAAATTATTTGGGGGCTGGGGTTGTGGCTCAGTGGTAGAGCGCTTGCTTGCCTAGTATGTGTGGCACTGGGTTCGATTCTCAGCACCACATATAAATAAATAAAGGTCCATCAATAACTAATAAAAATATTTTTAAAAAATTATTTGTCATGTTTGAAGGCAGAGCACACTTAAAGAAGGTTCAGACTCTGGCTTTTGAGGCTGTGAAAAGCTCTTATAATTAAAAATAAAGGAAAAAGTGCTGGGTGCACGCCTGTGATCCCAGTGGCTCAGGAGACTGAGTCAGGAGGATCACAAATTCAAAGCCAGCCTCAGCAACTTAGTGAGACCCTGTCTCAAAATAAAAAATAACAAGGGCTGGGGATGTGGCTCAGTGGTTAAACGCCCCTGGATTCAATCCCTGGTACAAAAAAAAAAAAAAATGTGGAATTGCTTATTGGTATACCAACCTGCTTCCCAGCCTGGGCGTTAGAACTGGCAGGCTCCTAAGTTAGCAGACTACTCTCTGCTGCATGGGGTCTGGTCTGGACATACTATGCCTTCAGCAACTATTCATTTTTCTTTTAGATGTGGGCACCTAAGGGGCTAGCACATGACAGGCAATTAGTAAACCCCACCTGGTCAGCCCTGGTCCTATTTGGGCCATTCTTTGGTTTAGAGGACACCTCTTCATTAGGTGCCATTTTGTGCCAGGCTTTGGCCAGCCCCTTAACATATTAGTTCAATTTAATTTTCACTAAAACCCAATGAGCCAAGTGTGATTTCCTCATTGGCTAGATGGATAGAGAGAAGTGCATGAGATTCAGCCCTTTGTGTAAGTGTACACAGCTGGAGAGCAGCAGGGCTGGTTACAGGTTAGTGCACAGTGCTTGAGGAGGGATTTCTTTTTTTTTTTTTTCAAAGAGAGAGAGAGAGAGAATTTTTTAACATTTATTTTTTAGTTTTTTGGCGGGCACAACATCTTTGTTTGTATGTGGTGCTGAGGCTTGAACCCGGGTCGCACGCATGCCAGGCGAGCGCGCTACCGCTTGAGCCACATCCCCAGCCCGAGGAGGGATTTCTTCAAGAGGAGTCTTGGGCTTCATTTGTAGTTAACTTATTAGGGGCCTTCTGAATTTGAGATTGAATTAAAAAAAGGAATCTAGCTGGGCATGGTGGCGCACACCTGTAATCCCAGCAATTTGGGAGGCTGAGGCAGGAGGATTGCAAGTTCAAAGCCAGCCTCAGCAACTTAGTGAGTTCCTGAGCATCTCAGGAAGACCATGTCTCAAAATAAAAAAAAAAAAAAGGGCTGGGGGGCTGGGGATATAGCTCAGTTGGTGGAGTGCATGCCTTGCATGCATAAAGCCCTGGGTTCAAACCCCAGCACCACAAACAACAACAACAAAATAAAACCTTATAATTTTGGGACTGGGGATATAACTCAGTTGGTAGAGTGCTTACCTCCCATGCACAAGGGCCTAGGTTCAATCCCCAGCACCCCAAAAAGAAAAAAAAAGGGCTGGGGATGTAGCTCAGTGATAGAGCACCTCTGGAGCCCCAGGACCAAATCAATAACAACAACAAAGAAATAACCAACAAAAGAGATCTGTGGAGCATGAGGTAAATGTGTTGGTTTCTCATGTAATTATGTAACCGAATTATAATGTTCTGTCATGTGGTGAATTTATTACCTCAAATGCTGTATTTATCAAAAGGGTGTATTAGAGGGCTGGGGTTGTTGCTCAGTGGTAGAGTGCTTGCCTAGCATATGTGAGACACTGGGTGTGATTCTCAGCACCACATATAAATAAATGAATAAAATAAAGGCCCATCAATATCTAAAAAAATTTTTTTTAAAAGGATGTATTAGAAGTTAGGATAAATGTGATTTACTTTTAGCTAATGAGTGGTGTTTTGTGAAAAATAAAGAAGGTTTAAAAAAATTATTCTAGAAGTCAAATTTTACATGAAAGCATGTCTAAACACATGCATTAACAAGAGTAGTTATACGCAGCTTTTTGCACATAATTTTGGAAGTGATGCTTTTTAAAATTTTTTTTTTTTTTAGTTGTTGATGGACCTTTATTTTATTTATTGATTTTTATGTGGGTGCTGAAAATTGAACCCAGTGCCTCCTGCAATAGGCAAGTGCTGTACCACTGAGCTACACAACTCCAGTCAGAAGTGACTCTTATAACTGAAAATTTATTATTTTTGACATGTTGTAGGCTATGATTAAGCATATGCATTAATAAATTTCAGTGGCTACCTGACTGTCTGGAGGTTCACCACTATTTCCCACTTGCATTTAGTGGTTTTAAAGAAAAGAGCCTTTTTTCCCCATGGTAAGGAAACCGAGGGATGCGAATTGTCACTGTGGAAATTCTGGAAATTGTCAGACTTTCTGCTTCCTGCTGCTTCTCTCCCTGTCCTCACGTGTTTCACCCAGTATGAAAGAGAAGCTCAGTACTTGTCCAAAGACACAGGGGGTCCCTCTGCAGCTCCCCCGGACTCTGATGCTCTCACCCCTAGCTCCTGGGGGCCTTCCTGAACTTCAGCCTCTGTCTTCTCACGCAGGGAGGCTGCCAGGCTGTTTGTGTGTCCCTTCTAGGCTGTTTGTGAGTCCCTTCCCGGCCTCTCCTTACTTGTTTCTGATCCTTGAAATTCATGGTCATGTGCTACCATTGTTCACTCGCTGCCCATTGTCCAGTCCCTTTGCATCTTTTGTCCAGTTTTCTGGTGGTTTGTGATAGAAATGCAGTTCCTATAACAGTTCTTTGAGGGACAGAAGCAGGAAGCTGCATGAACTTTAAAAAGTTTTGTTGTTTTTTTTTTTGGTGGGGGTGCTAGGGGTTAAACTCAGGGCCCCACACATGGTAGGAAAACTCTCTACCACTGAGCTATACCCCTAGTCCAAAAAGGCGTTTTATGTGGAAAATTTAAATCACATACAAAACCAGACACAATAGTTTATCCGATTTCCAACACCAACAGCTCATGGCTGGTGGTTTTGTTTATATCTCAGCCATTTTCTGCTACCTGCATTACTCTGAGGTGAGATAGTGTGTCCATTTAACTCTGGCTATTTTAGTGTATCTAAAATATAAGGGTTTCTTTTCTTTAAAACAATGGCCATAATACCATTATTATATGTGGAAAATTATCATATGTCTGTGTAGTCTGTTTTCACATTTATAGTTATTTCATGAAGTCATAATTGTTTTTTCTTCCAATTTGTTTGAAACTTAGTATTTAGTTGTCATGTCTCCTCCAATCTGTGACAGGCAGGAATAAATGACCTTGAACACAGAAATGACCTTGAACCACAGAAATGACCTTGAACCCTTATCCATTTGAATAATATCTCCTGCTTTTTGGTCTCTGGATTTTATTGCTGCTATGCCAAAATTATGTTTTCATCAGACGTTTCTTTCATATATTTTTCTAGACTCCAAAATGAACTTGAATGATTTCATAAGCATGGATCCTGAAGTAGGATGGGGTGCTGTCTACACGCTGTCTGAATTTGTACATCGGTTTAGCAGTAACTACTGAATTTGACATCAGGATGTGGAACTGTGCAGAAATTCTAGGACATGGACAAGCCATTCTTTCATTTAGGACAGCAAACATTATGGTACAGTTGGCTTGGAGTTACATTTTTCTTTTGATTCAATTGAGGGGAAACATGAGTGAGCACAAATATCTGTGAACTGAATAAAACCTTTTTTGGGCTGGGGCTGTAGCTCAGTGGTAGAATGTGTGCTTAGCATATGTGAGACTTTGGGTCCCATCCCCAGCAACTCAGAAATATAAAATAAAATGTAGTCTTTTTTAACAAAATGTCAAGTTGAAACTTGATGTAGCACGTAATTGCTAGGTTATTCCTGTGGCTTATTTGCTAAAACATGTGATGACTTATGTGGGTGATAGCTCTTGTTAAGATAGAGGTGTGGACTGGAGCCAGCTCCGTTTGTCTGATCTGGGTGTTTCCTGTCTCTCTGGCTACACTAAGCTTCTTGTGGGCAGGGCCATGCCTGTGGCTGTGGAAATCTCTGATGCCCATAGAAGGTGCCCATAAAATACTTCTAGAGACGGTGCTGCTGCCTGGGAAGGGATAATACTGTGAGCTGAATCAGCAGTAAGTATTAGTCTTTTTGGACTATGATGTTGTTAGAAAGGTTGAAGTTCTCTTAGGCTGAGTGATATTTGGCCTATTTGTAAATTGTTTTAAATAAAATAGATTTAAAACTAGTTTTGTTTTGAAGATTTTGTGTTGCTCTTGGTGATCCAAAACACCTAAGAATGTCTTAATCATTGATGAGAACCATTGCTTTAAAACACATTGATCATGTCTGCCTTTTTGAAGATGCCTTGGAAATGTGGCTTTAATTGTAAAATTCCAAATAAAAGGTATTTATAATTACACTGGCATATAGTATTGGCTCTTGTTCATGTTCTCATTGTGTTACTGTAAAGATGAACAACTTCATATGGAAGGGTTTCCAAACTTGTCCTCAGATGAGTTTTCTTATTAAGGAACTTACTCAACATGAGTGTTGTGCATTCAAGGGTAAAACTGGTCATCTACTCAAGAATCAGTAAGTTTAAGGAAAAGTCACTTGGTTCAGCCAACCAGGAAGATTTGGGGAGAGAGTAGGTGAACTTTTGGTAAAAATAATGCAAATAGAACTTCTTAGGTTATTTTACGATTTAAAGCTAAATGTGGCGGGGCACGGTGGCACAGGCCTATCATCACAGCAACTCTGGAGGCTGAGATAGGAGGATCAGAAACAAAAGTCCAGCTTCAGCAACATAGTAAAGTCCTAAACAACTTAGTAGACCCTGCTTCTGAAAAATAAAAAGGGCTAGGATGTGGCTCATGGCATATTGCCCCCGGGTTCTGTCCTTAATCCTTGCCCTCCAAAAAATAACAAACCAAAAAACTAAATATGGACCCCACACTTAGATATATTTTTTGAATTTCACAATTACTTAAAAAGTTCATGGCTAAAATGAAGAAGATAAATTTTGTCAAGTCGAACCACAGAAATATTTTATCCTGAGCAAAAAGTTTCATGGGGACCAAAGGATTGTAATCTGATTTACAAATTGCATTTTTGGGATGTTTTATTTTGTTTTGGCCTATTTTATAAGCATATTTCCACTCTGGTATTCAAAAGTATGTTGAGTATAACAGATTAGGTAATGTCTGTGTGGATATTTGAACTTCCCAGCCACCTTGCCTTGAAATTGAAAACCCATCACCTCTGCACATTGTAGGGAGCAAAGTTTTATAGTTTCAAGCCTCTTAAAATATCCATGATCGTAATTTTGACTTGTTAGAAGTGACAGAGGACATCTGTTATTTCTTTCTTACCCAGCACTCCTGGGTACTGTTCTTTGCACCGTTTGGTGTGGTACTAGAATATAGTCTGAGCTAGGCCGGGCTTGAGTCCCAACCCTGGACAAGCTCAAGACTCATCCATCAGAATGTTCTCTGGATTTCCTGTATTGCTGTTCAGGGAGGACTTCTCCCTCTACTGGGATTGCTAAGCTAGAGGCCCAGAGGTTTGGGGCTGCTGGTGAGCATCATGAAAACTGCAGAAGGGCCTAAGTGCAGCAAGCTACCAAGCAGAGCTGACAGCAATGGTGCATGAGTCCCGGATCAATCTGTGCTTGAAGCTAGCCCAACTTCTGAGCTGCCCAACTCTATGAACCAGTGGATTCCTTCTTCTTCAGCTTATATAGTTTGGATTTCTGTCAGTTTTAACTGAAAGGTAAGTTCCTTTAGAAGATTTTTCTTTGATGTTCTTATTTTACAAGGTTTAGGAAATGTTATTTGAATCTTTCTGTGCTAATTTTTCTTTGAGGGAAGATTTGCTTTTATAGTAGACGTTGAGGAGAGCTAAATACTGTCTGGAAGGAGAAGGATTTTTTGTTTGCTTTTTGGGGTACGGGTGATTGAACTCAGTTGGCACTCGGCACCGAGCCACATCCCCAGCCCTATTTTGCATTTTATTTAGAGACATGATCTCACTGAGTTGCTTAGTGCCTCACTTTTGCTGAGTCTGGTTTTGATTTGGTAATCCTTGGCCTCCTGAGCTGCTGGGATTACAGGTGTGCTAGACAGAGGAGCTTTTGAGAAAAGCAGGGGACAGAATTTGTAAATTGAAAACAAGAGAAATGAAGTGTCTCTGAGAATCTGATATACCCCAGAATGGGGAAGCAAACATGAAAACATAAAATGGCTCTCAAGTTAGTAGAACTGGTTGTTCCTGATTGAAAACTATGTAGCTTTTAAGAAAATTATGTCTTTCCAAAGAGGGGTTGCTTAATAGTAGCAAAAAGGCAAACTTTTTTTTTTTTTTTTTGTATGTGGTTTTTCTCAGTTTTAAAATTTTTTTCTGGTGCCTGGACATTGAACCCAGGGCCTTGTCCATATTAGGCAAATACCCTATCACTGATCTATACCCTCAACCCCTCAGTTTAATTTTTAATTCTTTAAAAAACAGAGGTCACCCATACATAGTACAAATTAAAAATGTATAAAAGAGTAAATGGTGAAAAGCAAACTTTCTTCCCTCTTTGCCATCCAATTTTATGATTTCCCTACCCAGGAGCAACCTCTTTTTCAGCTTATTTTATAACTTCCCAGGAATGTTCTGTGCCTGTGTAGCCTGCAGATAAGCATTACGTATTCAATTCTGTATTTCCTGCTATGGATGTTAGGTAGTATCAGGCCTCACTATCCAGGCTGGTCTTCACAGTCACATGTCATCTTCACTCACAGTGACTTTCTCTCAGGGATCTCTGTGAGGAGGCTGCCTCTGTGACTACGCTCTCCATTCCTAGCCATTCCCCACTCCCTGTCCTGCCTCCCCCATTAGATTCCTGTTCCTGGGCAGGAGGAGCTCATTCAGTAAACAGATCTCACATTCTGTTTATCCTGGCCAGCCTTTTTTCCTGTTTCTTGTGGCTGACATCCCCTGAGCTGACTGCCCCAGTCCACATCCATGCCCTTCCTCCCTTCCTAGCAGTTATCACTAACTTCAGTGATCTTGCATATTGTTTAAAAGTCTGCTCTCCATCTCCCTTCTCTAGACTGGGTGCCTTTCTACCTTATTCTCCACTCTCATGCTGCCGCCTAGCACAGTATCTGATGCATTATAGGAGCTGCTCAACAAATATCCCTCAAGTATTTAAGAAAGGAACAATTTCTGTCACCCCAGGAGCTGGGAATCTGGAACATCAAGTGTCTTGCTTCACTGAACTCTGAATAATGCTGGCAAAGTACTGGGGAATTCTCGCTCTTTGAATTCTTTGCTTTGACTAGATTCTATTCCTCCTGTAGACGATGGAGTCCTTTTTCAAACAGATCTCTTGTGTGGTGCCCCCAGCCTTAACTCCAAGCTCTACTTTTCTACCTTTTGGTGTGAAAAGCACATTACAACTAATTTCTGCAGGCAGCAAAGAACACGAGTTGATTAATTTACTCTGCCATTCCGGGCAGACACCTCATTCCAGCCTCTGGTCACAAACATGAATGGAAAGTCCCTCGCCTGGTCTCTGATGCTGAGAGTAGCAGCACATGTTGTGTTTTTCCCCTTTCTTTTGAGCAGAACACACAGCCTGGCCCCAGAGAGTGAACTCTTACCCTCTCAGTCCAGGAAGAATGTGGCTGTGGCCATGAGCTGCAGCAGAAATCTGTTGGGGCCAGGCTTTTAAAAATATCCATTTGTTATCAAGGGAGCAGTCATGGTAAAATTTCACTTAAAGTCAATGGGCAGTCTCTCCTGAGGTCTCCATGGGGACCTGGAGATTTAAAGAAATTTCTGGGAAGAATATTGGAAGCAAATTGAGGAGCAAACTGTGAACAGTCCCACTGTTGTGGCATACACCTTTTCTAGAACCATGGACAATAGCTGAGTCACTCCCCCACCCAAGGCCCATGGGTGCAGAGCTGCTGTGAACCTTGGGGCAGATGTTCAGGAGATCTTATCTTTTTACTCACATTATAGAAAGAATCAGAAAGGAGTCCTTGATCCCCATTACAGCCTTGGATTTGCTAGTCACATGCTGAAAGGTAAAATGTTTAAAATACTTAATGCTGTGTATCCAGTATGTTCTTGTTAGCCCTTCTGATCTTTTTATATGTACAGTCATTTAATCCTCAGAATAATAAAATAAGGTTGATACTATCATTCTCTCTGTGTTACAGATTAGAGTACCGAGGCATAGTAAGGTAAAGTAACATACCCAAAGCCACATAGCTAGGGAGCCAGAGCTAGGATTTAAAGGCAGGCATTCCTCCTGACTGCCATCTCTTTTGCTGAGTTCCCAGTTCACCCAATTCCTAGATTACCCCCATGTTCTGTAACATTCCATTTCAAAGTTTATAGTAATCTGACACTGACATTATTTCTGGATAAAAGCTTTGTTAATTATCATCCTGCTTTTTAAAAAAATATTTTTTTTTTAGTCGTAGATGGGCACAATTTCTTTCTTTCTTTCTTTCTTTCTTTCTTTCTTTCTTTCTTTCTTTCTTTCTTTCTTTCTTTCTTTCTCTTTCTTTTCTTTTCTTTCTCCCCTCATCCTGATTGTTTTTATTGCTTTTGAATATGGAGAGAACTTAAATACTTCAGGGATTTTTATTTCAAAACTTGGACTTTGGGATGCACATCTTAAATATCTAAGTTAGCAGACATTCTTTTTTTGGTGCTGGGAATTGAACCCATGGCCTTGTGTGAGTGCTTGCAAGGCAAACACTCTACCAACTGAGATATATTCCCAGCCAGATAGCAGGCATTTTTAAGTGAACAAAATCACAGAAAACGTAGTGTACCGCAGGAATTAATTATTTTCATCAGTTCTGAGCAATATTAATCCTTATAGGAACTAAACCACAACAAAGTATATATTTGGGCTCTTCACCAAGTAGTGAAGGAAAAATCAAAGTTGTTGGGCATGATTGCCTCAGGGGAGAAAAAAAGAGTTAATCATTTTACTTCTTAAAAAATGTGGTTTTTGGACTGGGGTTGTAGCTCAGCAGTAGAGCACTCGCCTAGCACATGTGAGGCCCTGGGTTTGATCCTCGGCACCACATAAAAATAAATAAATAAAATAAAGGTATTGTGTCCAACTATAACTAAAAAATAAATATTAAAATAAATGTGGGGCTGGGGTCATGGCTCAGTGATGGAGTGTTTTCCTAGCATGTGTGAGGCACTGGGTTCAATTCTTAGCATTGTGTATAAATAAATAAAGGTCCATTGACAACTAAAAAAAAAAATGTGACTTTACAGCTTCAATTCTTTATTCTGTAGTGACATGCCATGTAACACACAGATTATTAGGAAGTTTTTTCCCATAGAATTATATAATATGATTTCTTCTCACTTTTTGGACACATAATCTTATGGGTATATTTATTGTATTTTATATTATTTCTCCCTAAGATTGCTATTTTCTAGTGTAAGAGGTTAATAAGGGAAAGTCATTGAGATCAAAAAATTTAATTGAAATAAACTGCAGTTTTACTGAAAAAAAATGTGATTTTAAGTGATTTAAGAAAAATTATTATTTTTTGCTTTACTACCTTCTTTGCTCTGTCATTTAAATGACTTTGCCAAGTGTTGAAGTTCTAGGCATCTTGGAAATTGTTTTATATTGATAAAGTACAGTTTTATCATGACAAATGATTTGAGGTAGCTTCCAAATAATGTAAGACATTTTTTGAAAAAAAAATTTGCAAGAATGTTCAAAGATAGTTACTGCACAGGTGATAAATAGTAATTTAAAAACTACATTTTTAAAATTACTAACATGTTATTTTTATTTCCTAATACCTCTTAGAAATATAGTATATAATAAGTAATAGGAATTTGCTTTATTCAATTTATTAGAGCTAATAAATAATTTTTAAAAATAAACAATGAACACCTACAATTTGTTTTTGCCCTAAAAGGGGAAAATCTTTTAGTTTCATTCTTAGTAATCATTACATCTGGGGCATAGGAGTAAAAATGGAGGCTCAGATTCATCTTGGAAACTTTTACAAACAAATGAAACATTTTGGTTCAATCTCTATGGAGGGCAGTTCAGATATTTATCTATAAAAATGACCTGTGACCATCCCTTTGACTTAGTAACTCCTCACCTAGGGATTTATTTTGCAGATGTACTGCACATAAGTAAAATGACAGGTAATTGAGATTATTCCTTGTAGCCTGGTGTATAACAATAGAATATTGGAAACCACCTATAGGTTTATCATTTGGGGGCTGAGGAAACTGATACAGCCATGTGTCATATGAAACCATGGTGTGTTTCTGTGCCATACATAGCTTTGAACTACCATTTTGGTGCAGAAAAGCTCAGGAAGCCCATGTGTTCATTCAGAGAGAAAACTTTCTTGGCAGATATATGAGGTAGGAAACACCAACTATTTTTCCTACTCTCATGTTCAACATTGCTAATAGCAATAGCACAGTATTTCCATTTTGATGCTAGATGTTTGGTGGGTTTTTCCCTATACATAAGTTATTTCTCCAGCAATATCAACAGGATGTCCTAGAGTCAGATCCCATGGGTTAAGGGCTCAGTCCCATAAAACTGTATATCCTACTTTGGACACCAGTCAAAAGCAGTAGGTTGTCAGGATACACATCTAGCTGAGCTATTATACATTTTACAGGGTTCCCATGATCCCCTCCATGGTTTGATCAACTTGCTAGAATGGCCCATAGAATTCAGGGAAATATTTACTTATTGGCTTATTATATTAATAAAAGGTATGATAAAAGGTATGGATGAAGAGCTAGATCAAGAGATATGTGGGGTGATCTGAAAGGGTCCCAAGTGTAGGAGCTTCTGTTCTGTGGAGTTGGGGTGCATATAAATATATTCACCAACCTGGAAGTTCTCTGGACCCCATAGGTCCCATAGTCCATAGATTTTTATTGAGCCTTCATTATGAAGACATGATCTATTATTAACTCCATTTCCAGTCCCTCTCACATCTCTGGAGAATATGGGGGTAGGGATGGAAATTTCAAGCTTCTAATCATGACCTGGTCTTTCTGGCGATCAGCCTCCATCCAGGAGCCCACTGAGAGCAGAAGATACTCCTGTTGCCCATGAAATTCCCAAGGATTTGGGAGCTCTTTGTCAGATACTCCTTTTGTCTAGAAAATTGCAAAGGTCTTAGAAGCTGTGTGTCAGGAACCAGGGTCAAAGACCAAATATTGGAACAAAAGATTCTTCTAGCACCCCTGTCTGCAAGGGTTTTAGCTCTGTCTCAGGAACCTGGGCACAGAACAAAGATTAAAACAAACATCTTCCCTACCACTCCTACTGCTCAGAAGTTAACAATCATTTTAGGAGTTTTGTGCCAGGAACTGAGGACAGAGACCAATATTATTTCTTATTTCACAACAGATGTCTCTTTAATAAAATCTTGAAATAGTACCTGAAAGGAATCCATACAGATAGTTAATGTTTATTGGGTACTCATTTTGTGCAAGACACTGTTCAAAGCAACTTGTTGTTTATTAATCCTTAAAATAACCTTATGAAGTAGGAATTATTGTTATTTTAAAATTCTTTTAATTTTTTTGGATGAGGAAATGGGCATAGGCACTTTACCCAAAGTAATATAGTGGAATATGACTGGAATCTGGATCTGACTCCAGAATTACTGTAGCGTAAGAGGAAGCTCTGGTCATGTTGGAATATGTTGAAATCCAAAGGCAAAAAGAGGGCATACATAGCCTCTCTCCTGGTCTTGGGTGTGAGGAGTGGTGTGGACTGTAGACACGAGAACCTAGAGAAGCCATGGGGTGCCTTAGGCACGTGTGATGCCTTTCCTGCTAGAGGGTCTTGAACCAGGCATGAATTGAGGATTTAATCTTATAGGAAGAGAGGGGTCCTTAAAAGTTCTTGAATAGGAGATGGAAGAATGTTAACAGAGTGTCCTTTGTAGTGGGCAGGTTGGGGTTGGCAGAGGGGACAAAAGAGACCAGCGTAGAGAGGCCTCTGAACACAAAGGTGTGGGGATAAGGAATGGAAATTGAAGGAGGAATGGATCTGGGAGATTTTGTTTTCAGGACGTGATAGAGTTTGTATTAGTCAAAGTTAAGGAAGAAACAGAAACTGGCACACTCTGCCATCCAGGGGAGGATCAAGGAGACAAAGTAGCCTGCTTTTGGGTTCTGGTGCATTGAACACTATCAGATGCTCGCTCTGATAATGGCTTTCAGGGTCTCTCTCATTTATGCCTCAACATGGTTCTTCCAGGTGATGTGGCAGATGCTGTTAGCCCCCCTCCCCGGAACTCCCCCTCCTTACCTTTCCTTACCTAAGTGAAGCACTGGAGGCCTGGGGAGAGACTTTCCCTCCACACAACACACTTGGCTCTGGCTTGGGCAGACAGGAAGCCTGGGGGAATTAATACACCCTGGAGCAGCCTTCAGAGGCCGCTGAGTGGGAACTGGGTGATGAATGCTCCAACTTTCTAGCTCCACAGCATGTCCAAATAGTAGTTAGGTGCTACACCATCTCTCTGGGGGGCACCCCCAGCCACCCACAATGCCATATCCACTGGGCACCTGCTCAGTAACCTGGCTGGCTTCCTGACTCCTTTCACTTGCTACTGGTGATTCCCCGCTTCTCAGATTAGTCAGGGTGATGCTTGAAGAGGTCACCCAGGGAACAAGCAGCCAAAGTAGGACCCAGCCCAGGGCTACTGGATTTCAAAGCCTGTTTCCTCACAGACAAGGCTAAAGGCCACTCCCAGCCTTTCCCCAACCACCCACCCCACAGGAATTGAGACTTCAGTTTTGGTACCAGGGAGATGGAGGCCATAAGACATACACCATTAACTAAGGATTGGGATTGGAGACAGTAAAAATGACAGTTTGATGGCCTTCTCTGAAAGTCTTGCAGCCTTGCCTTCTGGCTGTGAAGGGCAATTTTGAAATCCCTTTTGATGAATGCATTCTTGCTCTCTTGATACACAAGGGGGAGCATCTAGCACAGGAATGAGAATACCAGGGCAAGAATATTCCTGGTCTTGGCAGAGAATAGCTCTCTTGCTCTTGCTGGCTTATTATAAAAATCCTTTTTCTTTTTTCCTGAATGATTTGAAAGCAAGTTGCAGACATCATGAGACTTCACCCATAAACACTAAAGCAGGGTTTTGAAACTAACAACAAAGACATTCTACCTAACCACAATATTATTATGATGTCCAAGAAATTTAACATCCATGCAAGAATATTACCTTGTATACAGGATGTACTCCCATGTCTCCAAATATCTCCAAGATGTCCTTTTTTTTTTTTGCTTTTTTTCTCAGTCCAGAATCAATTTTGCGTTCTCTTAATATCAGATCATGGTCATTTTTCTGGAATGTTTTGTTATAAAATGTTCAGAATTTTTACTGGCTATTTAATATTCCACAAGGCCTCTTTGAAATTTCTTTTTTACTCTCCTTGATTATTCCTATCATAAATATAATGTGTTAAGTGGAACTTTCCTTTTCTCAATTTTGACTCAGTCCTCAATTCAGTAGGTAATTGGAATAAAAAATGAGTGTGAGATTGGTTGTCATATATGGAGTTCACTGAGTGCTACAGCTCACATTCCCTGGAGGGACTATGAAGGAGGCTTGTGTGGGAGTGTCTTGGGACCAACACCTGTGGGAAAGTCAAGCAGGATGAGACAGAGGGACACATGGAGCTTTGCTGCAGTCACTATAAAGGCCTCAGCCAACCCCAAGGGGGTTCTGGAGCTGGCTTAGACTTCAGAGCTGTTCCTTGTTGAGGCAAGGAGGCTGAGTCTTCTTAACCCCCACTGGGATCAGTAACCCCCACAGGGACCAGTCAGGTGCCTCCGGGAAAGGGATGTGACCTTGGTGCTCTCTTCAGCTCAGAGAAATTTTCTGAGATTCGGGGTAGAGATGAGGGCCTCATCCTCAAAGGGAGAACTGTATCAGGGATACAGCATCCACCACACCAGGGAAATGCTCACGACCCTGTCGCCTAATTTTGGATTGCCTCAGCCACACGGAATACACAAGTGATCAGAGTATATGTGTGGGATGAGTTTGCCACCAGAAGTCAGGGGTTTAGAAAGTCCAGAAGGGCGGGGGAAATACATTTTCTACAGTTGGGGGCAAAGAGACCTGGGTAGACTGGCCTGTGGCGGCAGGACACAGGGCTGGGTTTGGTCCTGTGCTCCCAGGGTTTGCTGGGGTAAAGGAAGAGTGTGTTTCCTGGGGTAAAAGAAGAGTGTGTTTCCTGGAGCTCAAGTGCAGGCTCCATGGGAGGGACAGTACAGGGCTAGACCACTTGTGGGAAACTTTTATTCTGAAATAATTTAAGACTCAGAACAAGTAGCAAAAATGAGAGGCTCCCATGTGCTCTTTGTTCAGCTTCCCTCCATGATAACATCTTATAAAACCAGAGTGTGTTTTCAAAACTAGGGAATTGATATTGATATTGGTACATTACTATGAATTAAACTGTAGATCACTTGATTCTCATCATTTTGTGTGTGTGTGTATGTTTGTTACTATAAAATCTCATCACATCTACAAATCTGTGTAAGCATCACCACACTGAGACACCATTACCAGCATCGACAAAATTCCAAAGAAACTCCCTCCTACTACAGCTGTAAGACCTGCCTGCCAACCCTGATCCCTGTTCTCCATCATTAGATCACTAGAATTCTGTCTTTCAAGAGTGTTATATAAGTGGACACACACAAACCAAATCACTGAAAAGTTGATTGACCTCCCCGCCACTCAGCATATCATTCTTGAATTCCATCCCTGTTGTCTTATCAAAAGTTCATTCTTTTTCTATGTTAGAAAGGTATTGTTTGTTTATCCATTTTGAGCAGAAGTTATTTTAAATCTTGCTCAAGGGGATCATCTGGGAGGGCGAGAAGAAGCCAAACAGTGAAGTCAGAGTGGAGAGAACCCTAGAATTGAACCCAAGGGCACTTTACCACCGTACTACATCCCCAATCCTTTTTATTTTCTATTTTGAGACAGGGTTTCAATAAGTTGCTGGGGATGTCCTGCAACTTGTGATCCTCCTGCCTCAATCTACCCAGTTGCTGGGATTACAGGCATGGGCTAGCTACCATGCCGGTTTGTGGGATCATTTTTCATCTTTTTTTTCATTGTTGCACCCCTGGTGCTTGGGATAATGCCTGGCAAATAATAGATGATCAATGAATATTTAACACATGCTGCATTAGTAAACTGTAGTTATCCAGATCAATAAATAGAATATTTTTCAGTTGCAATAGGACTCCTTTCTCATTTTGATCATTCAGCATGTTATTTATTTCAAAGTTGTCAAGTAATTCTTGTCATCTTACAGAAGCCATTTACTGTAATTCTGTGACAGCAAACAAGATTTATTTAGCACTTAGTTCGTGCAGGCATGGTAATAAGGTATAATAATAGATCTTAGGTATTATTTAGGCATTTTCTTTCCTTTTTTTTTTTTTTCAGAGAGAATTTTTTTTTAATTTATTTATTTTTTTTTAGTTTTTGGCGGACACAACATCTTTGTTTGTATGTGGTGCTGAGGATCGAACCCGGGCCGCACGCATGCCAGGTGAGCGCGCTACCGCTTGAGCCACATCCCCAGACCTATTTAGGCATTTTCTGCTTGAGGAAATTAGGACCCGGAGATGAATAATTTGTGACAGAGCCTGTGTCCTTAACTACTGGGCTTTACTGGCTCTTGAAGCTCCTTTCGTTTTTTCCTTTTGGTAGTCAGCCTGTGGTTAAGTCGGCAGTAAAGAGCTCTTGAGGCTCAGAGTCGAAAGCTGTCAACGCTGAGGGCTTTATTTCTCAGAGCTCCAGGACCCACATCTTGCGTTTGAATCTTAGATGGCGGGAAACGGCAGGCAGGTGTCGGCAGGAGCGGGGCGGGGCCGCCAGGCGCCGCCAGCAATGAGAATGGGCGGCGGCCTCCCTTTCCCCCCCCTGCGGGCTGCACGCGCCAAAATTCCAAACGGGACTGCGCACCGCTCACGCTGTCTCCCTCCGCCCAGCTCATCGAGCCGGGACTACATAAGGAAAAAAGAAGTCAATCGTCGTCTCGCCGGAATCGACTCAGGTTCTCCTTCACCGTCAGTGTGTGTGGCGGTCCACTTGGGCCTCGCCCCTTGTGCTTTTCAGATAGCGGAGTTTCGAGGTTGCGGTTCCACGGAGGCGGAGTGGGCGGGGCAGACGGCGGAGTGGGCGGGGCAGACGCCGGAGGGATTCTGGGGGTCAGTGCCTGGAGTGTAGAAGGTCACTGAGGGGCTGGTGAGTGAAGTGCTGGCTATTTCCTGCCGCACTGAGGGCAGGCTTAGTCCTGTAGATTGGAGTGCACTTATTAACTCTGTGTGTCCAAATTCATGTGTCAGAGCCCTGTGCCCCAGGGTATCGGTGTTTGGGGGTGGAGCTTTGGGAGGAATTAAGTTTAGATGAGGTCCTGTAGGATGGCATTAGAGCTGTTATGCAAAGAAAAAGAGCTACTCGCTGTGCCGTGTGAGACACAGCGAGAAGGAGACAGTGCAAGTTCGGGAGATAGCCCTCAAGAGAAACGGACAGCCCTTTCTTGGACTTTGTAGTCTTCAGAGCCATGAGAATAGATTTCTGTTGTTAAGACACCAGCGGGCCCGGGGGGGGGGGGGTATTTTGTTATGGCAGCACGAACAGACTAATAAAAAACATTAGGGGGACTGTGAAATGCTGTGCATGTCCTCAAGGGCCCTTGTGAACTGTAACCACTGAGCCTCTGTCCACTGGTCTTTGCTAAGGTTAACACCCTATGAGACCGACTCATTGAATAGCTAGGGAATGAAAAGGACGAGGACTTACAGGCTGAGGGTCATAAAGTCTGTGTCTCATCTGAAGTTATCTCTTTATAGGGCTATTTCTCTGGGTCACCAAGCTGCACTCCATTTAAGAAACAGAAAATAGGGTAAAAAGAGATGCTAGTACTGCTTTTGCAAGCGCCAAATTAATGGAAGAGACTCTCAAAGTATCCTCATTTGTGTGATGGTGTATGCAGTTATTTGGCGAGGTGTTTTTTAAAAATATTTTTTTAGTTGTTGATAGACCTTTATTTTATTTATTTGTATGTGGTTCTGAGGATCCAACCCAATGCCTCACACATGCCAGATAAGTGCTCTGCTGCTGAGCCATAGCCCCAGCCCAAGGTGTTTTATTTCTTCCTGATGGAGTGGGGATGCACAAGTGAGTTGGAGTCTCTTTATTATTGACTGTTCTCTCAGCTTGGCATGATTAAGTTTTCAATATTATAAGAGTGGTATCAAGCTTATATAAGAAACCTAGTTTGAACTTTTCAGTTATAAACAAATTATTTGTGGTTAACTGTATTAACGTGTATAGTTCTCACTGCATAAATATACATCCAATATATACATATACCTATATTTAAATAAACCAGAGTATTTTGGATTTACAGAAAAGTTGCAGAGTCTCAACTTTACCTAGTTTTAGTTTCCTTAGATTATGTTAACGTCATATTATCATGGAACTTTATTCAGAACCAAGAAACTAACAGGTGCATTACTGTTAACTAAACTCCAGACTTTGAATTTCATCAGTTTATCTGCAGATGCCCTTTTTCTGCACCATGAGCCATTATAGGATGCTGCTTTGCATTTAATTATCATGTCTACAGTGCTAGAAAATCTCCAAAGGTAAGAAATGTGTAATTAACCCTGGCATCCCTGGTTTTCCTTCTTACTACAGCAGAACAGGTGTGGTGACTCATAGGTTGTTGATTGTCCTCTGCTAGGCACTTCACACACATTGCCTCCATACTGCTTCTTCTATTGTTTTCTTAGGGCTGCCATAGTAAATTACTATAAGCTTAATCCCTAAACAGTAGAGATTTATTCTCTCAGTTCTGGAGGCTACTCTGAAATTCAGGTGTCAGCAAGGCCCTGCTCTCTCTGATGGCTCTGAGGAAAAAATCTTTCCTTGACTCCTCCTGGCTTCCTGGCTGTGGTTCCTAGTGATCCCTGGGTTTCCATGGTTTACAGCTGGATGGCTCCAATCTGTCTCCATTAGACAAGGCCTTCTCTTTCTTTCTCTGGTTGTTCTCTCTTTTTACAATAACACCATTAGATTTAGGGCCCACCCTTATCCACTGTGACCTTAATTATATCTGCAAAGACCCTGTTTTCAAATAAGGTCACATCCTAAGGTTCTGGCTAGACATAAAATTTGGGAGGGACACAATTCTCTTGTACAGTTACTGTTATGGTTTGGATATGAGGTATCCCCCAAGCTCATATGTGAGATAATGCAAGAAGGTTCAGAGGACAAATGATCGGATTACTAGAGCCTTAACACAATCAGTGACTTAATCACCTGATGGAATTAATTGAGTGGTAATTGAAAGCAAGTGGGGCATTGAGGGCGTGGTTCTGGGGTATATATTTGTATTTGGCAAGTGGAGATCTTTCCTTCTGCTTTCTGATGATCATGTGAGCTGGTTCTGTCTGCCACACTCTTCTGCCATGATGTCCGGCCTCACCTGGAGCCCTGAGGATTAGAACCTGCTGTCTATGGACGAAGACCTCTGAAACTGTGAGCATCTAAATAAACCTTTCCTCCTCTACGGTTGTTCTGGTTGGGTCTTTTAGTCGAAACAGTGAAAAAGCTGGCTAAAAGAGTTACTGAAGCTCTTTCTGTTGAGGAGAAAGAGGCAGAAAGTAACCTAGCCAGATCACAGAAAGTGGCTCAGCTGAGTTTGCATGCATGCTCTTAGCCATTACAAAAATTGTCTTCCTTCTTGCCAGCTCTCTGTCCCTCCCCTGCTATCACTCCTCTCTTTTCATTGCTTATTTTCTCATTCCAGGATAACTTGGATGTTAGTTTACCCTCATTTTGATGGCAGGAAACAATTGGAGTTATTAGCTGCTGGGGTGGAGAGATGGGACGGTGTGCGGGGGAAAGTCAATCTCCTTGAAAGTTGGTGTTTCTTTTCAAAAAATGGGGAAGATGAAGCATCTCATTTGGTGGTAGTGTGTATTCAATAAAGTCAACATGTGAAGAAGTCCTTGGGTAAAATCCAAAATGTGTGACCCTGAGGGATTTTTATAGAAAAATTTCAGAAAGTTAAGGAGTAATTGTTTACCTAGAGTATTTATTAGCTTATATTCCCGAATTCTACATTGTTGACATACCTTGAAGTCTGAGATAAGTGAGCAAGGAACAGAGATAATGTAGCACAGATATTCAACATTATCCATAATTTTAGTTTGCTATTTGGACTTTCTCATAAGTAATTTACTTTGATCTTCTCTGCTAGGTTACAACAAAAACTGACCTGTCCCTTAATGTTCATGTTACTTAGCTTTATGCCTTCAGATTGTAAAGAGTAAAGAACACATTCAAGTTTCTAGCATAGCTTCTTTTTATATTATTTTTAAAAAACAATAATCCTATTGTTACTAATATTATTAATATTATTGGCATACATTGGCATTGAGCTGTAAATTATTGGCTTGTGAATATATTTTTCTTAAAAATCTTTAAAATATTTTGAAAAACTTTTGACTTAAGAAAACTTATAAAAATAGTACAGAAAATTTCCATATATACTTCACCCAGTTTCCCCTAATGTTAGCATCTTATGTAACTACAGTATAATAATCAAAACCAGGAGATTGCTGGGTATGGTGTCCCATGCTTGTAATCTCAGCAGCTGAGGTGATTGTGGCAGGAGGATAGTGAGTTCAAAGCTGCCTTAGCAACTTAGCAAGACCCTGTGGATCCCATGTTGAACTTTGTTATGAGAAAAAGACTAACTCAGCCTTCTCTGATTTAGTTTTTCCTTATCTTTCAAGATAAAATATAAATAATTCAGTTTTGGCAGGAATATCTCAGAAGTAATGTCATGTCTTTCCCCACAGCATCAATATTTATTATTACTGGTTCTGTTAACCTTGATCTTTTGGTTAGAGTGATGTCTGCTAGGTTTTTCTATGTTTCTCTCTGTGACTAATGATATCTTAGGGAGATGCTTTGAGGCCACACAAATATCTGTTTTTCTTCCTTTTACTTAGTGGTTTTAGCAGAGCATAGGCTTATCCATATTTATTTTATGACTTATAATTTAATACTATCATATTTATTTTTTTGCTCAAATTGTTCCAGCTCTGGCCATGAGGAGCTTGAACAGGTTGGCTCCTGTATCCTTTCAACATGCCCTATCACTTCTGAGTATTTTCTAAATGTTTGACACTTTTTATCCTAGACTTATATTTTCTTCTCCCCAACCCTAAAATCAAGTTGTTCTCCAAAGAGGTCTAATTCTTTTTTTTTTTTTTTTTTTTAAACTGGAGAATGGATGTTCATTGCTAGCAGGGTCTCTACTTCTCAGTGGGCAGAATTAGAAAATATATTTGTGTACACCAAGACACTCATCTTTATTTCAATATGTACCTATTTCAATATGTAAATATTAAAAGGTAAATGCACAGGTATTTATATGGCATTTGCCTCCCAGCAGTAAAGAGAACAGATATACTTACAATATTGAAGAGTCACTAGTATTTATTTAGGTCATGTTTTATGTTGTGATTCAGGTAGCTGAGAATGTCAGAGAAAAGACCTGATCTCTTATAATTCTGGAATCAGAAATAAAAAAGTCAGAGTACTTCAATTCACATTTCCTAAACTGATATTCCATGTTATACTAATCTGGGAGGTGCTAGTAGGATTAGCCTAATAAAAGGGTTCTGTGGTCCAATAAGTTTGGGAAACTCAGCATACTGGATCCCCACACTGGTGTAACACTATCTGGGTATTATTAAGGAGTTTTAAAAAATGTGTTTTCTGGAAAAATCATATGTTCAAAAATAATTACCAGATTTCTTTATGAGGCAGAGGATAGAAGAAGTAAATATGCCCAATTCACATGCATTTGCTGTCACACAACAAATATCCCCTTGTAGACACTTGGGGCTAAATGTTGGTCTATGCAACATTTTTAGTGGGTTTGACCACATCCCTTACTGAGGAAACCTGCCATGAGCTATGTCTTCAAGTGACTAGTAAAACCTAGAGGGAAAATTGTATTATCAAAGGACAGACATATTCTTCAGGGAAAAAAAGTGTGCTATGTTCCTGCTATTGAAATATGGTTTTCCAGGACTTAATGGAAAAACTAACAAAGACGACAAAAAAAAAAAAAATGCTGTTTCAATGCAGTCATTTTGTAGACAAAGGTAGAAACCTACAATCTTTCCTCCACCACAGCATTTGGTATTTAAACCTTCTATTTTTAGTCTGATGGTGGAACTCACAGCTAATGCTTATGAGATCTGTGTCTAGACAGTTGAGAAAAACAGGAAATGAGTTACATTGTCATAGCTTCAGAGAATTTAACCTTATGTCTTCTAGCTCCAAGCTGGGCCTGCTTTAGAAAAACATTCCTTCTATCCTGAGAATTTCAGGGTATTTAAGGAACTATAATCATCCAGGGCTTCTTCAGGGAGCACAGATAGCTATTTTGGGGGAAAAGGAAATGAGAACATGAGCTTACCGTGCTTGGACCATAAACTGAACGCAGTCACTTGGAGGAACATGTTTGCAGTGCTCTTCTGAATTCCAAGTGTGCTCTTAGCTGTCTCTGACTGTGTGCTCCTGAAAGGCAGGAGCTCAGCCTGGAAACGCTTTCTCTGTCCTAGGCGCAAAGTGCGATGCTGCAGGGCTTGACCTCCAGAAGAGCAAGTTAAGAAATGGTATCTGACATTTATGGGACACTTTGTATGTGCCAGGCACACAGAAAGCTAAGCATATCACATGTGTCATCTCATTTAATCTTCACAGTGACCCTAAGGTGTGGGTACCACAATAACTCCTATATCCCAGCTGAAGAAATGAAAGCATGGAGAAGTCAAGGAATTTGCAAGAGGAGCAAAACCCTAGCATTTGAATCAGGATCAGTAGGATTCTAGAAGCTGTGTTCATGGTTGGTATGCTCTACCGTTCCCTATATAGGGATGTTGTGAAGATTAAATTATGTATAGTAAATTTATCATAGTTCCTGATTCAAAGTGAGCATTGCAATTAATTCCAATTGTGATTTATTTTAAAAATAAGATAATGTTATTCTTCGATGCTCCTCATCTTCATCCTGATGTAAGGCTGACAGTGCTTAGTATTTTTAAGTATTTACTCAATCAATAGTGAATTGAATAGTGGTGGTGAGGATTTGTGCTCAGTGTTCTATGACTATGGTGTGGCAGTAGGTTAAATGATCGTGACAGTTGGTAAATTTATAGAGTTCCTAAGCAAGTAAGGAGAATTGACTAACACTGAAGTGAAATCTGCAATATGGGCCTTATTAACCATTGCTGCTGCTTCTTTTTTTAATATTTATTTTTTAGTTTTAGGTGGACACAATATCTTTATTTTATTTTTATGTGGTGCTGAGGATTGAACCCAGTGCCTCACGCATGCCACTTGAGCCACATCCCAGCCCCTAACCATTGCTTCTTAGAGTCTAAGAAAGGACTACATAAGATAGATAACAGATAACTACACTAAATGCCTGCTTTGATAGATTCACTCAAAGGCAGTAGAGAGTAGTATCAGATAAGCTGAAATACTTTGCTCAATCCAGCAGGGAAAGCATAAAACAACAATAAGAACAAATTAAATCATTACAAATTGTGTTAAGTGCCATCAAGGTAATAATAGACGTGTTATGATACAAAATAATGGATTTGGGACATGGGCAGGAGGTCCAGCTCTTATGTTGCTTTAGGAAAGCATCCCTCCATACATAAAATTATGGAAAACAAGTGATAAAATACAACAGACATCTGGGTGCAAAGGCACATGCCTATAATCCCAGTGACTGGGGAGGCTGAGGAGGAGGATTGCAAGTTCAGTGCCAGCCTCAGCAACTTAGTGAGGCCCTAAGCAACTTAGTGACACCCTGTCTCAAAATTAAAAAAAAATAAAATAAAAAGGATTGGAGATGTAGCTTAGTGGTAAAGCACTTCTGGGTTCAATCCCCAGAACAAAAAGGAAAAAAATACAATAAATACAATGGACAATAAATAATTCTTGAAAATTTATTTTTAGTGCAAAGTTACTTGTAATCCAAATATGTAATATCATTTTCATCTTTTTATTAAAATACAATTATATTAAAAAGAAACTGTTTAAAATACAATCTCTTTAGCCAGGTGTGGTGGCACACACCTATCATCTCAGTGACTCTGGAGGCTGAGGCAGGAGGATCACAAGTTCCAGACCAACCTAAGCAGATTAGGAAAACCCTGTCTCAAAAAAAAAAAAAAAAAAAAGGCAGGTGACACATTTAAGACCTGATGATAAGGTTAGGAAGAGGGAAACATAGAGATGAAGCCTTTGGGATTGGAAAGAGCATGACAACATAGAGATGAAGCCTTTGAGATGGGAAAGAGCATGACAAGTTCAAGGACCTAAAAGAGGATGAGAATATGTAGAGCATAATAGGATGAGGTGAGTCTGGAAAGAAGTAGTACTAGCTCATGTAGGGCCTGATTGGCTCTTGGTAAGAAAATGGGTTTTATTCTAAGTTTAATGGACACCTTTGAAGAGTCCTAAGTAGGTAAGTGTCATGCTCTGATTTGCTGCTCTGTGGAGAATGGATAGATAGAATAGGAAGGCTGTTGGGGTTTCTTGTACCCATAAGAAAGATGGTGGCTTGGACCAAGCTGCAACTATGGGGAGAAAGAAGTGGGTGGATTTGAGAATTGATAAGACCTGATCTACAAGTATTGGATATGGAGGGTCAAGGAAAGAGGAGACATATGGGAATGATTCTTAAATTTCAATTTGGGTAAATACAATCTCAAGAGTAGTGTAACAAACAAATATGTAAAATTATAGCTGTCTTAGTCAGTTTTTGTTAGGTTCTGCTCCAGTAACAAATAACCCCTAATTATCTGTAGTTTATATGGCAAAAGCTTATTTCCCATCTGTATCATATATCTATTTTGGGTCCTCTGTGGCTTTTTCAACTGGGATTCAGTCCAGAGGAGTAACCCCTTCTGGGTCATGCCAATGTGTGGCAGGTGCAGAAGAGCTATGGTAGAACCACCAAAGAGCTCTTACAACATCTACTTGATGTAAAACATCTACTGAATGGGGCACTTCACTGCTGCTTGCACTACATTGGCAGGATTGGGAGTCATACATCTAATGTCAATGGGGCAGGAAGTAGTATTCTCTTGTACAAAGGGATAATTATTTGGAACATTTATACTGTACACTCCAATTTCAAAATATGGTATTAATCACCAGGAAATGGTTTGTTTTGTTAGAAAATAAGGAAATAACCCTATATGTCAAGGGTTTCTATGTGCCTTACTTAAGGATGAAGGAAGGTATATAGAATTTGGGAATGACTACTTTGTGGATTTTCTCAAAAAGAAGAAAATCTTTAAAAAACCATTTTAAAACTTGTTATCCATTTGAGATGTTAAGATATAAAAATCACATGATGGTACCCTCCTCTGTTCAGCAAGGGCTAGGTGAGACCATGGAAACTGGTAGAAGAGGACATCTTGATGAGGAAGGAGTGGTTCCCATTGTCACATATTCCCAAGAGGAAATATTAATGTAGATACTTAGATCATTAAAGAGCACTGCAAGTTCAAGAATAAATATATATCAATGTCATTTACTTATTTTTTTTATGATGCTCTAAGAGTATATGGAAAGGAGAGTGCCCCAAGTGGAGTATATCTTGTTTTCAACCTAGAAAATGGCACAGGACCTCAAGATACAATTGTGGACAAGATGGAGAACTGTGGCTGCCAAACTCACAACTGGGTATTTCCAAGGCTTGAGGAACTACTACACACTGATGCACTGGTATCGCAGGTAGAGAAACTTGCAAGAGGAGTTTACCCCCTGGTCTCATCCTCTTGGATATGTTCTGTTGACAACTTGAATAAAAACACAGAAAGCGTGCTTTTTCAAATCTGAAGATGAAAGAGAGATGACAGAGACAAGATCTCAAAAATCTTGAGAGTTCAAGAAGAGATGGAACCTAGTATAACACAGAACAGTGATGAAAATGTGAAGTCCTACATCTAGTTTAAAAAACATTCAACATAAGGGAAAGCCAGAAGGTCCAGGCCTTTTAGTTGACAGGGAGTATAAAATGGGCCAATAGTACTTTGTTCTTACACCCTATAATTCCATCTTAATGTATACATTAAAATACTAAGCACTAACATATCTCCATATGTTAATGAAGAGAGGAGGGAACAGATGTCCTTTATCTGCTGTGTTTGGGCCACTTATGGAGCCTGCATTTTTTTTGTTCTGGAATGCTTTTAGGGACAGGGGGTGGGACACTGAAGGACCCAGATAATCACAGAACTCTCAGAGGAATTGAGTGTGGTTAGTCCAACAAAGAAGAGATTAGGGCAGAGTGCTTTAGAGCTGTCTTTGAGTATTTAAAGGGCAAAGGTGTGGAAGTGAATTCAAGTTACCTTGTGGGAGTCAGAACCGCACCTATGAGCAGATATCCCAGAGAGGGGGATTGTGCACTGCTCCTAAGACTTTCTTCCTAGAGCTATTTTAAGTGATGAGCTCCTTGTCATTAGAAATCAGTGTTGCTGGGATCAAAGTGGAGCCTGGTTGGCCATTAGAGGTGGTGGAGACGAAAGAACTCTCCCTAAGTGGAGAAGGAGGTGTTTCTGCCTTGGCCTGGTCCCACACACATGTATCATGTAAGCTTTGTTTGCTAGTCCTGCCTTATCCTCTGTTTTAGTTAACTTTTCTTTTCTTTTTTTTTTTTTTTTGGTCTCTGTGACCAAAAGACTTGACAAGAACAATGTAGAGGAGAAAAAGTTTTTCTTTGGCCCATGGTTTCAGAGATTCAGTCCATGGTCAGTCACTACAAAGCCCTGGGCTCGAGGTGAGGCAGAACATCATGGTGGATGGTTTTGTGGAGGAAAGTAGCTTAGGACATGGCACCAGGAAACAGGGAGTGAGTTCTGCTTACCAGGAACAAAATATATATTCCAAAGGCATACCCCCAATGACCTATGTCCTTCAGCCACACCCTACCTGCCAACAATTACCACTTAGTTAATTCATATCAGCAAATTAATCTACTGATTTGGTCACACTGTCACAGGAAAGTGGGGAGATGAAACTCCAAACCTTGGTTCTTGTGTTCCAGTGAAAGAAAATTTAAAGTCAGACATCAAAAGCCACACAAGAGAACTTTATTATTGGTGAAAGTAAAATGAAAAGTGAGGTGAAAGTAGAATAAAAGCAAAGTGAGGGTCAAGCAGAGAATATGAGAGAGAGATGGGGGGGGGCACCTCCAAGCAGAGAATGGCAAAGGAGACAATGATGTCTCCAAATTTATTACTGTTTGATGTTTACCAGGAGAACTGGGGTCCTCTTTTAGCAACCTTCACCAATATAGGTGTTCAACTCCTCCTTAATGGGGTGGTGGATTTTTTAAATTTATTTGGTCCTTTCTGGAATTGTCATTGTGGCCATCTTATTGGGGGTGGGGGCTTCATCTGCAACTCAGTCCCATGTTAATGTAGGCATTGGGGTCAGTAACTGGTCAGAAGTCACCTTAGTGCACATGTGCAACTAAAGGGATCTTCCTTCCCAGACAAATGGAGATACCTATAACCATTATTCCTAACTTCACACCAACCTCAGTGGACCCTATTAAGAGTTGGTCCGTTAATCCTATTCTTTTGACATATTTTTCCATTGGCTCCTTTGCTTCTGTTTATTTTCTACAAATTAAATGCCACTCTTTGCTTTCTTATCCACTTTGAAAGTAGTTTTAAAAAGACCCTAAAGTAATTTGAAGAATGCTTGTGAATTTGACGTGCATTTCACTGCTCATTGCTAGCTACTGCCTAACACCACCTCATAATAATTTCACTTCTGAATATTTTTACACCGTCACATGAGCTTTTGGGGGACACCTCATATTTAAACCATAATATCCTCTAACAGATGCACCATAACTGCATATCTAATCATGTTACTCAGATATTGCCTGGGGTTTCCCTTGCCCTCAGAGATCTCCTCACCTGAAAGCCCAGTTGTGTGACAGTCTTGAGACCTCCCATGGTATCTGTGATTCTGAGCTGCCTTCCTCATGCTTAGTCTCTTGCCCCTCTTCCCTGACAGTCTGGATGTGAAGCCCATGACAAAAGCCTTTGGTTGTCAGGAGAGGCTGGCAGATCAGATTATGTGGGACCACAGGAAGCTGAAGTTGGAAATGTGGAATAGATTCTGGTCTTGGATGGTCTCTGAGCTAGAGTCCTAGCAGGATACGAGGACTCTAGTCAGAAGATATTAATAAGTAGACCCTTTAAAAAGGTGTAGGCAGGGTCAGGAGAAGCAACAAAGGATAATGTAGTAGGCCAAGATCATTAATGTCAAGGAGCTGTGGTAAGCAGCATAATGGCTCCCCAAGGTCTCCTCATTTTCCTAAGAACCTCTTCTGTTCCATGACGAAGAGGCTTTGTAGATAGGATTTACAGATCTTGAAGGATCTTGACTAGGGCCAGGATCCTGGATTATTCAGGTTGGGTTCAAGGACATTGTTAATGGTCTGGGGGCACCCTCATTGATGTATTGCAATTATGAGTTCAGTTTTTAAACTGGCCAAATATAGGGAGAGCAGTACCGAGAATCTTCATTTACTTGTCACTTAGATTCAACAATGATCTATCGAATGATTATGAACAGGGGAATGATATAATTAGTATTTCAGAAAGATCTTTTTAGGGCAGCAAAGTAGGTGTGTTGGAGGACTCAGCTCTGAAGTGACAAGATGGTTTAAGTACCTCTTAAACTTCCGAGAAAACTGATGTTGACAGTGTAGCTAGTGTGTGTGTGGGGTGGGGGTGGGTCAGGGAGAGTTTTATGGGTAGAACAGGGCTGTAAATGTTCAATTGTGGGTCTGTGTTTCATTGAATCTAATATGCTGTGGATTGTAAGATACAGCCCAAATGCAAAGATATTAAAAGTGGAAAAGAATGTTCACCTTAAAATGGTGAAATGCAATGGAATTAAGACCTGGGCCTGCCAGCCCTCCAGGAGAACACTGTACATGAGCTCATGATTATATTCGTGTATGAAAGACACACAAATTTTGGTATCTGGCATCCTGGAGCATAGTACGATTAATGAACGCTTCTGTTTTATGTTTCCCCAATTGAACTCATGCTATTCTTGATTAAATAATGTTTTGGGGGATTTGTATGGTTGGGAACTTCATAGGAATCTCAGTTTAGCAAAGTGCTACCTAGACACAATGATGCATTTATGAGGCCACAGTCATGTTTAGGTCAGGGGCAGCCAAATTTGTTATATTAATAAAAATGGTTGCTTTGAGTGGCAGTGCTGGGGTGCTGGTCTGTTGCTTCCTTTCGTAGGAGCTTTTCTGAGCTTCCAGAAAGAGCTGGGATTTCACAGGCAGATGGAGCTATTTTCCGTGTTTTTCCTCTTCAGGGACAGGCCTGCAATCTTGTAATTACAGGGTAGCAGCATCCCTTGTTTGGGAAGTGGGATAGTTACATAAGCACTGTGGGAAAGCATACACGGCCCAGGCCCCACTTGGACAACCTGAAATCACCTTTTGAAGGGTGTGGCATCCAAATCAAACCAGCCCCTGACTGAGGGGCAGGACAGAGTTTTCTGCAAGAGCTGAGTGCAGGGTGGGAGGATCAACATGCCAGCCTGGGCCCCAGTCACATCAGGCAGCAAGTCCTACGTCTGCATGCCCGGGAACCCCAGGGCAAAGTTTTGCCTTTTTGATTGAAATTCATTGAAAATTTTGTGTGAATGTTTTAAAGAAGTCCAGAGCCATATTTCTGTGTTGCAGGTTATTTTAGGACAATATTTTATCAGTTGCTGTTTTGGGAACACCTTTGCATTCCCAGAAGCGCCCAGCAAGACTGGTCTCTCTTCACGCCTCCAATGCTCAGGAAGTGTGGGTTCTGGGTATATACCACTCAAGTCTGAGTCCCAGTTCCACCGAGTGTCCCTGGGCAAGCTCTTATCCTTCTTGTGCCTCAGTTACCTTTTCTGTGAGATGGAAATAATAAATAGAACCTATATATATTTAGAGCCCATATATATTTAGAAGAATTGTTAAGAAAATCAAGCATTGCCTTGATAGTGCCTTGCCATTTAATATAAAAGGAATGAGATTAACCATAATATTGAACACTAATACGGTTCAGTTTACTCTGTGCTGGTCACTTTTGTGCATAAAAATATATCATTTAATCTTCTCAACCATTCTATGAGTACATGCTATTTTTATCTCTGTTATACATGAGGAAATTGAAACATAAAAGTTAATCTGATCAATATGAGTTAATTATTATTGTGTCTCTATTGAACCTTGTGCATATTTGATTGTAGAATATTCTAGTTAATGGTTCTCCCCAAGAATATGTGAGTTCCTCAAACTTAATGACTCTAGCTGTCTTTTTTGACTTGATAACTCTAGTGCCAGAAAAGAAAAAAAGACACAGAGCATATAAATAATGGTGAATAAATTGAAAGTAGTTTACTGGGAATTCTCAATTTGGAGTACAAATATGAAAAGATTTTGTTCCTTTTTCAAGTATTGGCTCCCAACTATATTATAGAACTCTTTATGTTCCATAATGATATAAAGAGTTGACTCCCCTGCTGCTGACATTTGGATCAAATTTTGCAGCTTTTCAGTTGAGACATATTTGGCTTAGGTTTAAACACTGTTTTCTGTAGAGGAACGACTATTAGAGAAAAGGAGATCAGGAGGAAGGGAGGGTAAGAAGGGTAATGGGGGATGAAGATGATCAAAATATGTTATGCACATACTAATATGCCACATGAAACCCATTGTTTTATATAATTAATATGCACTAATAAAAATGTTTTCTGGTAATCCCAGCTGCTCAGGAAGCTGAGGGAGGAATATCACAAGTTTAAAGTCTGCCTCAACAATTTAGTGAGGCCCTCAGCAATTTAGTAGGATCCTGTCTCAAAGTAAAATACAAAAATTATTATGGGATGTGGCTGAGTGGTTCAATCCCTAGTATTTAAAAAAAAAAGTTTTCTGATGAGCTGGTTGGAGACCATTGGTTTAAGTAATAAGCAAAGACTTGAATTATGAAGGCCATTGATTTAATCATTATACTTTTTTACAGGCAGTAAAGTTTACATGGTTGGGGTTTTTCCTTCTCTAGAGCACATAAGGCAAAACAGGAAATGGAAAGTGGATCTAGTGAACAATAACAATAAATTCTTTCATAAAGCTTACTCTGTGTCCAGCGCAGCTCTGACTGCACAGAATGTATCTAATCATATAAAACACATCAGCTCAATTGCTCCTCACAGCAAGCCCAGGCTACAGACACTGGTCACACCCATTTTGCACATGAGGGGAAAGGCACATAAGGTTTGTAGCATGCTGTCCAATACAGCTGGGAAGTGGCCGTGAACTTCTCAGCCTGCACTCTTCTTGACCACAGTGCTGTGCTACCTCTCTCAAGGAAGTCCAACTCCTCAGAATCATTTTGAAATTAAGAAAAAGCTAAATAGTAAAACATAATTAAAACTATTGAATGCAAATTTCAAAAAAAATTCAAGAAGGGGGAGCCGCACAAACACTTTTATGTGGGTAAAGAATGACTCTTTTGCTGCGCTCTTTGTCATCTACCAACATGACTTCTCAGGATGTGGTCATTGGACAAATGCCTCTTATAGCCACTAGATTCTGCTCTTCCTCTGGATTTTCTCCTTCCCCCTCAGCCCTCTGAAGCCGCCTTTAGACTTTCCTTTCCCTTGTTCTTTTTCTAGGATCCTGTATTAGGGTTCTCCAGAGAAACAATCAGTAGGATGAGTCTCTCTGCCTCTGTGTATGTAGAAACACACACACATATCTGTTGTTCTATAGTCAGAGAATAAAATTTCTTACAGTAAAATTTTATTCTTTAATATAAATACATGTACATCCCCCATATATATCTATATTTGTTAAGAAATGGCTAATGCAGTTGTGGGGCTGGCAAGTCCAAAATCTGCATGTAGGCTGACAGTCTGAAGACCCAAAAAAAGAGCTAATGTCACAGTTTCAAGTATAAAGGTGGTGTAGGGACAAAATTCTTTCTTCTTTGAGAGGCCCCAGCTTTTTTCTCTTAAGGCCTTTGACTGCTTGGATGAGGCCCAGTCACATTTTAAAGGGTGATCTGCTTTACTCAAGGAATCTTATTTAAATGGTAACCACATCTAAAAAAAATCCTTCATAGCCACATCTAAACTGATGTTTGAGCAAACAACTGGGTACTTTGGCTTAGCCAAGTTGACCCCGAACTATTACAGAACTGCTAGAAGAGAGTTTGGGCTTGTGTTAATTTTCTACAACACTGGCAAGGCTCTGGCACTGAGACCCCAGGGGACATAGAGATCTACAGTTCCCTCCAGAAAGGAAATCTGTCCAAACTTCAGAGTGCTCCCTGCCCCAAGACATCTGTTAACATCACCAGATGGGCTTGAGTGGTAACTCTCAGGCTCTGCCTCTAGCTTCCAGTTTCCAAAGAAGAAACTTTACTTACAGGGATTCAGGAAGAGTGTGTTCTGGGCTTATGTTCTCATCCCACACTGCTTTCCTTTCCAGAAGCATGGACTCAGTTCTTCCTGTTGTTCCTATTGGAGCTCCTCTAGTACTTTCTTTTTTTCTTTTTTCTTTGGTACTGGGACTGAACTCAGGGTCACCTAACCACTGAGCCACAACCCAGCCCTTTTTTTTTTTGTTTGTATTTTATTTAGAGACAGGTTCTCACTGAGTTGCTTAGGACCTTGCTAAGTTGCTATGGCTATCTTTGAACTTGAGATCCTCCTGCCTCAGTCTCCTGAGCTACTGGGATTACAGGCGTGTGTCATTGTGTCTGGCTTCCTCTAGTACTTTGTACCTGACTCTGGACACTTGAAACTTTGGATCTTGTGTTGTAGCTGACGTACATTTTCTTGCCCCTACTTCCCACCATGTGGGTGAGTCCCTTGAGGGCTAGGGCTGAGCTCACACTCTGGTGCCCACAGTACTGCTTCATCATGAATATCGCTCACTGGAGAGAATCTGCAAAGCTGCTTCTCTGTGGTGTTTCTTGAGCAGGAGCGGGATTGGCGTCATCCTCAATGAAACCTATGTAAAACAGGAAGAAGAACAGGACATCTACCACGGACAGAGGCTGATCCCTGTTTAGCCTTTCAGTTCTATACTCTAGGGGTCAAAAAACAAAACAACAACAACAATAAACAAACAAAAATAATTAAAAAAAAAAAACCTTGCTGCTGAAATTAGGCTGTGAAGATGGTTGTACCCTGTGTTTTCTGGCAGAGCCTTGGCCACCTTTGGGTGGGGGCCATGCAGCTGAAGAGTGAGAATTTTCCTGTGGGAGTGGGAGGGACCCACACTGGGGAGAGCTGATAGGGAAAAGCTTTCTAGGTGTGGACATGTAGTAGGGAATCTGCCAGAGAAGCTGTTAGTTTCCTGTCACTTCTGGAACAAATCACCACACATTTTAAAATAGCACAAAATCATTTTGTAGTTTAGAAAGTTGGATCTGACATGGTCTCACTGGGCCCATGTTAGGATGTCAGTAGGACTGTTCCCTTCTGCAGACTCCAGGGAGAATCCCTTTCTGTGCCTTTCTGCTTGTATTCCTGGCTAGTGTCTGCCTCCACACTCATGGTGCTTTGCACAGGTCTAGCATATAGTTGCTGTTTCATAAATGTCCATTGGTGACATTGACTTCAAAATTCACTATTCACAAGTCATTCCACTACACAAACAGTGAATGGAAATATACTATTTTAAGCACAGGCTGTATTATGGTCTCTGGTCAGTATTCAGCAACAGGCTTATTTTTCATGTATTCCCAGAAATTTTACAACAATGGTACCAAGTTTCTGGGAGAATGAGTATAAGTCTCAATAGGCAAAATATAAACATTTTTATTATGATAAAAATCCAACTTGAATTGACATACTCCAAAAATACACCAGTGTGTGTTTTTGGAAAACATTTATTGCAATAGAGTGTCAAAATTTTTTACAAAAATATGCCACTGTCTGGTACAAACAACTATAAAAAAATCAGTTCATCATGCAAGAAAAGTGCAAATAATTTATACAGAAGGACTCAGCTCACGCAATATTAAATAAACATCTTTGCATGTTTGCAAGTAATCGGTCTAACTTACACTTTAAATTCAACCCACTCTACTATTTTTCACTAAAAAAGTACATTAAAGCTTCTAGACTTAGGACATGGACTATCATATACACCCCCTTCAGCCAGGGTGATTGGCACACAGTAGACCAAAGATGGCGCCAAATGCTCCCAAGCGTACAGCAGGGTTTGGAGCCTTCTGTTTAACAGACGTGTGCATTGTAAATTAAACAAAGTTGTCTATATTCAAAGATAGAAAAGTCATGTTCAAATTCCAGAAGTAATGGAGCAGATGGAGTTTCAAGAAGTTCTTAGTTTTGGAGCAGCCATCCACTGTGAGCCAAATGGAGCAAGACTCAAGTTTTGAGAGATTTTTTCCAGGAAGCTTTGTTTGCCAAGTTCAAAGACATTTGGAAAAGGCCTAGCATACAAAGTCACAAATATCATGGTCCCTTGCTCCTTCCTTGTTGCCTCATGGAATAGACTATTTGCTAAATGAAGAGGAGGTTTAATAGAGAAAGAACTTCCCCTGGGCTACAGACTCCATGTAACTTGCAGCTGGTGCTAGAGGAAGAGGAGATAGCTGGATGGGTTAAATGTACTCCTTAGTGTAAGGGGAGAGGAAAGAGCTGCTTGGTTACCATCAGAACCTCAGTGTTCAGAAAACTAGCTGCTGCTCATCCTCGTGTTTTTATAAGGGTCATCTTTGTAATCAAAATATAAGTACCCAAGGGAAAAATGAATTTGTCAAAACATGCCACATACTTTATAGCAAGTAGGTTGTCCTCACTAGGACTCTGTATTCACACTGGAGGTCTGCATAAATATCAAGTGGCTCCTTAACTTCTCCAATAAGAATCAGGGATGTAAAAGGTTTGGAAGACTTAATGTCCAGCTGCCCATCGTGCAGCAGTCTCCAGTACCTTCCACAGTGCAGGTCTTGAGAAGAATGACATTAAGTGTTATGTGTCTCCAGCCATACCACCAGGTGACTGGGACCAGAGATGGGGACACAGGTCAGGCCCCAGGTTTCCATCCAGCTGAGGCCCATCCCCTAAATATCCTGGACTTGCTTCCTCATCTTGAAGGCCTTCAGATTCCACCCTGACCACCCCTTCAGGTCTAAAGTCTCAGGAAGGAGTTTCCTTCATCTGGAAACCACAAAGATTTTACCCTCCATAAGAAAACATTGAGTTTTAAAGGAATTATGACCTTGTTTGTTGAAGCTAGTGAGGACCCCGGGTTTATCAAGGAGCAATGTTTTTGCATTTGCCTAGAGGTTCAGGGTGTTTCTGAGGTCTGTTAAAGCACTAATAGGGTTGCAGGCCAGCATCCAGTCAGAAGAGATGGTTCACAGACTCAGATAGTTGGAAAGAGATTAAAAAACAACAACAACAGATGTCAACATAGAAAAGTATGATAGAGTTTAGTTAAAAAACACACACAAAAAATTACAGTTAAAAAAATTCACACATAAAATATAGAGTGTTTGCAAATCAAGACATCATTGCCTGGCAGAAAAAATATAAACTCAGGTGCATATTTTATAATAAACATTGTGTTGAATGCTAAGAATGATACACTGTTGAACATCACTTGTAATGATTTATCTTCTTGTAAATCACACCACTTGCTTAGAAAAATGAAATTCTAAGCTTTCTCTTCTCCCATATAAAAACAACAGAAACAAGGAGCCTGTGTTAACAGCAAGCTCTGCAAGCTCAGAAAGATGAGAACTGGCAATAACATAATACACACCCATTAACTTACTTCACAGTTACAAGTAGAACCCACTCTTACATTGAGAATTTTGCATCATGAAATTTGTCCATCTGAAATTATCTCCTCCAAGCCACTCCAATATGAAATTGATCATGACTAACCAAGGATCATCTCAGGACTGATACCCCAGGGGGGATGTTTTTACCTTATAACTTTTGCTCTTTTCTGCTACCTGCCCTCCCATTCAACTGATTCATCTAATCAAAGTAACAGTGTTGCATAAGTATGTAATCTAGTTTAAAATGTCATTAGACTTTCTTTTTCTGGATCTTGCCTTAAAATGAGCACTCCTCAACTTCACATTTTCTCTTTTCCGTAAATGTTGGCCCTTCCTCTTGGGAGGCTCTAGATTTGCTGCCTGTGAATCTCTGAGTTGGACAAAATCGTTGTATCCATATGGATGTGCTCAGAATGCTTTCCTTTGCTATAAGTCTGAATTGCTTCAAAATGAACATCAATTTCTAGTTCTGCTTTATAGAGTGTATGTTGTGTGTGTGGGAGGCAGGTAGGCACACTAAAGAGGGTAGAGTATTCTCTCTCTTTCTGCAGTTTCCATCTCCATGCCCTTTCTTGCTATTACCCCAGCAGTTCTGAGACAGGGATTCTTTGTGTTTGCTTTTTGGGTCAGGTTGTCCTGGGTGGGTTTGTCAATAGGGAGCCTATTAGTGTCCTGGGAATAAGAATTTTCTTTTAAACTCACTGTACTTACATGTAGTGCTCTGGCCATGCCTAACAGAAACCATGTGGTCTAACATAGTTTGCCTGCTCTGCTCCTTCCACTGTCCCCACACAAACCAAAGCATCGAAGATACACCATTTCTATCCCTTCCCCCTCCCTCTCTACCTGCGGTTTCTTTCCTTATTCTCCCCTTCCAATGAAAAAGACCCATAAAATGTTGGTTTCTTGTTTTTCATCCTTAAAAAAATGTCCAACTGTCACGTACCACATCCAATAACACCAAACTACATGGGCAGGGTCCACAGACACTATCTTGGTAAATATTATAAAAAACACTGACTCTACCTGTTGGGGTGGGGGTGGTTTTTGCACAAATGCAGGTTGTTGCCTGGGGTGTGATGTCCAGTGAGCCTGGCTGACTAGTTTTGTGCTAATCATCCAAAGCAGCCACTGTTCCTAGGATTGCAAACCTGAAAGTGCCAAGAACTTTCCCTTTCTTCAGTCAGCATGATGGAGCAGAGGTCATGAGTTGGGAGGATTTGGAAGACCATGAACCCCTAAACCTGAAGCTGACAAACCAGAGCTTTCCACAGCAGTGGCACACCTAACCCACTCTATTCCTTTAAGGAAAGTAAGATATTTGACAGAACCTGAAAATTATGGAAGAAGTAGCTTTTTATTTAACAGTCAGGTCCTGTATTCTTGATGTCCAACTGATATGGGAGAGAAAAACAAACCCAAAACACCCTCTTAGTTATTACAATGGTTTGTGGCCCTCCAAAGCTCAACCTACCACAACACAATCTTATTCATTCATGTCTGATTTTTTTTATTAGGGAAAATTTAAATTCATCTTATTTCATTAAATTTAGTTCTCATTATGGAAAATTTCAATTCAATTCATTTATTTTTCTTTTTTGGGGAGATGATAATGAAAGAAATATGGAGAAATCCTGCTGCAAGTATAAGCATTACAAAGTGAGGAGCATTGGAGAGTTTACTGCAGAATGCTGACATGCAGACTGAGTGGTTGAAGGAAGGGCATGGAGAAGTACTGAATCACTACTTTCCCTTGCCTTGTTTCTATACCTGCTTAGCTACCTTTTCCCTCCTTCAAGGGTCACCCCAAGGTACAACCCTTAAGGGTACACTGTCCCTCAATATGAATGTGAGTTAAGTTCCTATTTCTATTTCAATTATTTGCTGAGGGCATGCAAGGTGGCGACTTTATTTGGGGGTGGGGGAGGAAGCAAATACAACTGCAAATATATGTACACTGTTGTAGAAAAGCAACTTTCTATAAAAAGTAAAAAACAAAAACATTCCCCACCCTCTTCCAGGAATATCTGACAATTAACTCATGAAGTCCTGAGATTTCCTTTCTTCCACAGTGACCTGCTGATACTTGCTTGCAAAATCCCATGGGATCTTTGTTTTAACTATCTTCATTTTAACTCTCCAGCCCTGAAGTCAGTTTAAGATGAACTCATCTCCCTATTTGGCTGGAACTTCAGGCTTTCTTTTTAATCACACTTACAAAAAGCCCTAGTTCAGGTTGTCTCAAGGACTTACGAAAGCTCAATTTATCATCCTGAAGACAGGAAGAGCAAGTGGCAAAATGCTTAATTGGCCGATAGATAAAACCTGTCTCTCAAGCCCCAGCACTTGGGCTACAATCAGTTTGCAGATGTACACTTTTCCACAAATGCACCCAAGGAAGCCCAGACAAGCCCAGAAGTTAAACCGGAAGAAAGAAGTCTTTATAGCTATGGGGTACCTGATTCTATCTTTTCCGGGGTATGATTTCTGCTGGGACTGTTCTTAATGGGCCTTCTCTTTCCCCAGTGAACTACAGTATGGAAGGAGAAAAGGCACATGTACTTTGAGATTGTTCTAGGAAGGAGGGGACTCCAAAGAGGGCCCCGTTTACCTAAAAAGGAAGTGTGAAACAAGATGAGGGTTGCTTCCAACATCCTTTCCATTTTAAATCACTTTTTATAGTGATGAAAACACTTACAAGAAACACAGACACTGCCTACTGGATAATGCACGTAGTCAGAGATCACGCTTTATGCTTTTAGAGGTAGACCATTGTGTGGTGTCTCATAGGATAAGGCCTATGCCCACTCAGGTTTCGGGGTTGGTGCTTCTTTGCCTTTCCAAAACAAACTCAATCAAAACCAAAGCTCCAGGATTTCTTATATGTATTTTTTCTTCTTTCTTCCTTTTTTTTTTTTTTTTTTTTTTGTCTAAACAGATTTTCACATTGTAAACAAAGAGCATTCTGTCTGCATTTGAGTCTTGCCTTTTTCTTCCTAGGGAACTATAAAGGAGTTTCCATGAACATCAAGAGAATTCCATCTTCACGGCTGACAGAGAATTCTTGCCTTTAGAGTCTTGCTGGCAAATTGTTAGAAAAAAGTCTATTTACAATACTTCTGCTTTTCCATACCAATTCTAATGTGGAGTTCACATTCTTAAATTCCCATAAGCAATTATATCTCTCCCCTCCAAGGTCCTCTCAAGGACTTATCTGAGAAGTCTCAGGCCAATGTTTAAAATGTACACTATTTACAAATGGAGCGTCCAAATTCTGTATTCGTCCAAATTCTGTATTCAGTCAGCAGGGGGCCCTCTGAAGTGTTGTCATGTGCTGGGATTCAGAACTTGAACAAGTTGATAAAGTCCTGGGGTGAAAGTGGAACGGAGCAGCTCTCTGGATTGTTAGCTGTGCAAGGATGGTCAGTGCCCTGGAAAGACACATGGTGGTAAGTTTGGAGTTCCCAGAGGTGTTGCACTGAGTTTTGGCACCTTGAGGTACTGCCCAACCTCAAAACAACAATTCTCTCTCAAGAATGCCACAGCACTGCAAAAGCGATAGAGTTGTGTGTTTGCCTGTGTATGCACCTGTGCACACAGAGGTGGGAGAATTTGGAGGTGAGTGGGTTCCAGAGAAAAATAAACATAAGAAGGTGAAGGAAATGAGGGAAAATGAAGGAAAGTTTCTCCTCCCTTCCCAGGTGCTGGATCAGTTTTACCTTCCCTTTGATTTGGGGCCTGAGAGAGGAAAGATCAGAAAATGGCCTGGAGCTGCTGGCTCTGGGGACTAGGCTAGCGGGCTGTGGTAGCACCTCTGAAACACATACCTTCCAGGAAAGAATGTGACAGTGTTTGCAAAGCTGCAGGGTGTCCCCGTACTGCTCTTTCCTTGGGTAACATCGAACAAGCTTAAAATACATCTTCTTCCAATCCAGCTGCCCTTTGTCTGACAAAATTAATCGCTTGCGGATCTAAAAATCAAATGAATAAAAATAATTGCAGGAGAGTTAGTCAAGAGCATGGTTTGTGGTTTTCTGGTTCTTAAAAGTTCTACTCCTACCCTCCTTCCCCTTTCCCTCTCTATCCTACAATACCCAGAAGGGAAAGACTGCCAAGAAGTGCCTTCAAATCTCTCCTCAGTTACACAGTAGCTTTGAACCAGTCTTTGAAAGATATAGGTGGTTGGTGACAACTTACTAATGACCTCTACTAAATTGCATTTAGTCTGTTAATACTTAAAGTTAGGTCACATTCATAATCCACTTCAACATTTTTCTCTGCTATAGACTTGAGTGATTATTTTCAGGGAGGTGCAGTAATTCTTGGCTGTGTTTGTGTGTGTGTTTCCCATCAAAACTACCTGGGGGTGCCGGGGTTGTGGCTTGGTGGCAGAGCGCTTGCCTCACATATATGAGGCACTAGGTTCAATCCTCAACACCACATAAAAACAAATAAACAAAATAAAGATATTTAAAAAATTACCTGGGGAAGAGAGGGGAGGGGCAAAGGGGTAAGAAAGATGGAATGAGAGGGACATCATTACCCTAGGTACATGTGTGATTGCATGAATGGTGTGACTCTACTTCATACACAACCAGAGAAGTGAAAAATTCTGTTCCATTTGTGTACAATGAATCAAAAGCTTTCTATTGCCTTGTATAACTGATTAGAACTAACAAAAAAAGAAAAATTACCTGGGGTGGCGGGGGAAGCAACTTTACCCACTATAGACACCTTCGATTGGCGTTTTCCAGTCAAACCTGGCAGCCCTGAAGTGGGGCAGCCATGCTTTATGTTAGAGGAGGACAAGGGAGAGGAGGATGGGGCAAAGGAGGGCCATCTGTGAGGCAGCTCGTGGGCGCCACTGACCTGCCTCTCGGAGAAGTGGTACTGGCAGAGCTTCTTCCACAGCAGCCGGTCCTCACTGAGCACGTGGAGGTCGGGGGCCGCCTGGCCCAGGCTGACGAGATCGCGCCCGTCGCTCAGCCTCTGCATGATGTTCAGTTGTAAGCATAAGGGCAGGTCGGTGAAGGTGAGGCCTTTGAAGGCAGGCTGCAGAGGGAAGGCGACAATAAGCCTGGGGTCAGAGAGCAGCCATTCTCCAGGTGACACACATTAAGGATGTGACTGTCCCCTCCTCTGCCACCCTCAAGCTGGCTTATTGATCAGAGCTCAAAAAGTAATTGTCCCCATCCTACATACAGAATGGGACCCATGGCCGAGACACACGAAGAACAGCCTAGAGTGGCTTGTGCTGATGGTACCAGAGGGAGTCTCCTAAGTTTCACGAAGCTCTGTGATTTTACTGTAAATGATTCTCCAAATAGCACAGGTTGAATTCTAGAGCTTCTTTCAATTCAGGGCTCAGTCATCATGTTTGCTACCTTCCTGAAGGCCTTATGGGCCTGGAGGGAGAGCCCCAACGTGCTGGCTGGCCTCTTGTCTCACTGCCCCCTGCCTCATGACCTTGGAGCCTCTATACAGGTTTACTCACAGGCACCTGACACATCTTGCCCACTTCTGCACAATGCCGCACCCCCCCCCCCCATGGTCCTCTCCTGTCCTTTAGGTGCACTTCAAACACATTTCCTCTGAACGGCCTTTCCTGCTTTTGTGATTCCCTCTGGCCTCATTTATTGCACCTCCCAGAGTGCCCATGATCTCTTTCAGATCTTTTTTGTAACACCTCCTATTTGTTATGTGACACCCCCCCCCCTTTTTTTTGGTACCAGAGATTAAACCCAATGGCACTTAAACACTGAGCCACATCCCCAGCCTATTTTATTTTTTATTTTGAGACAGGGTCTCATGAAGTTGCTTAGGGCCTCCTTAGTTGCTGAGGCTGGCTGACACAACTCTTCTAAAATAAATCCTAAGTGGTACCCCAGCCCTCTTCCTCAAGTTTTTAGAGAGTGAACTTCTGTAGGAAGCACATCAAAGCCCAAACATACAGAGGACCCTGAGGGTCATGCAGCCTCAGTTATTGCTCCCATGTCCCCTTCAAGGCAGGACAGGCATGTAGTGGGAAGGTGGACTTGAGAAGGGGACTAACAAAAAGAACAGATGGCAGCATGGGGCAGGGCCCTCAGGTGGATAAGCAGCAGATCTGGATCCAGGTACCCTTGGGTACAGGGTCCAAAGTGGCCAGGTTTTGAAGACTGAAGATCCCTCCAGCTCTAACAATCTCAGACTTGGAGTGACTTCAGCCTCCTGGTTCATCAGAAGTGTCTATGACTTGGCAATTTTTATTGCTCCGTTCCACCCCAGGCTGCTGGGCTGAACTTTCAATTATTTGCAATGTTCAGGACTTCACGGGACCGCAGAAGGCCCTGGACCTATTTGTCGTTTATCATCTGCTGCTGATCATATGAGCTAATAAAACTGCCATGAGATTTTCTTTCTGTTTCCAGCACTTCAAAGCCTCTACTTTTTTGGTTAAAACTCCCAGGCCAATTATTACATTAACTCCTATTAAAGGCAAGTCTACTTGGGCAGAGTTCACTCTGTCAAATTTTCAAACCTGAACTTTTCCTAATTCCTTGCCCAGACCCCATGCCAAGCCCTTACTCCTGATAAATGGTTAACTGCTTGCATGCCTTCTTCTGCCTGAATATAAACATATAAAAGAAAAATACGTCACTCTCGCTCCTCCAGTCAAGCATTGGCTAGAATCCATTTCTGTCTACCCTCCCCCTTGTTTCAAAACACTGCCTGGCCCACAGCAAGGTTATTAGATTTGATTTCTCTCCTCTACAAACCAGTTCTTTTAATTTTTCCTTCATCTTTTATTATGTGAATTATACTTGCCAATAAAAAATTGGTTCAAAATAATTAGATATGAAAATTTCGAAGGAAAACAAGATTATGTGTTGGGAAGATACTGCTAGAACTTTGGCAAATAAAAAGCATTTACTCCCCAAATCACCTTCCTATTTTCATGCAACAACATACCTCTCTTTTGGGCCAAACTGTTAAAAAGTATGTTTTAAAATACAGTCCAGACTGCAGTAATTAAGTCCCTTCTCTCTCTCTCTCTCTCTCCCTCCCTC
>NW_025999949.1:21708333-21734786 GCF_001458135.2 Marmota marmota marmota
TCCCTGTCCCTCTCCCTCTCCCCCCACCCCTGCAGAGTTGGGCATTCACATGGAAAGCTCTTCAGAGCTGGTGGGTTCCAGCAGGGCCCTGAAGATAATAGAGCTCAAAGCCCAGGAGGGTTGGGGCATAGGACACGATGGAGGAGGAAGCATAGCCCTTGAAGACAGGCCTGGATTCAATCCCTGTGCCAGATCCTACCAACACTGAGACTCCAGTCAAATTACACCCAGCCCCCCATATCCTGAGACCTGCATCCTTGGATTTAACCAGCCAATTTAACCAGAAATTATTTTAAAAATATCACATTTGTGTTAAACTTGTATAGGCATCTTTTCTTGATCATTATTCCTTAAACACTATATCATGACAACTATTTACATAGCAGTTAAATTGTATTATAAGTGATTTAGAGACAGGAGGTTCTGCATAGGTTAAATGCAAATACTATGTCATCTAATCTAAAGGACTTGAGCATCCATGGGTTTTGGTATGCTCAGAGGGTTCTGGAATCAATCCCTGGGGGGCTTATTGAAGATGACTACTCTAATTTTTCTCATTGATAAAATGAGGCAATGCATATCTTACAGTGCTGCTGGGTGGAGCAGATGGGATCATGCACAGAAGTACTTACTACAGTGACCAGTAAATTTTGGCCATTAGTTCTATTTACAATTCACTAGATGAGCTAATTAGTACATATGAAGGTCTTAGAAGAGTGAGTGCACAGAGCAAGCTCTTGATAATAATAACACTCAACACCTTTAAAACACTTGCTACACATCAGACACTATTGAAACTGCTTTGTATAGATTAATTTTATGAACACTCACACCAGGGCCTATTCCTATTTTCAAAGGGAGGAGAGCGAGGCATGGAGAAATCGAATAACTTTCCCCCAAACCTGCAGTTAGTCATATTTATCCTCCATGATCCATGGCAGTATTTTCTAATATGCACTGTTGAACCCTGGATAAGTACTTCAGTGGGTCATGGAGGAGACTCCCCTTCAAACGTGCATTCATTCAACTCAAACTGCTTGCCACCTCTGTGCCAGGTGTGGAGGAATGGGTAAGGCCCTGTCTTTGATATACAAACCATATCTCAGTAGTAACCCTAAATTGTAATGGCTTAAACGCAACATTCCACTCTGTCTTTGTGGAATCTGTAAACCAGTGGTCAGAGATGGGAAAGTACCTATGCATGAGATGATTTTGGATCATAGTAACTGCTCTGAAGAAGGCTGTGGTTTCAATATTTTGGGGTGGTCAGGAAGGTTGCAAGCCAGGAAGATCAGAGTGTACAAAGAGTAGCTGGGCTTGGCGGGACACCTCAAGCAAAATGAAGTGGGGTGAGCTGCTGCGTTTGGTCTCTTCTGCACAGGATTTCATTGGATTAAAGTTCTTTTTTTTAATTAAAAAAAAATGGATCACTGGATAAATAGTTGGAAGAAAACTGGATGGGGAAAAATGTTTGGAAACCACGAAAGTTAAGCTAGCTTTGCCATTTTAGGAATAAGCAGTCCAGGGTTCTGACCTTAGCTCTAGCTCTAATTGCTGTGTAATGCTGGGAAAGTCACTAGGCTTCTCTGGTCCCCATCCTAGCTCCAGCACGTGAAGGGTAATAGTAACTATTATGGTTACCTACCAAGAGTGTTTGGGGACCAACTAAGGAGAGCTCTGAGGGAGTAAGCCCATGCAAGTACTAGGTATGTCTGGGAATAGATGTGGCCAGTGGGGGCTCCTATAGTGTGGGCAGGGGGACCATGGTGAGCTCTGAGCAAGTGTGACCATCTAATGGCTGTTCCAACATTGCTGGAGGGAGGATGTCTTTGGGACAAATGAGACTTGCTCCTTTATATCACTGGCTGGGTAATTCTTTCCTGATTTAAGATAGGAAATATTAAATCCAAGCCGGGTGTGGTGGTGCATGCCTGCAATCCCAGTGGTTTGGGAGGCTAAGGCAGGAGGATCTCAAGTTCAAAGCCAGCCTTAGCAACTAAAGTTGCTCAGAGCCTGTCTCAAAATTTAAATAAATAAGTAAGTAAGTAAAGGGCCAGGGATGTGGCTCAGTGGCTAAGTACTTCTGGGTTCAATCCAGGCCACAGAGAATTCTAGAAATCGAGAAGAAGGGGTAAATGAGTTTTCTCTGAGAGAGAAGATGAAATTTCAGTTTCAACTTCACACTGTCAAATGATGCCTACATTTGAGAGATGGGCTTGGGGTAAATTATTAGAATGCATCAGGTTACTATTCATGATAAACACTCACATTCTCTTAAAACAATCCAATAACTGAAATGGCTTCTGTGGGGCAACCCACCTTTGTGCTCTGCTCTGTGCATGCATGTGTGTGCCTGCATGAGCGTGTGTGGGTGTGTGAGGTGTGGGTGTTGTAGCCCACGTGACTCTTAAGAGAGCCAAACAACTCTGAGGCTTCTAATTATCCCCTCTGTTCCTGAGCTTAAGAAACCAAGGCATAGGGAAATTGTTAACAGTAAAGGACATGCAGTTCGAACACTTCACATAGTAAACCACTTCTTTAAAGGGGGTTGCGGGGCTAGGGGTGTGGCTCAGTGGAAGAGCACTGCCTAGCATGAGCAAGACCCTGGGTTTGATCCCTAGGACAATAAAATAAGGTAAAGGAGATCTCTGCATACTACCTTCTCCTGATATGGTACAGCCCTAACTTTATCAGTGTGGGTCCCGGAAACCACTTAAACAGCAGTCAGATAAGTCAGTGGTCAGATAAGTCAGTGTCAGATAAGTAGGCAAAGTGCCATGTGAGGTGCCTAAGTGTCTGTCCATTAGTGAGCCCAGAGAGATCATTCCAGCATCTTTTGTATATTTTTTGTGTGCCTCAGTCTTTCTGCTCACTATTAAGAGGACAAGAGCCGAGGGTGAGTTATGTTTTGAAGCTAAAAGGAACTACTGATAATGGTAGCCATGTTTTGCTGGTAACATATGGCTTCCCCTCGCCCTTTGAGTGAGAAGTGCCTGGTTTTGCACATGCATGTCCACGGTCTCTAATCACAGTCTTCCTTTGTACAACTAATAATTGGAAACAGGATTTTAAAAGGCTGGTACCAGTCCTCCAAGCCACAGCCTCCACAGCACTACTATATTCAAGGCAGCATCCCAAAGCTGCAAATAATTCATTCTTTGTGAGAAATGGGAAGAGAAATCTCTGCACCCTACTGAGTACTTCAGTGGGACAGCTAGCATCTGCCCTAAAGCCAAGATCCCATGATGTTTCAAGATCTTAGATGATTCATCTGGCTGTGCTCTTTCACATACTTTGATCCTGTACTGCCAAGTTCTTCTTCCTACCCTCCCTTTAGCAGGAAGCCCCCTCAACCTCAGCCCATCTTCTGCACCAGGCTAAAGCATGGAATCAGAGGAGATCAGACTCCTTCATCACAGTGTGGATTTGAAGTCCTGGCAAGACTGCCAGGCATCCCAGTGGCGGACCCAATTGCCTGGAGGAGGCTTCCCGCTTACCCTGGTAATCTGGATGTTGTTCAGCTGCTGCTGCCAGTGTAGAATCGTCTCCATGCGGTACACCCACATGTTAATGTTGCCCACCAGCACAGACTTGCCGACTCTCTGGACTAGTGTACATAAGGATGTATAGAGGGTCTGCAGTAGTTCCCTTATGAGTCTAATGTTTTGCTGGTCTTCAAGGACTTGAGTAGAGAAGAAAAAAAATACAGTTATGATAGTGGAACACTGTGTGTTTTTAAAGTGAGCTTTTCTTCTCATCTGCTCCTGTTACCAGGCACTGCCTCTGGGGATACAGTTTTCTTTCTCACCAGTGTTGATTCTACATTTGGCCAAGTTTCTGTACTCAAGGCTAAGGGGTAGAGTTTCCATGATCTAGGTCCCTCTTTGTTCTTCCTGATTCTCTATAAAGCCCCTTTCTCTCTCCATTGTTCCATAGCACCAATGATTCACCTGATCAGAAAGCTGCTACCTTTGCTCAGTAGTGGCATCTTTTAGATCGCCAGTGGAAAGAACACAGTTCTGGGGTTAGGAGGTTGGGTTCTAATCCTGTCTGGCTGATCTCTGTATGATTGTGGACAAACCCCTTCTCCTGGGTGTATAATGACCTACTTAAGCCAGAAGTCTAAGGTTCCCTGTAGCTCAAATAACCTAAGAATTGAGATGCACACAGCTAAATTTCCTCGTCATTTGGAGACTCAGTAGCTAAGGGTGGGATGTGTGCTCCCATGGAGAAGCTTGCGATGCAAAGCAGAGCGAATGAATCATCCCAGAGACACAGGACGATGATGGTCTCATTCTTTGCCATCATCAGAACGTGGTACCCCTGAAATGCAGCTGGAGTTATTCATTTCCATCCACTGATATTAATTTAAATCAAATGACATGTCTACTGTATGAGAAATCCATCTGTCCATCACCTTGCCTACAAAAAGGGTGAGAGAGTGGGCTCACCTTTTAGTACCACCTTTTCCAAAATGTTCATGAAGTTCTTTTGGGCGATACCACTCAGGGATGTGAGCTGTGACTTTGCTATCAGTTCCAACAGCTGTGGATAAAAATAGAAGTTGCCAGGCTTAGAATTTGGAGATATTTTTCTCTTCTAATCTTCACTTTTGAGTCACATGACATGTAGACACAGACTGACGAAGAGAGATAAATGGCAGGCAGGACTACCAGGCAATAAAGCAGATGTTTGACATGAGAGACAAATGGGGTAATTCAAGACCCATGAATCAGGCTGAATATTTAATTGCTTTTTTCCTTTTAAATGTAAAGACTTTTGGCTTTGGGGGTGGGTAATCCATTCTACTTTCCCTACTTCAGTGGGCAGAGCTGAGGGTACTCTGAAGAGAACAAAATCTCCCATGATGCCTCTTGAGTTCTGCATAATCAGTCCCCCCTACCCGCCTCACAGAACTTCTCTGCTCTGCTCCCACTTGAACTTTTCCCCCATTGGCACCGACTGCCTTGGAGTCACCTGGAAGCTCATGTTCAGTACTTCATGCATTTTTCAAGGACATAGCAATTAGTTTCCAGATATCTCCTGCTTATGAAGTGTTCAATAAATGCACCTATTCATTAGAATCTCACTGCACTCAACTTTCTATAGAAAGGGGCCAATCAGAGCAGAGTGAGGGCAATTTAAGGACTTGTAGTCTGAATACCTGTTTTGATCTGGTGGCAGTGATGTCACTGTGGCTGAGAACTAGGATCCTCATAATTCTTAGCCTTGATCAAGTCTTGATTTGACTGTGATTATGGGCAAGTCACTAGCTTTCTTGGTAACCCAAGGTTTCTATTAATACTCAGAGTCCCTGAGGTTGTTGTGAGCTTTAAATGAGACAATGCACATACAGCCCTTAGTGCAGTGTCTGGAACATATTGGGTGCTAAAAAATATCGATTGGCTTGTTGAAGGACTATGTCCCATTCCTAATCTGCTATCCCCAAATGAAACAGATAAGAACTGAAGTTGGTGTGTTCTTAGTTTAGTTTTCTTTCCTTGTATGGGAAAATTCTGTACTCCTGTGTCATGATTTTAAAAACCCCAAAGATTCTACTGTTGAAACACGAAAGTTCAACAGTAGAATCTTTGCAGGGGTCTTACAGATGGTCTAGTTCGACACACTAAACAGATGAACAAAGTGAGGCTTAAGCAAACAACTTCACAGCCAGCAAGAGGACAAAGCAGTATCTTGGAAATGGGAAAATAAGGAGACACTCCTCATGCTTTCCAACAGGTATCAAAAGAAAGGGTTCACACAAAGTGAAAATTAGTTTCAGAACCCACCAGGTCCCCAGGAGAGCAAACTAGATTGAGACTTTGTAAAATAGAAAACTAAGACCCTTTCTTTCTTGGAATTCCTGTTCCTAGGAACTTTCTATAAGAGATGGCCCTGGCCAGGATCCCACGCAACTCCAAAACACTGACTATGGTGCTGTGTTGGGTGCTGGCATCAAGGCTGAGGGAAGAAGCAAAGTGAAATTTAAAAAACCTGGGTTGCAGAGGAGGACTGAAATCTTGGCTCAAGCCCCAGGCAGTTGAGAGCACCTCTGCTTCCAAAGCACTTGTTCAAACATTTGTCCCCACTGAGCCTTTTAGGCACCTGTCAAACCCCCGGAAAGACTTCATTTCCTGAACACAAATTTTAAGTTGAAAAATAAGAGAAAAAAAGAGAAACCCAAAACACTTTTTGTGCCTGGATATGTATCTTCCACACACATAGGAACTGGTTTTTGGGGTGAGAACTAGTGACCTAAGGCTGGAAGGTAGGAGCTGACTGTGTTGCTAAGAAAGGCAAGAAATCAAAACACGGGTAGAGGACATGGCTATGGGCAGTGACCACACTGAATGCTCTCTGCCTATCTGATTTACTTCTGCCACCAAGCAGCATGTGACAGTCAAGAGATGAGTGAAAGTGGCACAAAGGGGCTAGCCAAACTTTTCATTTATCTCTCTGACCCACAGCAAGATCCAGAAGGCCCAGGCGGTGGTTTATTAATACCCTGAGCCTCACATGATCAGCACAGAGCAAGATGAAAGAAAACAAAAGCCGGGAGTCTGCTCTGGAGGCAGCCGGCTCACTGTGACTCACCACTGGGTGGGAGGTGGGTCGAGGGGGCAGGAGGAGCGAAGGCAGCGCTTGGCCTGAAATCTGTCCAAAACCCAGATTCCATGTGATTACCATCTCATGGAGGGTGTCAGTTTTAATCTCGTCTAAAAGTGCACCAATCACAAGGACAAGAAAACTCTGAAGGCTCTGACTGTGCATTTAACGGGAAACAAAAAGCCCTTTGGACTGGCTGAGATTATCTTCTTTGACTAGGCCAGGGAAGAATATATCAGCAAGGATTTGTCAACAGACAGCAGAATGACATGTCAACTACTCTGTGTTTCATCTGATCTCAAGGGAAAGTCTCTTTTTTTACTGCCAGGCAGCTGTGGAACCCTGGAATAGGAGACCTGGATTCTTCAGCTTGGTGACCTTTACAACTGTCATTCATTTGGCAAGTGTTTCTGAGTGTTCACTTTGTCCTAGCGTTGTGGTAGGTCATGCCCATCGGGTATGACGGTAAAGACACATGATCCTTAGTCTCAAGGAGTTTACTGTCTAGTCATTTAATCTCTCATAGCCCCAGTTTCTTTATTTCTAAAATGGTAATAAAAAAACTACCTACTTCACAGGATTATTATGAGAATTAGGTGAGATAAATACGTAAAAATCCATGCCCCAAATAAGGCATTATTATTGTTATAAGATAGTTTTCTTCTTTGAAATCCCAGTCTGCTAGTGAAGTTTGAAGTTGACATCTGGGGTTGGCAAACTTCTGAAAAGGGCCAGTTTAGTAAATGTTTAGGGTTTGTGGATTTCATGGTCTCCTCTGTAACACTCAGGTTTATGGTGGTAGTGCAAAAGCAGCCTTGAACAATATGTAAATGATGTGTATAGGTGTGTTCTAATAAATCTTTATTTACAAAAACAGGTAGAGGGCCAGGTGCTTGGGCCATAGTTTGCCAACTTCTGATTTATAGCCTAGAGTTTAAGAGTGGAAGTTCCAGAGCCCAACTGCTTGCCTCAGTTTTCCCATCTATAAAATATGCATAATAGTAGCATCCACTTCAAGTTACTGTGAAGATTAAACAAATTCATATAGCACTTACAACTGTGCTTGGTATACCAAATACATTATTATCATTGGCTTTTATCATAATACAGAGAATATTGCTAGATAAAATTATTGCCATTGCAGAAAATAGTGAATTAATAGGACAAAGTATAGCCCATTTAAAGACTCTATATTCTAGTTGTGTTGTCAATTAAATGCTTTCAAATTTAAATGTTTCTTTCTGTCATTTTTATTATGTTTGTGATGCCTTTAATAACTCCCTGTCTGTTGGTAAAAGCTAATGTTGACACATCTTTTAGACTTGCATAGATACATGTACCATGAAATCTTATTTTGCTAACAATAATGAGTGTTTACCATGTGACAGAGAATGTGCCAAGGGCTTTGCATACATGATCTTGTTTAATCTTCAACAACAACCCAATGAGGTAGTTTGCTAAAATGAAGACACTGAGGCTCGGAGAAGTTAAATAACTCACCTAAAGACGTACCAGCAAAAGCAAATGAGGGGCCAAATTTTACTCTTAATAGTAGCAGTACTATGTATTGTTATGTTCTGGGGACACAGAGCTTGGAAATTCACATCAGTATTATTCTGTGACTGGTGATCAGCTTTTCATGTTAAGGGAGAAACAATATGCAGCATGTTTGTAATAGCACATTTAGGAGGAGGCAATTGCTTTGGGTTAAACATTCAGTTTATTTTGTACGCAGGTCCAGAAACAGTAGCAGTGTTGTTTGGGACTAGTAGTAAAGAGGACAGAATTTGTTAATTTGACTTCAATGTTCATCGAGTTGTATGCCCCTGGGGCAGTAGGTTTGTATCTAGCAATTTGTTTACCAAAATGACTGAGCCAACTGGATTCTTCCTCCTTAGCCATAAGAGAAAAAAGAGAGCAGAGGAAAATGGATTGTTTGGAAGTGGTTGTTTGTTTTCTACTGGGCAAATTTAGCCCAGGTGCCAGTAATTTGTGGCTGTGTTTGAGAGGCAAGAGGGGGAGGGGGAAAAAGGAGGAGGGCTCTGGGCTCCTCCTGAATTCCACCTTGTCATTGTGGTGTGGCCAGTGTGGTGATCAGGCCTGATCTATAGTGACTGGTTGAGCAGTAATAGGAATGAGGCTGTGCTACTAGAGGAAGGGGTGGTGGTCACCACTTGCCCAAACCACATCCTGCTCTTCAGCTTTAGCTCTTGCTAGTTTGGAGATGATGAGTTGGAGAAAAATCTAGTTGCAGGCAATGCGGAAGAGCAAATCTCAGAATGCACATCAACCACAACTGAAGTGATATTTGGAAGACACACAGGCAGGAGAGAGTTCCCTCCTACATTACTCACATAAAAGCAAGCTCCTTCTCTTCCCTCAGTGCATCCTAACATCGCTCTCTTATTTGTAAAAATACATCAGTGCATATCACTTCCATGCTTAAAATCCTCAAATGGGGCTGGGGTTGTAGCTCAGTGGTAGAGCTCTTGCCCAGCACATGTGAGGCACTGGGTTTGATCTTTAGCACCACATTAAATAAATAAATAAAATAAAGGTATTGTGTCCATCTACAACTTAAAAAAAAAAAAGTAACAAAAATAGCAGCTTCCCTTGCCTGTTAGTTTAGAAGGTCAAAACCACATGGAGGTTAACCATGAGGCTGTTGCCCAAGCATACTCTATCTCATGGGAGATTGTTAAGAACAGAAGTTATGCTCCAACTCTTCCATCTCCCATGACAGCAGGGCTCTGAAGCTTGACTGGAAAGTCTGCCACTGTTATCAAAGGCAGGAAAGAGGACCAACCTCAAGAAGTCCCAGCCATGTCTCACGCTCAGTACCCAAGCTGGGTGCCCACCAGAAGGTGATGTCTTTTGCAATAAACTCTTGGTTATATTAGGCAGGGCCTCTGCCTGCACTCAGTACCATGCACTTCCAAGACCCTTATTTACTCAATGGATAACACAGAGCATGAGCCTGGAAAGTTTTGTCCTGACTTTGAGCTTGAACACTGACAGGTTGGAAGAGGAAAAATTTCAGCAGCATTAATAATCTTCAGGCATGTCAAGATTGGGTAAATATTATTTGCAAGTGAAACATCTTTCTAACTGAGGGAGTTAAAATAGCGAGGGCCAAGTTTACATGAATTAATCGTATCCTCAGCTGAGAGGAACTTGCCTCTCCATCTTTCACTGATCCCAATTAATTTTGATGTTACATCGGTGCCTGGTTCTGAGCAACAATGGTTAGCTCAGTGATCTTTCTTAAACTGATATCCCCACCTCTATTCTGATTTTATGATGCTGAATGTCACACTGTCCTCAGCCCTCACCCATGATCACTCCCCTTCACTTCCATTCTTTCTCATATCCAGGTTTCTGCTCATGTCATTTGTCCCTTCAAAGCCTTCCCCCTGCCTCTCCATCTGCCAAATCCTGGTCATCCTTCAAAGAAGCAGATTCTCAGGTTCTACCTCTCCCAAGAAACCACTTGCTCCTAGCCAGTACCAAACTCAACTTGTTCATTAAATGTTGTGTCTTGTCACCCAAAGTAGGCTGGAAGTACCTGACAAGCAGGGGCCAGATCCCCCGTGATTCTCAAGTGGCTAAGGCACTGTGAGTTTGTGGCCTCAAAACAGAAGTTCATGGACTCAAAGGCTTTCTCTGTGCCTTTGAAGCACTGTGCACCCTGTGGAGACCTAGCAGGAGGATGATGGGAATTTGCTCCTGGACACTGTTGATCTCCTTCTTTAATGGAATCAAGAGACCTTCAGATACTAGTTGCTCAGAGCACAGTGTCAGATACCCTCAGGAACATTCCTCCTTGGACGAGCAAAAGTCTGCTGAACTGACACTTAAAAACTTAGCTTACCTATACAATTTGGCATGTTCCTCTCTATAATAAGCACCAACTCAGCTTAGAGATCTAAGTCAATTTCAACATAAAATATGTTTCTGAGCCTTTTGTGCTATGTGTCTAGATTCTGAGTCCTCAAGAAAAGCATTATACAAACTGGCATGCTTTTGATCCAGTGGTTTCCAAAATAAAATCAGATAGGAAAATACAAGTCATCATCACTCATGATCATTTCTGAGAGTCCCTTTCAGATGGAGTCACAGCCCTTCTCTGTTGACTTTGTTGCTGTGTGGCAGCTGGCCACCTTCCCTCTATTCCAGATACCACCAGTTTTATGGCCCAGGTGGCAGGGCCACCCTCCATCACAGAAAGGCCACCAAGTGTGTGTAGCACCAAGTTAATCCCCAAGGTCATTGAAGCAGAGGAACCTATGTGCAGGGCCAGGCTGCTCATGCTAATCATGACCCGCAGGGGTTTGGCAACAGCATTCTCTCAATTTAAGGCACTGGGTTTAAATTTGAGTCATTGGGCCATATTCAACCTTTTGTTTGCCAAACCACCAGTCAACTTAAACTAAAACATGTTTTTGGAAAATGCACTTCAGGGGTGGTAGGAATGCAGAAACTTTCTGGAAATATTCAAATAGACTTAGGGTGGTAATGTGGGGGAAAAAAAAAGAATGTGCATTGGTTTAGGTTGTGATGTTCTTTTTTTCTGCAGGAGGGTGGGTTGCAAATTTTACTTGTCTTTCCTGATCGAGTAACACATATGGGTTAGTATACTCTAGTCAGGGAAATTAGTACTCAAGTTCTGCATGACCTTCTGGGGCTGATAATGACAGCTACAGTTACCATATAGTTGCCCTCATTCTCATCCCATAGAGAGAGCTGGAAGTGATGATCAAGGTCATCCTGACATGATTTCTCCTGTAAGACAGTGTGTGCAAATAATTTAGTGATTATAGAAGAGGGCAGGCTCCATTCTGAACTTCTCCATCCAAGATATGTGGTGGAGGGGAGAATACACTGGAGCATGAGTCAGGACCAGATTCAGGTCCTGTTTTGCCTCTGCATCCCTTTCTGGCTAGGTGACCTTGTGCAAATCACTCAGTTCCATGGCTTCTGCTTCCTCATCTTTAAAATGGGTAACAACAACTGCCTTCTGAACCACCTGATGATGCTCATCAACAAAATAAAAGTACAGGGATGTGATCAGCAAACTGCACAGTAACAGACTTATCATATGATAATTGATAGCATCTGGAAATGTCAGAAGCCATTTCAAAATCATGAATCTGAAATACTGCTTTTTCAAGGTTCCCTGTTCCTTGTTTATTTCCCACCCTGCAGCTCCCTCCTGCTTGCCAGATTATGGTGCATGAAGTAGCTTCACCTTCAAAGCCTCTTCTCAAACCTGTGCAATCTCCTCCTAGTCAGATTTAAATGACTAGTCATCAGCAGAGCTCATGGGCTTCTTATCACACAGGCACTGTGACCTGCTTATCTCATTCAGTGTCAGTCACAGCTCTGGGAGGAGTACTATGATCATCATTCCCATGTAGCAGGTGAATGAGTGAGGCCTGTCCAGGATCATGCTCAACCAGCCTGTGGCCCTTCTCTTAGCTGATCCTGAATCATAAAGTACACTGCTACTTTTGTCCAAATGGAATATTCTGCTCACTGGTCTCTGAACAGACCTGAGTCCTGCCTGCCTCCATTCAGTCTATCCCTACTCAAGACCAGTTCAAACCCCACTTTCTCCTTGAAGACTTTTTCAGCTACCCTGCCCACATGATCCTACCTCTGGAAGTTCATAGGCCATCTGGCTCTGCTACATCTTGGTACTTTCAAACTCTCTTATGTTGATGGCTCAGGTAACTTCCTTTAATGCATATTCCTCAAATAACCAGTTAGATGGTAAAGCAGTGGTCAACAACTTTTTATGTAAAGGCCAGATCATGAATGTTTTAGACTTACAGGCCATAATAACTCTGTTGCTCAACTCTGAACCCAACTATGCATTTAGCACAGAAAGAGTATTGACAATATTTAATGAATGAACATAGCTATGTTACAATAAAATATTATGGATACTGAAATTTGAGTTGCATATAATTTTTATGTTATAAAATAGTATAGTTTTTATTTGTAAGATATTAAAAAATATACAAATCATTCTTAGCTTGTAGTCCATGCAAACATAGGTAGTAGGCTGTATAAGCCTAAGGGCCAGCAATTTGCTGACACTTGCAGTAGACCTTAATGCAGGGTTGTATCTATTTTATCTTCCTATTTCCCTCACTGGATAGTGGCAGGGCCAAGTGACAGGAGCACAGATTCTGGAATAGTGCAAATCTGAGTTCAAGTTCCAGTTCTACTCAGCAATCACAGTTACTTAGCTGTTGGTTCCTGCCCTTTTTAAGCTATGCTTTTTATTGGTATGGTTCAGGTTTTATCTTCATTTATGTTATCCCAATAATGCAGTTTTCTCAACTGACTCCGTGGGGAACAGGGATAGGCACTTGGGTAAATGTTGATGTTTTCTGTTGTTGAGCCTCACTAGCGAGAGCATAGGGATTTAAAAAATGTATACAAGTTCTAAGCACCCATTCTAAGCAAATAGGCAAATGTCCTCCAACCCCACACTGTATCTGTTCTGCAAATTGAGACTTCCTTGTCCCATCAGCCCAGATGTAGAACACCTATAAAAACTTACATTGAGTAATATACCACTTATATTAACTTTGAAATAATTATTATGTTCACAAATTTGAAAACTTGGGACTTATTGGATTAATTGCCGAGGAAAGATGACTGCATATGTTTAGATCCTACCTCCTTCCTGAAAAATAAATTACAATGCATTTTGAAACTTATATAACATTTTCATATCCGTTATCTTTATTTTCCTACTGTATTTTCCATTCTCACAAAAAATGTTTTAATACAGATATGATTACTCCAGTGTTATAGTTTGGAGAGGTACAGTGGCGGATTTGCAGATGGTGTCCCAGCTAATAAGCTTTGAATTCAAAGTGGGATGTCAAAGGGGCTGTTCCCTGTCCATTACTGCATTCATTCCTAATGGACCACAGTATATACCCTAGAAGTTATATCCAAAATTTAATTCTTCAGGGTCTGTTGTTTAAAACCCCATTATGTAAAATATAACATTTGGGCTCCAAAGTCATTTCTGAGCTGATGTGCAAACTTGAAAACTCATTGGGATCACCTGGCTAGCATTTTAAAGTGGGCAATACCTGAGTACTGTCTTCAACTAATTAAGTCTGAAGTTCTAGAGGCAGGCCTCTGAAGTCTATCAAGCCTCGTAGTTGACTCTAATGTGCAGTCAGGGCTGAAATCCACTTAATTCTGTGACCTCTCTGTACCTGGTTAGTTAGCACCCATTTTCTCTTGGTCACCAACTGTCAACCCCATGACTGTCTCAGCCACCAGAAGCCTCTGGTCTTGAGGAAGAAGATAAGCTACTTTTGTAATTGGACTTCCACAAATAGGTAAGTTGCTACTTCTAATTATTTTCAATAATAGCTCAACTTGTGTTTAATTCATTGGGGGAATATAGGTGATTCAGCAGGGACACTGTGCATAGTTTGAAGCCAATTAAAATGACAAGCAGATGTCATTTAAATTTTTTTTTAAATTTATAACAAATTTTTTTCAGATCCCCAAAATTCCATGACATTTTCATGCTTATAGAGATGTTAGCATTTTGAGGCAGCAGTGTTGACCATCTCTTTAATTATCTCTGCATGTCCCTTTTTGGAAGATGACAGCCAGCATGAACATTAAAAAAAAAACAAAGCCAGATGCGGTGGTGCATGCCTGTAATACCGGTGGCTTGGGAGGCTGAAGCAGGAGGATCACAAGTTCAAAGCCAGCCTCAGCAATGGTGAGGCACTAAACAACTCGGTAAGACCCTGTCTCTAAATAAAATACAAAATAGGGCTGGGGATGTGGCTTTATGGTCTAGTGCCTCTGGGTTAAATTCCCAGTACCTAAATAAATGAATGAATGAATGAATGAATGAATAAATACATAAAAATTTTTAAAAAGTTAAAAAATAAAATAAAAAACTGTGTGTGTGTCCTGGGGAGTGAATCTGGGGCCTTGCACATGGCAAGCAAGCACTCTACCAGTCAGTTACAGTCTCAGCTTTTTTTTTTTTTTTTTTTTAATTTTTGAGACAGGGTCTCCCTAAGTTGTCAGGTTGGCCTTGAACTTGAGATCCTCCTGCTTCAGTCTGTCAAGAAGCCGGGATTACAGGCATGTGTTGTCAGGCCAGCTGAATATAGGAAAATTTAAAGATGTACTTTGGCTTTAAAAACTTTAAATCTTTTTCCCCCCAAGTGGCCCTGAAAACTGGCTTAGCTCTTTAATGGAACCAAACAATCATCGTGGCATCAAACCACCATTAGGTCCAAGTAGTAAGACAGGGATAATATGTTGGCAAGTAACTCTGCAGAGTTGGTTTAAGGATAAGAAAAATATATGAGAAGTATATTGAGTTCCTAAGAAGAAAAACCTCAAAACATAGTGCCTATCATTAAAATGTTTTAAGTTCTCTATAAAAATAACATATTATTTCTCAAATTACAGAGGCCTCTAACAGTGAAGGGGAAAAAATATTGTTCTTTCCAAAACAGAAATGTTTTTCTACTATTTCTGAACCTATTTAACTTTGAAAGCATTCAGTAATTCCTATCTTTAAGATTACTTAAAGGCATGCACTCATGATGTATCTTACAACAGACTATCAGACACAAGTTCTGTGTCCAAATTTTAATCAAGTGCCAGATTACCCAATTACTATTTTTTAAAGGAGAAATACATCTTTATCAACGACATTGAAAAGGCATTTTATAGGGAATCAATAATAATTTTGGTAAACAGTTAATATTAAATATTAGAAGCTGACTTTGGTGGATTGTGGTCTGCATGTGTAATATATCCCAATGTTTCCACAGCTACCCTATAAAATTGGGGCCAGTCCCTCTTACAGTGGAGGAGAATGAGTCTTCATGTGAAAATCAGAGGATCTGGGACCTGACTTCAGGACATTTTACTTTAAATCCTTGGCTTACATGGAATTTATCATAAAACTTAAGAGTATGGACCTTAACACTGATATTGTCTCTTTTGTAGCTTTGTGACCTTGGACAAGTCATTTACTTTGCTAACCTGCCTGCCATTTGTTTAAATGAAGCTTGCAGAAGTGCCTATGCTTCATTGGGTTTCTGCAAGGATAAAAATTGAGACTGCACACAGTTGCCTGAAATTATATTTCCACTATTATGGTCCTTATTCCTTCGCTTTATTTTATTTTTATGAAAGAAAATATAGGTAGGAAGAAAAACCATCTAAAAAGGGACTGTTTTAATTATCAGTCTGTAGCAAGACATCAGATCTAGGTGTCTTCCTCTAACACAGAAGATGGAAACTATTCGTATTCTTAGCAACAGAAGTTTCAAGATCTCCCTGGGCCTGTTTCCAACCAGCCTGGACTAGTTTGCAGGCACTAGGAGGACTAGGTGACCTCCTTAAACTGGCAGAGTCATGCTGAATGACACAAACATCTCACCCAAGAAAGGTTCTTATTTTCACAGATTGGAAACGGCTTAGCTGGGAGTGTACTGATCTGCACATGCCTCAGGGGCTCCACTCAGCGCTTCTAACCTGCAGGCTGGGTTTTGACCAGGTCAGTTTGCACGGCCAAGCTTGCATCTGCCCAGATGACAGGTGAATGATCAGGCCTCAAGAGGCTTGAATGTCATCACTCTGGCTGAGCTTCTGCAATCATCTGACTCTGTGACACAGCACTGAGAAGCCCAACAACTCAGAAAAAGAAAATAAAAACCAAACCAAGCAACACCCCCAGGGGGAAATTTCCCTCCTACTTCAGAGCCTGAAACCCAAACAGCTGTTACATCCCCTGGTGAGCCACCAACAAAAATGGGCAAGGGACCTTCAGGGGAAGAACAACAACAGTCACCCAAATAGAAAGAATTGATGGCTTGGAAGTCATGGTCAGCTTATTTGCTTTAATCCCAGTAGTATTCATTAATTAATTGTGAAAACTCACTTATTTTTTTTCTAAAATAAAGTTTAAAATGGAAATCAATAGATGTCAACAGGCAGTTTTAGGATTTAGGTAGACAGGGTACTAAGTGCCATTGTCACATGGGCATGGGGGTGGAAGTGAGTCATGGAAGGCCACATTGAGATGCTGTAAACCTATCCAGTTTTGTGTCCTCAAGTAAGAATTCCTTAGGGTCACTCAGAGTCAGCCAAAGCAGAATAGGAAAGGGACAATCAGATGCAGAAGGTTTTAAAACAAGCCAAAGTATATTAGGGCTTGGTTCCTGCCGTAGTGTCTCTTGCTCATGTTGCTACCTGCAACACATTCCCATTTGTCCATTGGGTGGGCTCAAGGGACTGCAGTGAATTTTCAGTTGAGGGGACCGGCTCATGAACAGACTGACTTACTGAAGGAGTATGGCAGTCCCTGTATGTCAGGGTCGATCTCAAGGACATCCTCACCTAAGACCTTGAAGAGGGAGGTTGGGCACCTTTTTTCTGCTTGCCTCGAAACACTCAGGGTCCTGAACTGCTGTCTTCTGAGGAAACTACTTCAGGAAACCCAAACAGACAATTCAACGCGAGAATCTGGATAAGCTTTGGGCTCTTGAGACTTACCCGTACTACGTAGTTGAATCTTCTGGAATCCAGAATGGCAGTTGAGAAGTCCAGTCTGTTGAACGCTTCCCCCAAAGTGCAGTATCCATGGCGCTGAATGTAAAACAAAGACACAGAAGTTATTCCTGCCATGCAGAGGTGGTTCTCTGGAACAATCCAACTGGACTCTACCAAACAAGCTTGATGCCTGTCTTAGGGAACCTGGGCATTGGTATTTCCTGCACCATGAGTCCCTGGGGGGGCCACCAAGAAGGGTGATGTGTCTGGCAGTTGCTTTTGTTGGGAACTACCATGAGAAATGTCCCTTTCATGACTTAAACCATCTGGGCTCTTTTTCTCTACATACGAGTCTGGGAAAATATTTCTGGAAGCTGAATATATGATGGGGAGATGACAATGGCAAGTGAGTTATTGTGATACATTCCCCAGAGAACTAGATGCACCTGTGTCAACTGTGGCACCAATCTGCTCACACTAATAGCACCTTTTAAAAAAGGCTTTGAGGGGTTGGGGATGTGGCTCAAGCGGTAGCGTGCTTGTCTGGCATGCATGCGGCCCGGGTTCGATCCTCAGCACCACATACCAACAAAGATGTTGTGTCTGCCGATAACTAAAAAAATAAATAAATATTAAAAAAAAAAAAAAGGCTTTGAGAGGAAGTAAAAAAGAAGTTTTGATCTTTTGCCTATGAATGCACAAGGCATTGAGAGTTCTGGCTCACAGTCCCAGCTCTGCTCTGCGTATCTGGGTGGTCTGTTCTGACCCTCTCTGGGCCTCAAACACTGAGTGAACTAGAAGTTTTCCAAGATCCCCAATAGCGATAGAAATCCCATCGTCCTGCCATATTGCCTTGTGTCCTAGTTGTCTGAGCAAGTGCCTGTGCAAAGAGAAACGGTACAAAATGGTTTGTCAAGTGCCATACAAATGTCGTGAATGCACTGTCTTGTCTCCTCTGACATCATGCTGAGCAGGCTCTGGAAACTTCTATTAGATTTAGTGATTAGCCCTTGCAGGAGTAACCCTTAACAATGTCTGGAGAGATCTTAGAATAACGGGAGGTACCGTCCTCAGGAAAAATCCAGGGCTGCTTCATATTACAGTTGAGAGACGAATACATTCATCTTTATAACACACTTTTACATATGTTATTTCACTGGACTACTGGGCAGTCCACTTAGTGGCTTTTGCTTCTCTCTCCCTGTGGTCCCAAACTCTGATGGTTGGTTGGGCCACAGGCTGCTGGCCTTCACCATATGCACCGAAGATGGCAGGATTGGAGGTAAAGCTGCTGCCTGATTTTCTCTGCCCCTTCAGGGAAGTGTAAGGCTAGGCATGAAGGTTTAATAAACAGGTCAGTGCTCACCTCTTTTGTACTTCCTTTGTGAACATAGATCCATTTTTCTTGATGGAAATCTGCAGAAACAAAAAACAAAACACAGCTTGTTTAAAATTGGTCATGTGCTCAAGATTTTAAACTGACTCTTTTTTTCCCCCACTTATTCCAAAGCTTAAAAAGTTTCAAAAAAAAAAAAAAAAGAAGATGACGACGACTCTAGTGACAATCTAAGAGGATACAAATGCTGAGTTTTTGCAGCATACAAATACTGGAGCTATAATTTTCTTTGTCTAAAGCATTTAAAATCGTTAATAGTCAGTTTTAGTATACAAACCCCAAATTAAAAGAAAATCTAATATCCAAGTATAAGTTTGTTTTAAATGTTATAACTAAAACTTACATAAATCCATAAAAGTACAACAGATAACATGCAGTTGAAATGGAATAAACTAAAATAATTCATGTTTATTAATAGAGTTTTATACCCTCTGCTAATAACTAAAGCATCTAGAAATATTAATTATACAAGGAAAGAGAAAAAAACCTATTTTCAAAGCTTCAAAACACAGTTCCAAATAAAAGTAGTTGCTGGAATTGATTTAGCTGACAGCATCACCGTATAATAACTATATGGCCTATGTCAAATACAAGTGACACACAGGGAAAAAACACCCTAAATAGCAAATAACTTATAAAGAAGATTATAAAGAATAAGTTGATCTTGCTTGCAAAATGCACAGTCAGATTTCTGGGTGCAACTTCTGTGATGTCCGATGTTCGACATGGAAATTTTCTCCCCCAAGAACCAATGATAACTCTGTTCAAACAACTTTCCTCTTAAGTTAAAGACAAATGGCTTACATTGAGTTTTGGTTTTGCTATTCAGTATGTCCTTCTTTCTCTTCTTGGCTGCAACATCATAGTTCAGGCTGTTGAAAAGATTCTCCTTGTTGTATACTTCCTTGTTGCAGTAACTATGGGTAACAAGACAAGAGGATGAGCTGTGACAGCTACACTTTAACATGAGTTGTTTCTATAAATAACACATGGGGTCATAAAACACAATCATACAGGCTTCTCAAACAAGAGAAAACAATAAAATAATTACTCAAAAGAAGTCCACACAAGCATAGACTTCTCTTTTTTAGGATGAAATACTGTCACCTCTGTGTGGAAGGCAGGGATGGGGGCTTCTAATTCTTTTGAATCCTCTAACAAGGCCTGCCATTGTCATTTGATACACAGTACTTCCCTCTCTAAGGGCAGTGCAGGGTACTACAATGTCACTTTAAACAAAAGCCACAAATGGGGGAAGGGCCATTACTGGTATCACTGTACTGTACAGTGCCTACATTTTCCAAAGGCAGCTCCTCCAAGTTGCTGCTTTTTCTTCTTTTATTTGAAATATATATTTTAGTTGTAGATGGACACAATACCTTTATTTTATTTGTTTTTATGTGGTGCTGAGGAACGAACCCAGTGCCTCACATGTGCAAGACAAGTGCTTTACCACTGAGCCACAACTCCAGACCTGCTTTTTCTTCTTTTAAAACAACTTTATTGAGATATAATTCATATACCATGGAATCCACCATTTAAGGCATACCCAAGCCCATTTTTCTATTATGAGCCTGTCATGTCTTTACTCTTGCAGGGCTGAGGATCAAGCCCAAGATCTTGTCCAGGTTCTACCACTGAGCCATACCCCTAGTCCCATCATATCTTTAAGAAATGACTGCATTTACAAAAATCTGACATATGAATTCCACTTCTAGCAGATGTTTAGGGTACAGTGCTAGCTGTTTAGTTTCCTTGACCAAAACTAAGCATCCTGCTACAAGGTGAAGACCTTGGGTTCTAACGAAAACAAGGTAAAGCCTTAATTCATAAATTTAGAAGGTCTGAAAAGATACAGAGGCGTACCTATCCAATTCACAGGTCATCAAAGGATGGGCAGGTTCAACTTGGGGCCAGGTGTACATTTCCTGCAGCAGGCTGTGGTAGGGGTGACAGGTTCTATTCCACCTGGCTAGGTGACCTCAAAGTGAATCTCTAAATAGTTTCCTCAGAAAGGATGAAATGTTGAGCTACTGTGAAAAGATAGGTTCTCTAACTCCCTCAATGCACATGAAGTACACAAGGTACGATTTTCAATCACAGTAAAACATCAATTAGGGTTTTTTTTTTTGTGACATCATCAATATGTTAGAGTCCTTCAGCTTTTCAAATTTCTCTGCTGATTTAAAATATGCTTTGATTTATATCATGTTAGACTTGCATCTGTTGGGTCAAATGAGGCCCACCTGTACTCCACGCCATGCCTTGTGAAGGTGGTAGGAGAGAGGGTTTGAAATGGTTTTCAGTGTCTTTGCTGTGACAGTCTCTTAAGTCCCACTTCAATTAATATAATAAGTATCTTACAGGCTTACACCGCAATGCCTAGTAATATATGACACATAACTTTTCTAGACCCAAGATGTGGTGGATCATCAATCATTTGTTAATCTTCCTTCTCAAAAGCATACTTAATACCATTTATTGAGTTTCCTAATGTCTTAGCCTTCTTCTTTTCATTCAGGGAAACAGAATATTTTTAGGTTTCAGATAGGGTAATGTCCTCTGTCAGAGGCACTTTCTTAAGCAAGCCAAGGGTGGATGTTTTGGGCCAGGCTTTGTGTAACATGTGAGCGTGTGTTTGTCCACTTGCATTACTAGAAGGGGTACAAATCACTGGCCAGTGGATTATCTCCTCCAAGGTCAGCAGGAAGAAAGGGGTAGAACAACGACAACAGAACTCTGAGTCCCTGAGGCTAACTTAGGAAATTTTACTCAAAGCTAGGGAAAAGAGAAAAATAAGGTGGCTGAAGGGGTCCGTGATGTACCAAAGCAAGGCTAGAACATTCTGTGTGCAAAAATACCACATGAAGGCTCATTTTTAAAGACAGTTTGCTTGCGTATATGTGCACATACATACCCCTTCCAAACAACAAAAACCTACATCAGAAATTCCGTGTATGGGGAACCATACAATGAAGCTATCTTAGTCTCCATCATTCAATTAAGGTTCAGCAGAAACTTTGCAGAGCTGGGGCCACAGGTTGTGACCATTCCTTAGAAATTGTAAATACTTATATTTCATCTCATTCTTCTCTAATTGAAAACATTCTTCCAGGGAATTCAAGCATTTGCTGCCCTCACAGAAGCACTAAGAGCCTGCTTTAAGCCCGAGTGACTCATTTCAAAAGGGAGTTAAAAGGAATTTTGCATAATTGATGATGCTCTCTCACTGTAGGATGTAGAAAAGTTTTAACCAAAGGGAAACCCTATACTTCTCCTTTGGTATTAGGTTTTGAATTCCGGAGGTAGGCCTGGAAGGAAGGGTCATGGCATTTGTTTACATTGCCTGCTTATATGTTTTCTTTTAAGCAATAATATATTCAGTTAGAGGCTATTTTGAGAATTCAGTTATGTCCATTTCAAGGAAATGCAAAGCCAATGGAAAATTACAACTGAAAGTTTTAACATACACACACACAAAAACCCCACCACTTAGGAATCACAGCATTTATTTTTTTTTTTAAATAAACAAAACCATCTTAAGGAGATTGCTTTCTTTACTGAATTCAATAATAATAGCCAGGATGTTGCTATTTTATAGTCAGTTCTTACTATCTTTATTTTTATAGACCCAGGCCTAGAATAAGAAGTACCTCCCCTGTGCAGCCCCACATCATCATCAAACACAGACCAAGATACTCTAAGACAACTTTAGAAAAGGTGGAAAGATATCAAAATAATACTATAAAAAAGACCACATTAGCAACAGATAAAGGGGGGATTGGAAAAAAATAGAACCCCATTTCTTATTTCATTTGCAATAAAAACCAAATAATAAAGTCATGTCCTGCCCCAAAGTAGTTACATAGCCTTGATTAAGGCCAGTGAGATTTCGATGCTAATTTTCTGTAAGACATATCCAGATGGCCAAAAGCTAGTCCCAGATTACTCTGTGAGACAAACAGCCTTGTGTATGAAGCTCTTAGAATAGTGTCTTGCACATAGTAAGCACTCATAAAATCTTAACTATTATTTTTATCCAGAGCACCAAGGCAAACTTCCTGCTTCCTGGTCTAGACTTAGCTACACAGTAAAGCAACAGTCAAGTGAGTTTTCAGCTGCAGAAGTGCGGGCTTGGAAAATAGAGCCAACATTACTCATCCTGGGGGTGGATGTGGGTGGTGGTGATGGTGGTGAGGAGGGCAGTATGGTCCCCTCAACCCCATTTCCTTGAAGCATTCTTGGCTCAGACCAATTCATGCTCAGCTCTTGCCTTGAAATTTTAAACTGCCACCAAATTTAACACTTGCCATTCCTCTTCTATCTTACATACTTTCAACTTTTTGAGAAGGGGCTCTGCTTTAAGTTTTTCAGAGCCTTTCATGGTCTTGGGAGGCACCTGGCTGCCCTAGGATTTGTAACATTCTTTTTTTGGAGGAAGACAGGGGCCTGGACCACAGAGCAGCCAACGGAGGAGTCCAGAACAGGAGTGCTGTGTTTACAAGAATGGTCAACATAGAATAATAACCCCAGGCCAAGAACCATCAAATGCACCCTTCATTTCTTGCTCTTATTGGGCAGCTCACAGACTGGTACTTGGAATTCGAGAATGGGAAAAGGATCCCGTACCTCTGTAGTCCTGTTTATGGTCCCCCACCTTTTCTTTGAGGGCCTTCCTTTTGTTTTCTCAGAACAGGAGAAGGCATTCAACCTCACCTGCATAGCCAGGCACTGGGCCCAAACCTGACATCACAGAGAAACCAAGACGGAAAACAGTGGAGATATTTGAGATTACCAACTGAGACCTCAGAAGGCCAACTGCTTTTAAGAAGTTGGCAGACTTCTTCTGCTAAGTAAGGAAGGGGTTGTTTACAATTGTTGGAAAAAAAATACCCTGCAAACAAACAGCCAGCTGTTTTGCTGGGAGACTACACAAAGATTCCCAAACTCTGACTCATCAGAGGAGCACAGGTGGGCACTATATCAATTGCTCCTATCAGTAACCATGAGTGCTGAGTGTGACAGCTGGAGCTCAGAAGGTGTTAAGTGGGAGGAGGTTCCTCAAAGGGACAAAGGGGCCTGGTAGCTACCTGATCCCAGCTTAGTCTAAACATCTGGGAGTTTAAAACAGCTTCAGGTTCTCCATACTGTGGAGAGGGGAGGTGTCACTATTTCTTGAGGAGAGCATACCAGTTTATCTCAAGGAGCAGTTATTGAATTGCAGGCTCCCCATTTTTGAACACTTCCTGCTGAACTGAATCAACCACCACCCTACAACTGTATTTGGGTGAGACAAGGTGATACAAAGCTGGTTGTGCCCCTACTGCACCGTCCTAGAAAGAATCTCAACTTTTATGCAGAAAGTCCCAGAATATTAGATCATTATTCCTTAGGGATAAGGAGGGAGGAAGAAAGTTTCCACTCTATCCCCTTCCCACTTAGTGGAGGGAGAATAATTTAGGCATAGTCTGATGACAGCAGTTGCCTTTATTTTTCTGCAAACAAGTTTTCTGTGAATAAGATTTCTGTATTGTGCTCTCCAACTCCCCTGGGACTGCCTCAAAGCATCTCTAATATAAAGGTTAATATGCTCTTGTCTCTACTGACAGATCTCAGCATTAAATAATTTGTTTCTCTTCATTCATGGACAAAGGGAATTTGATGCATTACAAATCACAAACAAATGGGAGGCTCTGGAGGTCAAGCTGCCAAAACAACCACATTTTCTTGATAGTTTTCTTACAGTTTATTGCTCAGCCTTTATCCAAACAACCACTGGTAAATCTCAGTCAGCAGGAACCTGGCCCAGTTACAGAACTCTCCACTGAAGTCAATTTAAGGGTGCAGGGGCCAGTGGTTTAACCAAAAGCAATGGGAAAAGACACCCAAGGGTGACTCAGCTGCAGCAGCCCCTCCCCACCCCCATCAGCTTTCATCACCTTCTTCACTAGTCAAATGATTTCTCTTATTGGTCAAGGTCAGCCTCTCCAAGTGAACATGACTCTTTTCAGAACCCAGGATCCCTCTGAGAAACTGACAATCCCCGGATCCTGTTCTCAAACATTCAAATGGTCCCACGACCATTTGATTCAGGGCCACAGAAGTTATTCTTTGTATTTGTGTTAACGAAGCTGAGCATGGAACTCAGAGGACCTCAGATTTTCCACCAGCCTGGCAGAACTCAGGGGAGACCTCAAGTCCCCAGGGGTCTTTCTGCAACTGGCAGGCATCCCTAGAAATGGGAGTGTGCTCACTGTACCAAGACTGATGAAAGGGCCACTTAGAAAACAGGTGGCTAGTGCTTCGTCTGCCCCCGAAACGGGGTTTGTGGGTTTCATCGTCTGCCTCTGAGCAGCCTCTAGACATTACCATCACAGAGGAAGTCCGCCCAGCAAGGCTGCTGCCCCAGGGACCATCTGGCCGCCCCTCCAGATTACTCATTTTCTCTGCCCGCTCCACCGTCGCCTGTGCGTGGGAAGAGCGTGGGGGCGCTCACGATGGGACCCACGTCCAATCGTCACCAGACTTATGACTAACGCGACTGGACACTTTGAGCCCCGCCACCCTGGCGATGAAAGGCGCACAGCCCACTCGCCCGCGCCTGCATAAGCGCAAATGCCTTTGGTCTATGGTGTCCAAAGGCAGAAGGTGCCTGAGTTGCGTGCATGTTTGGGGACAAGATCTGCAATTGTCAGGTTCCAGAGGGATCCAGGGTTCTGTAAGAAGTCATGTCCACCTGGAGAAGCTGACTTCAGTAGTAAGAGAACCCAAATTCCGGGTCTCCAATGCTCTGGCGATTTCTGCAGAAGTCCGGGCAACCCACTCCCACACCCTCGGACAGGGCCCACCTCCTCATCCTGTCCCAGCCCAACCTATCCTCATTCATCTGCCCTGCGCGCCCCAGGTCAGCCCAGGTCAGGTTTGCCTGGCTAGAAGGTGGAGGGTCCCCTCACCTGCTGAGGTCGCTTACAAAACTGCCGCTCTTCTCATCCAGGAAACGCTTCCAGCCATCGGCTGTCTTCACCCAGCTCTGCCCGGGAGATCGCCAGTCTTGCCCAAGGAATGGCATGGCACCGAGAGCGGACGCCACCCACTGAGTGGACGAACTGATAGACTGGACCGGCCTGGCGGTGTCGGAGACCAGCCTACCCTGGCGGATGCTCCGGGTGCAAGGCCCGCGATGTCTGGAAGTGCTGGGCACTGGCGTGGAGGGTTGAGGGTTTGGGGGTGCGGAGCCGGTCCCCTGCGCTTTCAGAGGGCGCTGTCTCTGGGGAGGGTCGCGCGGCGCGTCAAGCTCCGGGAGTGCTGCGCGGCTGTCGGGGCCACAGTATTTATCCTGGTCCGCTGGCCCCGGCTCTTTGTTGCCGGAAGAGCGCCTGCTCTTAGCCCGGCCCCCCTCCCCGAGGCCACGTGGCTTTGTTTATGGGCTCGGCTAGTTTTCCGAGGCGCCCGCGGCTCCCGCTCCACTCGCCGTTGCACAACCGCGCGCCGGTGGAAACTTGAGGTTGCCTTGCCAGGCCAGATCTTCCACTACCCCTCAGTCCCCTGGCACCTTCACGCTCCCTCCCAGCCCCCAGGGCGCAGCTGCCGCAGCCCGAGCGAGGCCTGGCGCTCGGGAAGCCGCGACCGTCCTCCTGCGGCTCCGGGGCTGGCGGAGAGCTGGAGGAGGCCGGCACGGCGCCTAGGTCACACTGCAGGGCAGGTGTGGGGAGGAGGACCGGTCACCTCCCTCCCAGAGCATCAAGATCGAGCCCTTCAGGCAGATCAATTCTCAGGGGCCAGGCTCAGCGCAGCTGGGGGCAGAGCAGGATTCCTCCTCACCCCCCCCCCCAAGGCATGCCGGTAGGAGAAGTCGGAGGACGGGGACCGAAAGGCTCCAACCCCG
>NW_025999949.1:21734806-21863299 GCF_001458135.2 Marmota marmota marmota
CCAAGGATCCCGGGTAGGAGAATCGGGAGGAGGGGACAAACTCCACCCCTCCCCACCCCCAAGCTGTCATTAACAAGCCCGCTGTCAGGCCTGATTCCCCGGATGGCAAGGAAGTGGGAAGAAGGAGGCCCAGGAGGCATCTGGTGACCGAAGGATGGGAGTGGAGAATCGGAACAGAGCCCCATCGCACCCCGAGGACCCTAACCGAGCAGCGCTGGGCTCCTGGCTCGGCACCGAGCAGCTGGGGGGCAGAGTTAGGGCCTCTTAGCCCGGGTCACTGTCCCAACCCCGGCTATGGCGCAGGGGCTGTGCTTCTGTTCCAAGGAACCACTGTCCTCTCCTTCCTTTTCCACGGTTCGTCCTCCTCTCGGCCTCAGCCATTGAATCCTCTGGGGGGAGTATCAGGTCTCGAGTTTTGTTTTCATTTTGGAGAGAGTGAAGAGAGAGAGGCCCGGGAACGTCCACCCTAGGACTTCGGTGCGTGGAGGTGCCCAGCGCAGGTGCGGAAGCCCTCCGTTAGCGTAGTTGATTAACCTAACCCTGCAAACGGCGAAGGGTCTAGTATGGGACTTATCCCGATTGAAGGGACTGAGGGCCCGGAGAGGTGGTCAAACCAGTAACCTTCCCAGAGCCACAAGACTAGTTTTTCCTCAACAACACTTAATACAATCTGAAACTAGGGCTGTTTGCTTTTACTTTTTGTTTTTGGTAACAATCTGCCCCTCTCTACAGAATGTCAACTCCGTGAGAGCTGGTCCTCCTCTTTTGGCACTCATCCAGCCCAGCACCCTGCCAGGTGCAGAGTTGATCTTTAGCAACCATTTCTTGTATGAATAAGTGAATAGACACGGGAGGCTGTGGCATGAGGTGGCTTCTGGCCCTTTATCACCTCAAGTTCGCAGTACAACTGGATTCATTTGGTGATTGGATGGCATAGGGCAGTAGCATGCTTCAGAACGGCTTCAGACTTGATTCTTAGTCCTGACTACAGCCATCGGGAGCTTCTCTTCCACTGTCCAGTGCAATCTGGAAGACTGAGAGAAAGCAGAGAAACTGACTGTACCCTATGGGGCTAGTGCTGGAGGGGGAAGGAGATGTTTTTAATAAAGTCTGTTTCCAAGAAGTCAGGGTTTTCCAATTTAGGTTTCCCACCATAAATAATTTATTAGTGTAGTAATAGTAAAAAATAACTTGTAAAAACACTGCAGAAGGTCCCAAACAAATGGTAAACATGCTAAGAGATGAGACAGTGCTGGGTTTGGTTTTTATTGGGGAGAACAGATTATTTGCAAGGAAGAATAATTAAAGGATGTGATTATTAAAGATGCATGCTAGTTACTAGTAAGTAAGCAATATCCTTGTAGAAACCATAGAGGGCCAGAATATTAAAGATTCAATTTGAATTTTGTTAGAGTAGCAATATACTGCTGGCTCTATCTTGGATGAATAATAATCTCCTAGGACTTCATTTTCTCAACTGTCAAGAACAATTGGCACCAATAATGTCTATGCTTCAGGATTTTTAGGAAGTGTTGTTGATTGGATTATTAGTACCAATTCTTCCTACCTTTGTAGTACTGTTATGCACCCATAACCTTGCCATGGCCTCTTAGTGGGTGATGTGTATTTTTCCACTTCTTGACATTGGGCTGGTCTTGGGACTTGCTTTGGCCAGTGGGATGCTAGTGGATGTGATCTGAGAAGAGGATATGGTGTGTGTGCTTGTTGGTTGACCTTTTATGTTTCTAGTTCAGTGAAAAAAGCATACCCTGGCTAGCCACCATTCTTTGATTTGCTTGAATGACATCATTGTGTTAGCAAGAAATAAATGTTTCTTGTTGAATGCCATTGATATTTTTGTGAACTTTTGTTACACAGCATTATTGTGTCTTTAGCTGAATGCTACAAAAGGTTGAGTAGCTGAAAGTTGATAAAAGTTTTTTTTTTTAAAACATAAAATTCAAGCACAAGTAGGAAATCACAAAATTTGCCCAATTTTTTTTTTTTTTTGTCTAAGAGCTAATCTCAGGAAGATCATGTTTGTTGAGAGTTCTTCAGCTTTCTCCTACTTAAAAAAAATAGTAGCTCTCATATCTTAACTCAGGCTTCTTCTGAAGTATGATTCACTGCCTTAGATTTCCTCTACTATCAGAAATCTAACTTGGTATATTTTAAACATATGGTTTCAACTAGAAAGACTTATAATGCTGGACCACTCAAGATAAAGAATGTGTTGGGCTGTGTCAGGATCAAACTCAGTGACTTTCACATCAGATGTTGGTTTGACTGTGCCAAGATTCTGTAATTAAAGGCTGTATTTTTGAGCAATTGAGAATCACAAAAGGCAACACTATCAGTGTTATAGCTTCAGGCTGAAGAGATTGCCGTGGATACTCAGAGGACTTCACAAGGCACAGAGTGACAAGGCCTGATGATGTGAATAATGCTGTGGCCATGTATTCCATTGCACAGATACCTAGCCAGTCCTACACAGTTCCCTGAAACAGTTGCTCAAATTGCATGCTGGGTATTTGATGTTTCACTTGTGCTTCTCCTCTATGGAACTGTAAGCCCCTTGCTGGTAGGGACGAGTCTTAGCAGTTTAGTTACCTCAATACCTTATATGGCATATGGTACATGGCAGGCGATCAATTATTCACCAAATGTTTTTGTCTGACCTGGAAGCTATTATTCCAAGACCTCACCTATTGATATCTTATTACTTCTATAGGATAGCAGGGTGAGGAGGAGGAAGACAGCACCCCCAACTCCCAACCCTGTGCATTCTCTAACACTGGTGACTTACCTGTTGGTAAGGCAAATTGGGAAGGTTGTCAAGAGGTAGCATCTTAGAAATTTGAATGTACTATTGCCCTGGTGGCAGATGCTGACTATGCTGATGACACTGTGCTGAGTACCTTGTGAACACAATCCTTTCTAATACCGGTCACCAATCTGGAAGCTAGTAGTTGTCGTTCCCATTTTGCAGATGAGGAAACAGCTTCAGAAAAGTTGAGTCACAGTCTGCCAGAGATCACCTGGTAAGTATGTAGTGGAACTCAAACAGGCACCCAGGTCTGTCTTTAACTTTGACCGGAGCCAGATTGACTGGGTTCAAATCAGGGTTCCCTACTTATAAACCTGTGAAATCTTTGGCAAGTTATTTAACCTCTCTGTACTATACTTTCTTCATTTGTAAAATAAGGATAACTATAACATCTACCTCAAGGGCTGTTGTCAGGATTTATTGTGACAATATGTATGATGTGTTTATAACATGGCCAGCACGGAAAGTAGTTATTGCTATTATCTTTGTGCCAGATCTTTACCTCCATCTTTTATTTGGTTAAGTCCACACCCATCTTCACATCAAATGGCAGGTTTGGAGGGCATGGAGCATGGTTCACTCAGCTAGCTTCCAAATACAGAAAGCATCTGTATAGTGAAAAGATAACTAGTCCATTATTAATTATATTTTATTGAGATTGTAAATGTCCTTTACAAAACATAGATGAATTTTCAAGGGCATAGATGGAGCCTGTCCATTTCCTCCTGGGAGTATTCAGAGGCATTGTCTCTAGAAAATACTGTGAAAAACTTGATAAATATGAAGTGCTTTGTTGCTTTTAAACCAAAATGACATTTGCTTATGGTTTTGACTGAGGGACAGACTACTCCTCACTGAAATGCAATGGTATTTTTTTTTTCATAGTTTCTTTTTTCTGAGAGGGATTGTGTGTGTGTGTGTGTGTGTGGTGTGTGTGAAAAATACTTAGCAGTAGTTGTAAGTTAAAAATAACTTTTGCTTATTGGGTGGGGCAGAGGCAAGAATAAACCAAAATCTGTGCAAGTTAAAATGAATTTTAATAGAAGAGGAGATAGAGAAACTCAGGGTATTAAATTTGACCGTTGTCACAGGAATGCATGTATAATGATACAACAATTTGCATATGACCTTACACCCCATCTGCTCAGGGCTGGGCTTCCTTGAAACAGTGTGAACTACGTCTGTGAGGTGTGTTCGAGCAGGAACTGCCAGCTGTGAGTTATTTTTGGGTCTCTGGCTGCCACAAGTCCTGCCAACTAAACTGAAGTCGGTCAGACACATGTCACTGAAAATATGCTCATTACTTTAATGAGAATCATTTGGCATTCCTCAAGTGTGGGCCTGGTTCTGCTTTGGAGAGAGGGTCAAGGGCATTTTACTATAATCCTCCTTCTTTTGTAGACCACTGGCTCAGTTTGAGTGGAAATTCTTTTCTTCTTTAGTAAATAGCAAAAAAAGTTTGGAGACACAACTGCTGACTTTGTGTAGCATAAGGAAATGAATGTTATTGTGACATTCACACCAAGGGAAGGCCAAACCTCTAGTGGCTTTAAAAAGAGAACATATGTTTTAAAATAAGATGTTAAATGTGTTATAGTTGCATAGCTTTCAATACAAAACTAGTGCCTGAAATTAGTTCAAACCAGAGTATGTATAATCCTTCAAATGGTATCTTGAGAGGCTGAGTAGCAGATTTTAGTTCTGGGACTTCACATATGCAAATATAGATTGGGCTGAAATTCATCTAGGTATTGTGCTTGTTGGCTTACTTACTTAATATCAGTAATGTTCACATAACTTTGCAAGGTAGGGATTGTTATTGCCGTTTTACAGATGAAGAGACGGAGGCTCAGGTGTGGCAAAAACGTGCAATTTAGGGCTGGGGTTGTGGCTCAGCGGTAGAGTGCTCGCCTGGCATGTGTGAGACCCTGGATTCGATCCTCAGCACCACATAAAAATAAGTAAGTGAAATAAAGGTATAGTGTCCAACTACAACTAATATATATATATATAAAACCATGCAATTCAGCTTAAAAATCAGAACGCACCTGAAGGTGACTTTACCTGCAAGGAGGGGAAAAGGCCCAAGAAGGGATGCCCACTGAGGAACACAGATATTAAGACAGTCCTGGGAAGTGGGTACCATGAGACAAACCAGCAGGGTTAGAATGTGCCATTAACCTAGTTGTATAGACCAATGTCCCCGAGAAATGTGAATTTTGTAGTAAAATTCAAATTTTCTGATTTACAGTGATGGGATTTTATCTGGACTTTACATCAAATAAGTTCGATCCAAGAGTACAGGAGAAATGATATCAAATATTTGAGCTCCTTAAGAAGTTACTTTAGGGACTGGGATTGTGGCTCAGCGGTAGATTGCTCGCCTAGCACATGCAGGGTCCTGGGTTCGATCCTCAGTACCACATAAAAATAAATGAATGGAATAAAGGTATTGTGTCCAACTAAAAAAATTAATATTTAAAACAAAAAAGAAGTTACTTTACAAAGGCCGCCAGAGTCTTAGAGAAACTACAGATTTAAAGACTTAGGTGCCCTCAAGTCCCTTTCTGACCATCAGATTAAGTGCAGATCTGCTGTGTTATATTTATATATATATATTTTTAGTTGTAGATGGACACAATACCTTTGTTTTTATTTGTTTATTTTTATGTGGTGCTGAGGATCAAATCTAGTGCCTCACATGTGCCAGGCAAGTGCTCTACCACTGAGCTACAACCCCAGCCCTGTGTGTTATTTTTTGACAAATTGTTGTCACCACTGCATGTTTTGACTGGTTGCCCCTGGGGATCACTAGACGCCCTTTGTGAGTCAGGTGAGGTGTGTTTCCTGTGTGAGTCAGCTCCCCATTCGTCTGATCCTGGAGAGGTCACTTAGCCTGTTGGGTGTTTATCTTCATATTTTTACTCACGCACGTTATAGAGCTGATTGTATCTTTCACATCATTGATGTGAAAAGATCATTAATAATAATCATAAATTTTCATTGGGAAATAGAACTCGGTTCTCTCCTGTCCTTTTTCCTGGGTGTTTTCTAATTTTCTGCCTGTTGTTCTTGTCATTTCATCTGACAAAAGCCAGAGCTGTAGATATGTTCTGCTCTCTGCTCTGTACCCAGCACCTGGCACGAATGAGGTCTCTCTGTGTGTGGGATTAAAATCTCTAGCAATTGTGGGCTCTGAACTGCAAACCATTTTATTGTTTCTCTCAGATGATTCAATAAAAATAAAAATAAAATGAGCCCATAATTTCTTTTAAACAACAGTACGTTCATTTCAGGAGGAAGAAAATCATTTAAAAAGAAGCACAAAATGTTCATCTTCCTTTCCATCCTGATTACAGCCTGAGAAATTCAGTCCCTTAAGGGACATAATATTTTCAACCAGGCTTTACTATTGATAGTAATTGAAAAAATAATTTAGTCTTTTAAACATCTGCTTTTCTAAAAATGGTCTGCTATAAAAGCCTTTGCTAAATGTCTCAAAATCATGTATTTATTGAAGAGATGGTACATAGCCTAAAATTTCCCCCTCTTCTGTCAACTAAGCAAGAGAAGTGCTAATCTTTTATTCCATTTTTGGCAGTTTTACAGGTAGTAAAATTTATTCTAGAATACTATTCACACATTGTCTCAATAGGGATATGGCACGCCCTTGTTGTATTCCTGGGGATCTTCTACAGTAGCCTTTAACACAGAAATGAGCATAGACCTGCAGGGAGTGGTTAGGCCATGAGAGCTAAAACCATGTGACAGTGTGAGACATAGGGACGGGTGTTATGAGACACCCATGGGGACAAAGCACCCAACCCAGCTGGGAATAGTCATGGGAGGCTTCCTGCAGTTGCTCTCGAGCTAGGTCCTTGAGCTCAGTAGGAACCATCAGGTGTCCAGAGGTACAGGGGAGAGGGTGGGTGGGCATTCCAGGTGGAGGAGCCAGCAGGGACATGGTGTGAAGAACAGGAACAGCATGGACCATGGTGAAGGGGAGAATGTGAAGGGGACAAGGACAGCTGGCAACTGGGAGGCAGGCAAGGCCCAGATTGCAGAGGGCTCTGTGGGCTTTCAGGAAAAAGCTTGGGCTTTATCTGAAGAGAACTGAAGGGTGGTAGATGGATAGCACAGGAGGTAGATAGCTCTTGGAGGCTGGAGGGGTGCATAGAATGTTCTGGATAGGAGGCAGGAGCCAAGTTAGGTTTTTACTGTTTTCAGGCAGCAGCTGATGAGCACCAGAGGCAGGGCAGCCATGGATAGCTGGATTGGCCATGAGACCTGTATGGAAGACAAACACTGCAGGGATCAGGGATGACTGAATGCAAGGGGTCAGGAGATGGAGGTGCCAAGATTCTGAGGTGGGTGAAAGAAGAAATGAATGGTTGAATCTAGGGTTGAGGACTAAAGTCTCGTTCTGAGTGAGACCTCATTCTCACTCTGTTTGAGGCCAGCAACAGAACAAATTTGGTGCTTCCTGTGCTTCATGAAGATTGCCTGTGTTGCTGGAAGGACTTCTTCCCAACTGCCCAGGCCTGCCCTGAGGCAGGAACTCTGCTAGGAATAACACTTGGTGGGATCTTTTCTTCTTGCCCTCTATCTGATCCACAGCCCTCTGAGACCCTGTCTAGTACATGTTCCATTTTCAAATGACTTGAAAGTGTCATCAATATATATGTTATATAATTTATAACGAGCTTTCTTTTTTAAAAAAAAAAGTAAGCAAAGCTGGGCACGATGGCACACGCTTGTAATTCCAGCCACTGGGGAGGCTGAGTCAGGAGGATTACAAGTTCAAAGCCAGCCTCAGCTACTTAGTGAACCCCTGAGCAACTTAGCGAGACACTTCTCACAATAAAAAAATAAAAAGGGTCAGGATGTGGCTCAGTGGTTAAATGCCCCTGGGTTCAATCCCTAGTACCCCCCCCCCCAAAAAAAAAAGTAAAGAATGAAAATGCCTAAAATCAACAAGTAAATGAACATGCAATGTAAACGTGTCTTCCATTTTTTTTTATTGCCTGGTTAGGACCCCTTTTATGTAGCCCCCTGATTTGGTGGGAGGCTAAGCTCATTTACAAATACAGGACCTAAAGGGACCCAATGTTCCTACTACTGTGGTCCAGCCAGGGCCAGGCAGGTGACTTAGATTTGACCCATCAAGCACTTTCCAGAGGGAGGGTAAGGTGGTTCCTGCCATGGTAGCTTTGCTGTTGTCCCTATTGCCTTGTTCTTTGAGTCTCTGTCAGTTTCACCTGTTTTTCAAGCCTGTTTTTTTAGCCTCTTCTTTATTCTATGGATCCTGATAGTCTTATAATAAAATATTGGGGCTTAAGAAAGCCAGGGTTGATTTGTGTCGCTTGCAAGCCATATAATCCTGGCAGCACAGAATTTCCACGTAGGAGAGAGATTCAGAGCGGGCTACACACAAACATCGTTCCCCTAAGCCTCTCTGGTCTCACACACGTGTGTGTACTGGGGCCAAGGGTTGAATTAAACCAGAAGATGATTTGTAAGCGCTAGGACTTAGCAAAAGAAGTCATCTGCTGAGAAAACTGGACTCAAGCCCAGAGGAGGGATTTTGCCTTGCACCAAAAATGGCAGATTTAGACATATTGAGACAGAGAAGAATGTTGAACTGTCCCTGTGTCAAAGTCAAAGACAAGGAGTCGAAAAGCCCAGAGCTGTAGAATTTGCTGATAAACCTGTGGGCAGCAAGGAGGAGCCCAGAGAAAGTTCGTCTGGCGATATTTTATAAATTCACCTAAGGCGTGTATTTTGTCATAAACAATTTCTAAAATCGATGCTTCAGGTGTGAAATACAGCATTCAGGCGGGAGGAAGGGAATGACATTTATCAAGTGCCTTTTGTGTGACTGAGTTTTTTCTACCTTGGTTTCTTTAACTTCTAAAGCTCCCAAACCCTTATGAGATAGGCATGATAGACTTATTTTAGTCCCTAGAAAATTGCCAATTAGATGACTTGCTCAGAATCACAGTTTGCAGAGCTGGGATTTGAGCCCAGGACTTTTCACTCCAAAGCTCATGCTCTTCCAGTGATGCCATTCTGCCCCTGGAAGGTCGCAGGAGGGCCACAGATGAGAAAGACAAAAGAAAGAGAGAGAGAGAATTTAGGGCCCTTGGAAGCAAGCTCTCCTTCCATGTAAATGAGAATTGGGCCTGGAGATGCCACTGACTGTGTTTTAGTAGCTACCATTATGCAGTCTGGAGGGGCCTCCTTGTCTTGCTTTCCTACATGATATTGCCTCTAAATCACCAAGAAACTCACCAAGAGAAGTATAACCCTTGGTTCTTGCTGTCAAACTTAACCATTTACCATGTAACCATCATTCAGAAGCTTTATAGAACCTGGAATGACCTTATAAAGCTCCTAAAAGAACTGGGAAATATTCTGAAAGTTGGGGGTACTGTCCTACAGGATGTGCTAAAAACATAGTGTGATTTTCTGTGTATCCAGAATACCTAATCTCAGAACCAGGGCAAGACAGGAGCAGCCCAATCTCACTTCTAAACCATTACACCCAACAATCTACCTACATCTTGGGTTCTTGTCCTCCCAACCTTGGGTCGGTGCACTTGGGGGTCCTGGTTTCTACCAGGGAATGCAGAGATGGTTCCCTTAAATTGGAAGCTCATGCTGTCCTTTAGTAGTTTAAGCTCCTCATACCACTGCATCAGCAGGAGGGGTACCGTGTTGACAGGAGTGACTGATCATAATCACATAGGAAAGTTAGGTTAGTGCTACCCAACGATAAACAAAAACCATCCAGAGTCTGGGGACTCACTGGGTCACTTCTCAGCCTCTCATATACATCATAATGGTTAATGGAAAACCATGACATTCCAGTAAAGTGGGATCACTAGGGCTCAGATCCTGTGGAAATAAAGATCTCACTCTTTCATTTTTTCTTTTTTGCAGCACCAGGAATTGAACTCAGGGCCTTGCATGTGCTAGGCAAGCACTCTCCCATCGAGCTAGACCCCCAGCTCTCTTTATTTTATTTTGAGGCAGGGTCTCACTAAGTTTCTCTGGTTGGCCTGAAACTTATGATCCTTCTGCCTCAGCCTCCTGAGTAGGCAGGATTACAAGTGTGCACCATCCCTCTTGGCAATTTTCTCTCATTCTATCAGGTAAAAACTAACCATCTGAGGTGCTAAGGGTGAGGGGAAGGTAGGGTGGACTGGGAAAGAAGGAAGCTATGATACTGGATCTATCTGCACCTATGGAGGTGTGTTATATTTGCCTCGTCTAATTATGATAAAGATGCTCTCATGGGTTATGGGTTCATTGCATGTTGAAATTATCAGAAAGTCAAAAATGCACTTATAACATGTAACCCACAGAACACCATAGCTTAGCCCAGTCTATCTTAAGCATGTTTAGCACACTTATTAGCCTATTGGTGGACAAATCATCTAATACAAAGACTGTTCTGTAATAAAGTGCTGAGTATGTCACGTTATTTACTGAGTCAGTGCACAGTGGAGTATCAGTTGTTTCCACTTGTGATAAAGTGACTGGCTCGAAACTGCTCTAGCTGCTAGCGTCCAGCATGGTGAGTGAGAGAGGATGGTCCATGGTTAATGTGGGGGAAAAAATCAAAACTCAAAATTTGAAGTCGTTTCTGCTGAGAGTGCACTGCTTTTGCACTGTTGTGAAGTCCAAAAATCATTAAATTGAACCATCGTAAGTCAGGGACCGCTGGACACTTTCTCTTTCCTCTTGCCTTTCTTCCACCTCGTGGGCATGTTCCAGATGAGAGTGTGACTGGGTTGGCAATTCCTTATTTTTTCAATGATGCCACAGTTTATGGGACTTGGTGTCTCAGTGATGTTGGGATGAGAGTCTTTTCTTCTGGGTGAGGGGCAAGGTGGATGCTGAGTAGCTGCAAGAGGGTGGACCACACAGATTATTCTCTGCATCCCTCACTGTCCTTCTTCCTTTTGCAGGCTCTGTCCTTCTCCAGGGAGCCGAGCCCTACAATGGTATCCTAGCCCTCTGGCTTCCAGTCGTGTTTGGTCACTAAAGGTTACTGGCAGATCAGAGGTGGGAGGAGAGCTGTCAGGTCTTCTTCTCTCTCTCATTGCTCCTTCCGACTCCTTATTGCTCCAGTTCCAGCTCCTCTGCCTTGACAGCAGCCCTCGTGGGTCTATGAGGTTGCTTCCTCCTCTCGTCCCTTAAGACCCAGAGACAGCAGCGGCTTCTTGCAGCTTCAGTCTCTCTAGGTCCCTTCACCCTATTTACACCTCTGCAACTGGCCCTTTTATTAAAACCTCTTAATTAAGCCATCTGAGCAGAATAACCTGTTGGGCCTCTGTATGAGAGAAACTGGGAACTGATTTTATTTTATTGAAGCAGTTTTCCTTTCCCCAAGGAATATATAGTAGTGTTTTTTATTATTATTATTATTTTAAAGGGAGAGTCCCTGTGATATGTAAATCAATCTGCTCTACAAACATCTGATTTGCATACAGACTTCCAAGAGGAAGTCATGCCAGGAGTACTATAAAATAAGGAGATTATTTTAAAAGCCTATTTTATGTAAGAGGCTTGTGCAAATGTGCTTTCCCCCTAGCACACTGTGGCAAAAACATCTTTGTCATAAACGAGAAGATTGATCTCTACAGATACTGGAGAATTCAGCTTACTCTACTTTTTGCAAATGATTGTCATCAAATTATTATCCTTTGGGCTATACAGTAATGAAGCATCCATTTTTTTCCTTCTCCAGGCTTCTACTGAGGCCAGACAAAGTCCCTGTCGTTGAGTGGCATGTGATGTGGCCCTGGCCCACCAGGCACAAGCTGGGTGCTGTGTAAAGGCCTACACGTGACTCCCAGCTGTCACTGATTAGCTGTGTGACCATGTGCAAGTTCAATAAGTCTCTGCTTTTGAGTGTTCTCAAATGTCAAAATGATATTAGCTATCATTGACTCATTCTGAATGCTCGCCGTGTGCCAAACAAACAAAACCCCCAATTACCAGTCGACTTCTGCAGCCACGCAATTGTAGATCTAGAGATCTGCTTCCCAGAGTTGCTGTGAGAACTAACTGAGATGTTTGTGAAGCAGCAGGCACATAGTAAATGCTCCACCAAGGCTAGAGATTAGGACCATCTATTGGGGAGACAGACCCGTTGCAATAAAATGTAGCACATGGTATGCAAATGGTAGAGCAGGGTGAAGGAAGAGCTTTGTGTCTGGGAGGAGGTGTTGAACACAGTTTGGCTGGGCAGAGGCTGTATGGAAGCAGACGTGGGACGAGCCGGCAGGCAAGTTAAGGCCTATTGTGAAGACTCTCCTTGGCCATGGGAAGTCTTTGCTGAGAGCAGGGGCAGAAAGCCCTGGAGGGCAAGGCTTGCCTCTTCCACAGTATTCTGCCCCAGAACACCCAGATGCATGTTGAGATCTGTGTGTGTCCATCTCTGCAGTTAGTGCTTCTTTTCTTGGGCTTAAACAGTGTTGAAGGCTGATGCTGCAGTAGGAGCTTCTAAGCCAGGGGAAATCAGTGGATCTAGAGTGCTATTTTTTTGAAGCACAAAGTCTCCAAATACTACTGTAGTACTACCTTGTTGAAATGATATCTTCAGGTGGGCATGGTGGTGCCTGTAATCCCAGCTGCTCAGAAGGCTGAGGTAGAGGCCAAAGTTGGAGGCCAACCTAGGCAACTTAGGGAGACCCTGTCTCAAAACCAACCAACCAACCAAACAAACAAGCCTAAACCAAAAAACAACAACAACAAAAAATCTGTCCTTCTTCCTTGCATGGTGTCAAAAATATAAGGTAGGAAACCATGGACCACTGACTGTAAGCTTCTGGGGTTGGTGGACATGGGGGGACCAATGTCTAGAGCTGCTTTATTTGTCTTATCTGTCTTCCAGAACCAAAGGGAAGGAAGAAAGGCCAAGGAGAGATTGATGAACACAGAATTGCATTTCCTGAGTACACAGAATGTACTGTGTTCATCACCAGCTGCAGGTGCTGTGGAATCACAGATGAATAAAAAAAGCTCACAGGTGTGTCAGACACCCTGTGTCCATGGCAGAGTGTCTGCTGTGTGTCAGGCAAGGTGCTGGGCTCCACAGATGTTGCCTGCTAATGGCTTTGAGAAGTCACACAGTTATGCTCATTCCTAGTTGTGAGGACCAAGGTTCCCAGAAGTTGATTATTTGTCAAGATTTCATAGCTGGAGTTCTATCAGGGTCTCTACAGGAAATAGATGGCACAGTCAGAAGGGATACTTGAGAACAATTCATGACAGGACAGCTCACAAGTATTGGGCAGAGTAAGGGATCCAACACAGTCTGTGGAGCACCCAGGGATAGCAGTGGGCAGGGGTGTTCCACCCCTGGGGCTAAAGGGACAAGAGGAGGAAGCAGTTACAGGGCCCCAGAGAGAGGGGCTAGGATGCAGGGCAGACCTCAGGTAGGACTGTGGCCTTTGTAGGAGGCAGCCAAGTCCCAGTGACTCAGGAGAAAGGAGCGGAGGGGAACAGATATCCTGCTCTCCCTTTCCTTGTGCTCTTCAATCTCTTGCGGTGCTTCCAGCAGTAAAACCAACCAGAAGCCAGAAGCCAGAAGTCGAGGGAGCCCATTGGCAGCCCATATGGGTAAGGTCCTGGGGCACAGATGGAGGCAGGGAAGGGCGAAGTGTGGGGTCTGGAAAGGCAGATGCAAAGTAGCCAGCCCAGCCAGAAAGGGAAAAAGAGTGGAACCCTTGGACTTCTCCTGATTCCTGTTCCTTGCCTTGTCTACTCTGGGTCTTCAAGTAGCAGCTCTTAATTTTTTCCATTTTTTTATTAGAGCATCATAGTAGTTGGGTTCATCCCAACAAAATCGTGCATGTATGGAATTAAGTCTCAGCTCATGTTCCTCACCTTTCCCTTCCCACTTCCCACCCCCAGTCTCCTTCCTCTACTGGTCTTCCTTTCACTCATCTATTTATTTATTTTTAATATATATATTTTTTAGTTGTCAATGAATCTCTTGAATTTATTTATTTATTTAATATGTGGTGCTGGGGATTGAACCCAGGACCTCACACATGCCAGGCAAGAGCTCTACCACTGAGCCACAACTCCAGCCCCTCATCTGTTTATTTTTGCTTGGTTCTTTCTACTAATACATAAAGGTGAAATTTCCTGTGGTATGTTTATATATGCACATTCCATAATTTTTAAAATATTCATTCAGCATTTTCTCTCCTTTCCCATTACTCCTCTCTTCCTCTCCATCTCCTCCTTCCTCTATGGATTGTCCCTATTTCATTAAGATATCTGATCCTCCCCACCTTTATTTTGCTCTAGCTTCCACCTGGGAGAGAAGACATTTGATTTTTGATTTTCTGAGTTTGCCTTATTTCACTTGGCATGATGTTCTCCACTTCCATCCGTTTACCAGCAAATGCCATAATTTCATTTTTCTTTATGGCCAAGTAAAACTCCATTGTATAGTTGTACCACTGTTTCTTAATCCATTCATCTATCAACAGGCATCTGGGTTGGTTCCATAAGTTGGCTACTAAGAATTTTGAAGTAGCAGCTCTTCAACACTAACAAGTATTCACAATTCCCTGGATGAAAACAGGAAAAAATTCTGCAGGATTAAGCAGCAGGTGTGGTGGAGGGCACCTGTGCTATTTTGGCTACCCTGACATCCATCTCCCCCTGGGTTTTGGCAACAGCACCCCCATTTCCCTTGGTGAAAAACCCCCTTCCTGGTACTTTGCACATGAGCCTCACCTGCAGGACACAGGGTGGGTTTGGGTCACAATCTCACAGTTCTCCAGAGAGCAGCCTTCAAGGTTTGGCAAAACTGACCCAAACTCTTACAGATGTCCCAACTTCCTGTGGCAAACATGTAAGTCCCTCTTCAGCAAAGGGCACTGGAAGTCTTGAGACTGGAGGGTGTTCTGTTAGACCGCTTCTTTAGCCGCTGCATGTCCTCACAGAAGACATATTTGGATTTGGGGGGGATGGGATTCTGCCTGTCCAGGGCGAGGTTGTCCTGTTGAGACCACCGTGGCATCACTTTATGTGATTGCAAAAAGTGCCTCTGTCATCTGGACCTAGGTATAGGAACAATTTCTTTTTTTAATTATTATTGGTTGTTCAAAACATTACAGAGCTCTTGACATATCATATTTCATACATTAGATTCAAGTGGGTTATGAACTCCCATTTTTACCCCAAATACAGATTGCAGAATTATATCGGTTACACATCCACATTTTTACATAATGCCACATTAGTGACTGGTGTATTCTGCTACAATTTCTTATTGGGCCAGTAGTGCCATCTTGTTGTGTGGTTATATGTGTGTGTGTGTGTGTGTGTGTGTGTATAAAATAACTATGGGTCCAGACTTCACACACTGGCATCATATTTCAGTGGTGGAATGAAGGATGATGGTCAACCAGTGTATGGGTTTCTGTAATCATTTTTCTAGAAGTCATAGGAGGGGGTGAGCATAAGCCTGACCTATCATCTTCTCCAATATCGTGAAGTCTTCAGGGCATGTGACCCAAATCAGGTCACTCATACCAACTGCAGGCCCCTGCTGGCGAAACTAGGAATTCCCATGCAGTATGAGTTGCTGAGAGGGTGGGACAAAGCCTTGCAGCTCTTGGCAGCCTTCTTGCCTCTGTGAGGGGAGAACCTGATAGGAAGTGGGGCTAACCCAGGGGTCAGCAGGCTGAAGATGTCAATCAGGGTGAATGACTGGTGCCAGTTTGCCTGGGACCATCCTGCTTTTAGAAGTTAAAGTCCCACACATCCCAAGAACTCCTCAGTCCTGGGCTGATGGGGACACCTGATAACCTCAACTAGAAAGGGAGAGTGTGTCCTGATGACATCATTTGCACCCCCAGATCCAGCCCTCCCTGTGAACTTTTCACTGGTTTCTGTTCTTTGCAACCAAATGGGTCCCAAGTAACCCAGAAATGGGAAGTTCAGGGAATAGGAGCATCCCTATGGCTTGTGACCAAGTCAACAAATCTTCCAACCAGTTCTTGATTTTCTGATCTTTAAGATGAGCCGCTGAGTAATTTTCAAATGTTCTCTTCCAGCCCCATAAAGTCTATGTATCTGTATTGGCCCAGCCTTGCAAACTCCCCTCTCTCCTTTTGCCATAAAAAAGAAAGAAAGAAAGTGTGTGTGTGTGTGTGGGGGGGGGGGAACTCAAAAGAAAAATAAGACTGCTGTGCACAGTGTTCTAAGATGCAAGCCCTGAGCTCCAGCTGATCTTATCACCCCTGAGCACACTTTTACCTAGATGAAAGCAAGGACTATTGGAATAGCTGCTTGTAATTTTTATGTGAGAAGAGGGCTGGAACACTGGGCATTAAGTGGTATTTATTGTGCTTGTGATACTCAACAGCTGGAGAGTCTTTAAGGAGTAGACAGTTGCTCCACGGACAGGAAAGGCTTCCAGGGGTGAGCTGCCATGGGGCAAAACTGGGGGCAGGGTGTTTTCTAAGTCCCAGTGCTCAAGAGCAGAAAGGGACCCAGTCTGGGAGCCAGGATTTCTGGATCCTAGAATAATAATAACTATTTACTTAGTGCCATTGAGTTGATGATGCTCTGTAACATACATTTTCTCCTGTGGAGTATTCTCTTTACCTGTACCAATCTACCTAAGGTACTTCACTCTTTTTAAAAATTAATTAATTTATTTTAATTAGTTACATATGGCAGCAGAATGCATTTTGATTCTTTGTACCCAATTGCAGCACAACTTTTCATTTCTCTGATTGTACACGATGTAGTGTCGCATCATATGTACATTCATACATGTACCTAGGGTAATGATGTTCATCACATTCCACCATCTTTCCTGTCCTCATACCCTCTCCCCTTTGTTCCCTCCTGTTTGCCCAAAGTTTCTCAATTTTCCCCATGATCTTCCCCATCATGGATCAGCATCTACTTATCAGGGAGAACATTGTTAACTTCACTTAGCATGATGTTCTCCAACTCCATCCATATACCTGCAAATACCATGATTTTATTCTCTTTTAATGCTGAGTAATATTCCATTGTGTATATATACCACAGTTTCTTTATCCATTCATCTATTGTAGTTTGCTTTCACAGTTTAGCTGTTGTGAATTGAACTGCTATAAACATTGATATGGCTGTGTTACTATAGTATGCTGATTTTAAGTCCTTTGGGTATAGACTGAGGAGTGGGATAGCTGGGTCAAATGGTGGTTCCATTCCAGGTTTTCTAAGGAATCTCCATACTGCTTTCCATATTGGCTGTACCATTTTGTAGTTCCAAGCAATGAATGAGTGTGCGTTTTCCCCCACATCCTTGTCAATACTTATTGTTGTCTGTATTCTTGATAACTGCCATTCTGACTGGCATAAGATAAAATCTTAGAGTAGTTTTGATTTGCATTTCTCTAATTACTAAAGATGTTGAACATTTTTTCATATATGTTGATCATTTCTCTTCTGAGAAACGTCTGTTCAGCTCCTTAGCCCATTTATTGATTGAGTTGTTTGTTATTTTGGTGTTAAGTTTTTTGAGTTCTTTATAAATCCTGGAAATTAGTGCTCTATCTGACATACATGTGGCAAAAATTCTCTCCCAGGGACTGGGATTGTAGTTCAGTGCTAGAGCGCTTGCCTAGCACATGCAGGACCCTCGGTTCAATCCTTAGCACCACATAAAATAAATAAGTAAAATAAAGATTGTTTCCAACTACAACTAAAAAATAAATATTTTAAAAAAAATTCTCTCCCCCAAAACTTGCTCAATTCACAATAGCTAAACTGTGAAAGCAACCTTGATGCCTTTCAATAGATGAATGAATAAATAAACTGTGGTATATATGCACAATGGAATTTTACTCAGCATTAAAAGATAATAAAATCATGGCATTTGCAGTAAATGGAAGGAGTTGGGGAATATCAGGCTAAGTGAGCTAAGCCAATCCCCCAAAACCAAAGGCTCTCTCTTCACCTCATTGATTGTTTCTTTTGCTGAGAATATTTTTTTTTAGTTTGAATCCATCCCATTTATTAATTCTTGATTTTATTTCTTGTGCTTTAGGATTCTTGTTAAGGAAGTCGGGACTTAATCTGGCATGATGAAGATTTGGACCTACTTTTTCTCTATTAGGTGCAGGGTCTCTGGTCTAATTCTTGGGTCTTTGATCCACTTTGAGTTTAGTTTTGTGCATAGTGAGAGATAGAGGTTTAGTTTCATTTTGTTGCATATGGATTTCCAGTTCTCCCAGCACCATTTGTTGAAGAGGCTATCTTTTCTCAATATACGTTTTTGGCACCTTTGTCTAATATGAGATAGCTGTATGTACGTAGGTTTGTCTCTGTGTCTTCTATTCTGTACCATTGGTCTACATGTCTATTTTGGTGCCAAAACCACACTGGTTTTTGTTACTGTAGTTTAAGATCTGGTATTGTGATGCCTCCTGCTTCACTTTTCTTGCTAAGGATTGCTTTGGCAATTCTGGGTCTCTTATTTTTCCAAAGGAATTTCATAATTGCTTTTTCTATTTCTATAAGTAATGATGTTGGGATTTTAATTGGAACTGCATTGAATCTGTATAGTGCTTTGGGTAGTATGGTCATTTTGACAATATTAATTTTGCCTATCCAAGAGCATGGGAGATCTTTTCACCTTCTAAGGTCTTCTTCAATTTCTTTCTTTAGTGTTCTATAGTTTTCACTTTCACCTCTTTTGTTGATTCCCAAGTATTTTTTTTTGAGATTATTTCTCCTAATTTCTCTTTCAGAGGATTCATCACTGATGTATAGAAATGCATTTGATTTATGGTATTGATTTTATATCACTTCACTATTTCTTTTTTTTTTTAATTTTTTTTTAAAGATAGAGGGAGAGAGAGAGAGAGAATTTTTAATATTTATTTTCTAGTTTTTTTTGGCGGACACAACATCTTTGTCTGTATGTGGTGCTGAGGATCGAACCTGGGCCGCACGCATGCCAGGCGAGCGCGCTACCGCTTGAGCCACATCCCCAGACCCACTTCACTATTTCTTATTCTGTTTTATCTTAAATATTTTTAGGGAGGTTTTGTTGGCTGCTTTAAAACAGACTGGGTGATCATGAAGAATTGGATATTAATTGTCAAGCACATATCTCATTCGCTCCTTTTTGGTAACAATCCTCCTTTTCATGAGGGAAAAATTTTCTCTTTTTCTATGTGGTTCTGGGGGTTGTTCATCAGGTACCCTTGCCCTACCCACAGGGGTTGCCAGGTAACCAGGGGAACTAATCCCCTATAGTGCGGTGATTGGTCCATAGGTGGGCATGTGACTTAATGAGGGCCAATCAGAGCCTTCTTTGGAATTGGTTAAGGGAGTGAAGAGGGAAGTTTCTTTTTCATGGGTCTGTTAAGCCAGAAGAAACTGTGGCTGGGGTCACTGGAGGTGATCTTTCTTAGCACCACCAAGGAAAACTGTCCAGCATTAGGAGAGAAAGCAGGATGGGCAGAAGGGTGATGAGGATGGAATGAGAGTGAGAGCCTTCTTTTGAAATTTAATCCATATACCATAAAAAACCATCCCTTTAAAGTGTAAAATTTCATGGTTTTTAGTATAATTCCAGGTTTGTATAACCATCATTACTATCTTAATTCCAGAACATTTTCATCATGCCAAAAGGAAACCCTAATTGTTAGTAGTCACTATCCATTCTCAGCCCCTGGACCTCACTAATCTGTCTGTTTCTGTGGATTTGCCTATTCTAGACATTTCAGAGAAATGACGTTATACAGTATGTGGCCTCACATACCTGTCTTCTTTCCCTTGGCACTATGCTTTCTAGGTTTGACTATGTTGTATCAGTACATCATTCCTTTTTTATGGCCAAATAACACTTCATTGTGAGAATATATTATATATATCCATCAGTTGGTGGATATTTATCTTGTTTTTGACTATGGTGAATGCTGCTGCTATGAATTTTTCATAGAATCTTATATGATTGTAATAAATTAATTCTGTGATGATTTGCTAATGTCTGTCTTTTCTATCTGACTGTAAGTCTATGAGTGCAGGAGAGCCTAGACTGTGCCTAGCATCTGATAGGTGTTCAATGATTATCTATTTGCTGAGTGAATAAAGACACTGGAGACTGATCGCATTTTTCAGACATGGAAGCTGAGAGTCGGAACAATTAAGTAGCTTGCTTAAGTCACATACCTAGTCCATCCGTCAGATTCCCAACCATAAACAATAAGAATCATCTGTGGATAAGGGGGAAAAAAAGAATCTGTTGAGTGGCTACTTGGGAATCACAGAATCACCAGGAAGACATGGATTAGAAAATGACCTAGAACAAGGCAGGGGATTTGGCAGCTTGGATCCAGGCCAAAATTGTGCCCAAGAAGCAGCCTAGTGAGGACAGTGCCGACATTCCCCTGATCAGAGGATATTACAGAGTGTCCTGCTGTGGCCGTCACTGTCCCTGGGTCTCAACTGTTGCTGCTATGCTGCTGGACTCACCGGGATGCTTTCCCACTGGCCCTTCTTGTTGGCATCATCAGCATCAGATTCAGCTGATGTCCATCTATTTAGCTGTGACTTAGTTGCCAGAGAAGCTGGAAGTGAGTATCTGGCAATTTTGGGCTCATCTTACCTTAGGACTCATAATGGGGGATTCTCTAGAACACAGAGACTTAATGTGGATTAGAAAATTTTTTTTTCTCACTTGAGTAATAGATAGGAAATAAGGTCCCTCCAAATCAAATACATTATAGTTGTTTGATAGCTTTCGATAAAATGCCCAGTTCTCTGAACCTTTTGATGAAGTGAAAGCCTTATATTCAGACAGGCGTGGTGGTGCATGCCTGTAATCCCAACGGCTTAGGAGGCTGAGGCAGGAGGATTGCAAATTCAAAGCCAGCTTCAGCAATTTAGTGAGACCCTAAAGCAACTTAGTGAAATCCTGTCTCTAAATAAAATATAAAAAAGGGCTGGGGATGTGGCTGAGTGGTAAAGTGCCCCTGGGTTCAATCCAGTAAAGATTGTCTTGTTACGTTCCACGTACTGCCCACTCTCCACAAGCCAGGTGTCAAGGCTATGACAGGCCATCATCTACAAAGAGGCCTTTTCAATTCTTATCTAGCCCCCACTTTCTGTTTTTAAAGCAGAGCCTGCCATAATACAGTGACCTTTCAAACATTAAAAAAAAAAGATTGATTGCCTTAAAACACAAAAAAGAAACCAAAGCAAAAACCCTGGGACTCCATCCTCAGAAGTTGCCAGGCCCATGGAACTAAGTTTCTCTGTTGCTTCAGACCTGGGGAGCTGTGGCCTGATGGCCCTTTCCATCTTCCATCCTCCCACCCAGCAAGGGGAGGGTGGAGGATCATGTGGCTTTTTCCTGGTTGGTGCTCTGAGACTCCTCAGGCAGGAACTCCCACGTCCCCCCCAGGGAAGCCTGCTCCAGCCAGCCATTTGATGCTTGTGGAAACAAAGATGTGGTACCACGTGAGCAGTTCCCTCCTGAACTAAGCAGTCTCTGAACATCTGATTAAATCTGCATAAAAAATGCACCCACTCCTTGGCCATTGGGCACATAGATAATTAAACTACACAATTATTCGCAACCACTAAGGAGATACCAATCTACCTGTATTTAAGCCAAGAAACTTCAAGTTTGCCAGACCATAGGAAGGACATTCAAGAGAACAAGGCCATCTATCTTTATTATTGTGGGTATTGGAGCTGGAGAAACCTTAAAGAGAATCCAATTCCAATCCTCCTACTTTATCGAGGAAGAAATTGGGGCATAGGTAAGATGCGTGGGGTTCCATAGCTGAGAACCAAAGCTTTGCTTCTTCATTTCTGAAATGGAGGTGTTAAAATAGGAAATATTTCCTGTGAGTCACATGCTTGTGATGACATCAAATAAGAAAATATATGTGGAAATACTATTGTGTAAACACTAGGTAAATTTAGCAGAATTTGAGCCAGTGCTATTTTTTAAAAAATATTTTTTAGTTGTTGGTGGACCCATATTTTATTTATTTATATATGGTGCTGAGAATCAAACCCAGTGCCTCACACATGCTAGGCAAGCACTCTACCACTGAGCAACAACCCCAGCCCCCTCAGTGTGCTATTTTTAATGGGCCAGGAACAGTAGAGAAGTCCATGAGAGTGTTTCCACATGTTGTCACCTTTCTGAACATGCAGCCCTGAGATGCTGCCCCTCCGGTGTGAACTTGCTGGAAATCCTAGCTCTAGGGATGGGGCAAGGCATCCACAGGCCGACCCCTTCCTCTCTTTGGGAACTCACGCAGCTGTGGAAAGGAAGTGAATAGGCCCCTTCCAGCCAGTTCTGGATGTCTCTGGGGAAGTTGGAGGCAGTAGACCTCCTTTCATTGATTTCCTAGAACAGCGTGCACACTGGTCCTCAGCTTCTAATGGTTCGACTTTAAGATGGTGTAAAATCCTACCTATGCAACCACTCTGATTTCCAGCTTCAGTACAGAATTCAATAAGTTAACCAAGGCAATAGCACTCCTATAAAATAGGCTTTGTGTGAGATGATTTTTGCCCAACTGGAGGTGAATGTGAGTGTTCTGAGCTCATTCCAGGTAGGCTGGGCTAAGCTGGGATGATCAGCAGGTTAAGTATCTTAAAGGCATTTTCAGCTCAGAGTATTTCAACTTATGTTTATTATGAAGTAACCCCAACTTGAGTTGAGGAGCACAAGTCAAGCCTGTGGACACTGAAGTTAGAATCCTGGGTTCAGAGGCAGATTTGTGTGACCTTGGGCAAGTTCTTTAACCATTCTGGGCCTAAATTTTGTCATCTGCAAAGTGGGTTGATGGGAGGATTCAATTAGATAATGGACACAAGCTACTTAGTGCTGTGTCTGGAACCCCATAAGCTCCTAGTCGTGACTGGCTGTCATGATAACAACCACAGGAAAGATTTTGCTTCTAAAGCAAGTCCACCAATATCAGCTTCTTTCTTCCAAGTTCTTTGTCTTTTCCTTTGAAGTCAAGTACAAAGTTTTGGATAACTGCCATTTCTGGTGGGCTGAATGCTGGTTAATCAAGAGTTGGCTCCCCTCTCTCCCTTTGCTCTTCGTGTCTGTTTATGGACAGAATTTGTACGGAGCCTGCTGGACATCAGATGGCACTTGTCTCAAGCCACATTCATTCTGAGGGAAGGAAGCAGATGTGGTTTCCCAGGCACTGTTTCCCCACTTTCAAACTATTAAGGCAAACTGGTCTGATCCAGGTCAGACAAAATCTGACCAGAAGTAGAAAAAGAAAAAATAGAGCTGATATCATGTTTTGTCTGAATGCATCAGGGAATATATTTTTTCCTGGAGATAAATAACAAAGAAGCATCCTCCCATCCACACAAAAGTAATAAATAGTAATAAAATCTCTTGTGAACAGCCACTTTTTAATAATCTGGATATAGAAGATGTGGGTTCAAAGTCACGGGGACAGTAATATTAAATGTATCACATAAAAACACAAAGAACGTGGAGAACTTGGTTATGGATTTATGATATGTTTATGAGGCTCAATATGTGCTTTTTAAGAGCTTGCTTCCCATGGCTTTGCAAAGAGAAGGCAGTCCAGAAACTATTTCTACTTGGCCTCCCGGAAAGTGATGGGGAGAGGGCCTGGGAGGATGCTGAGGGCCTGTTTGGTGATAGGAGAGGAAGTAAGTTAGTGAACTTGCTCAAGGATCTTAGCCCCTTTGCATAGGAAGTTAACTCAATGGTCCAGGTGTCCTGGTGTGATCATCTGGACGAGTGTTCCTTTTGAAAGAAAGTTGTTAGGCCAACTCTTGGGTTTCAGGTATGGAGTCCTTGACATGCTGGAAATGAAACCATTTGTCTTCTATGGCTCAGTTATCTTTCCACAGCCTCAGGTCTTTCCCACCCTCAAATCCTGCTGTCTGGTGACCTCTGCCCTTGCTGACCATCTAATTCCCCAGGGGCACCTTCTCCAGGCCTTCTCTCAGTGGGTTCTCTTGCATTCTTGAGCCAGTTATAGTTACTAACAATGCCATGTGCTGAGCACTTGCTCATTGCTAGGTACTTATAAAAATTATCTAAGGGGCTGGGGATGTGGCTCAAGCGGTAGCGTGCTTGCCTGGCATGCATAAGGCCCAGGTTCGATCCTCAGCACCACATACAAACAAAGATGTTGTGTCCGCCGAAAACTAGAAAATAAATATTAAAAAATTCTCTCTCTCTTTAAAAAAAAAATTATCTAAAATCCTTCCAAAAGCCCAGAGATGGGCATTTGTAGCTCATTTTTTTCATAGGGGAAGATTAAATCTCAGTTTTGTTATTTGATCTCTTAGTCCATTTGTGCTACTATAACAAAATACCATAGACTATGAGATTTATAAAGCATGGAAAAATTTATTTCTCACTGTTCTGGGGTCAGGGAAGTCTAAGATCCAGATGCTGGCAGCTTTGGTGTCTGGAGAGGGGCTTCCAAGATGGCTCCTTGTTGCTGTGCACTCACATCAGGGAAGGGGGTGAAGAAACAAACTTGCTCCCTCTCACCACACTAATTCCATCCATGAGGGTGGAGCTCTCTTGGCCTAATCACCTCCAGAAGGCCCCACCTCTTGACCTATGCCTTTGGGGATTAAGTTTCAACGTGACTTTTGGAGGAGATACAAACATCCACACCATAGCACTGGATTTGTTCAGAGTTGCATGGCTAGTTAGCAGTAGAGACAGAATTTAATCCCAGATCCTCTCCCTCTCTAAGACTGGGGATCTTTCTAAAATCCCAGTGGTCTTCAAACATGGGTGGCCAATGGACTTCTCTCAGAATAGAGTCATATAGAAGATAAATAAAGGTGGAGCTCTGGGATGGGCACTCTTATCACATGCTTACAGTGAGTCATCCATTTTCAGTTAACGGCTAGGTAACTTTTTATTTACTCATTAATTCAGTGGGATAGAGTTGTTTTTGAGCAGCACATTTCTTCTTGTTGTAAGCAAGTCATGCGCACCTAACTTTGTTTTTGCAAAATGTGGATAATGCAGCCTCCTTGGTAGGTTTACAGGAGGTCATGGTGGAGAGTACATGGGAGGCACTATGCGAATGGCAGGTATGACTATGATTTCACACTCAGTTTTAGTCGCTATGCCAAGACCATGAGGATTAGCTTCTCATTTGATGAATGACCTAAGTGAGTCAGGATCCACATGGGTCTTACAGGCACTCCAGACCTGCACAGCAGAGAAGGCCCCATTCATCCAGGAGAGCATAAAGGGTGCTAGATACGTGTAAACCGGGGGAAAGATGTGTGTCTCTGCTCTCCAGAGCCAGGCACCCTAGCAGCAAGAATTTTGAAATGTCTCTTCCATTAGTGAAGTGGCTTCCTGGTACTTGGTAAAATTCTTTAGTTCCAGGACCCTTCTGGCAATTCCAGAAGGGTTCTGATTCTGATATTACCCTGGACAGTAGGCTAGAAAATTATTCTTTCTTTTTATTTTTTTTCTTTCTTTTTGGTACTGGGGATTGAACTCAGAAGCACTTGACCACTGAGCCACATCCCCAGACCTATTTTGTATTTTATTTAAAGACAGGGTCTCACTGAGTTGCTGAGGCTGGCTTTGGACTCGCGATCCTCCTACCTCAGCCTCCCAAGCTGCTGGGATTACAGGAATGTACCACCGTGCCTGGCAGAAAATTATTATTTCTCAAATTTCTTTTTTGATACTGGAATCAAATCCAGAGGTGCTTAACCACTTAGCCACATCCCCAGCCCATTTTTTTTTTTTTTTTTTTTTTTTTTTTGAGAGAGGGTCTTGCTAAGTTGCTGAGGCTGGCTTTGAACTTGTGATCCTCCTGTCTCATCCTCACCTACCTGGCCTTAAATTTCTTTCTAAATTTCTGAAGGTGGTATTCCTGCCTCAGGCTACATATCAAGACGTGTCTTTCCCTTGGAACAGTCAAGAGCTGCACCCCAGGAGGGACCTGGACCAGGAAAACCTGTGTAACAGAAGGAGTTGAGGAGGAAACACCTTCACTCTCTTCAGCTGGGCTCAGAGAGAGCAAGCTGTTCCTTTTTTTCTGGATCCTTTCCTTCTGCTGCCACAAATTTCCATATGGATGTCCTACAACAACCATGGAGGTCTGCAGTTATCTCAGGAGTGTTTGTTAGCCCCCCAAGCAGATGAATATGGAAAGGAGGAGTTGAGTGGCTGGGGAAGAGGCTGGGGGGTCCTCTGGTTTCATGAGGCATTTCCCATGCAGAATAAACAGACTTGGAGAAACTGTGGATGCCTGGGCCAAAAGAGACCAAGGATGTTCTGATATCTATGAGGGCATATAAAATCTGGAAGGGAGCTGGGCGTGGTGGCACACACCTATAGTCCCAGCTACTCAGGAGGATCCACAAGTTCAAAGTCAGCCTGGACAACATAGTGAAACCTGTCTCAACACACACACACACACACACACACACACACACGCACTGGAGGGGCTCATGGAAAAGGGAAGATAATGGATTCTCCTTGAGCCTTACCTTGATTTAGAATCAGAGCATTTTAGATCTTGGGTTTAGGAGACACTTCAGGGCTCTTGGAAGCTGTGACTTGCTCTGACAGGTCTTTCTTGAGTATGTTAATACAGGCATTTGGCTGCAGGTGAAATTAGTTTCAGGAGAAACAGAAGAGCAGAGGGAATTCTGGACCCAGGGTGACCTGGGCTGTGGGCAGGCAGGAGGTCCTGGGTCTGTCTCTTCCTGTTCGTGTCCTTGTTCACCTCTGCACTGGCTTCCATACAGGAGGCTTTCTCAGTGGTGACAGAGATAGCTATGGTGCTTCCCGGTTGTCACTGTCCTCAGAGCTGCTGTTCCTAGAAAAGAAATGGATCAAAACTCTAGCTGGAGTACCAGCAGTGACAGGATGGGCCCCGTTTGGGTCACACATCCATTGCCTAAAGCAGCTGCTCCTTATTGGTACCATCTCAGAGATCATAGCCTTGGTGGGATGTCCTTCTGCCCTTCTTCTGGAGCATGTCCTTCTGCCCATCTTTTGGAGTGGCAGAGTGGGTACCACTGTTGCCTATGGCAGGTAGAATTATGCCTCCCTTCCCTTCAAGCCCCAAAGATGTTCACATCCTGATTCCCAGAATCTATGGATGTGTTATATTCAATGGCGAGGGGGTAGAATTAGGGTTAGAAATTGAACAAAGGATGCGTACAGATTATCCTAGATTATGCAGGTGGGCTCAATGTAATTGCGAGGGTCTTTTAATGGGGAAGTAGGAGGCAGAACAGTATAAACCAGAGAGACCACACTGGGAAAAGACGCGCCTGGCCATCGCTGGCTTTGAGGATGGAAGGAGCTATGACATGAGGAACACAGGCACACTCTAGAAGGTAGAAAAGGGAAGACAGTGGATTCTCCCAGAGCCTTACCTTGATTTTTGTCCAGTGAGACCATTCTAGACTTCTGACCTCTGCAACTGTAAGGTGATAGACTTGTGCTGTTTTAGTTACTAAGTTTGGGGTGATGCATTATCCAGCAACAGGAAAATAACACACTTCCTAAAATAAAAAGGAGATCATTCAGGCTTCCTGGTACCTAGGTGAAACCCTGAGACCCAGGTTCTGGGTATCGGTGTGACACTTGGGCGGTAGCTCTTGGGATCTTAGGGCCCCTGCCACCTTCACTTCATCTCTCTTCCATCCTGCTGTCAACACACAGATGCCACTTGGACCATCAGGATCAACCACACCCTACAGAAGGGGGAGGCCTGGGCTGGAAGTTGCAGTATTATGGTTTAGATATGAGGTGTCCCCCAAAAGCTCCTGTGTGAGACGATGCAAGAAAGTGTAGAGGTGAAAGGAGAGAGTTTGAGAGCCTTCACCTAATCAGTGCATTAACCCACTTGAATGGATTAGCTAGATGATAACTGTAGACAGGTAGGGTGTGACTACAGGAGGTGGGTCCCTGGGGTGTGCCTTTGGAGGTGTGTATTTTGTACCTCAGGAGCAGAGCTCTCTTTCTGATTGTCCTGTCCTGAGCTGTCTCCTCCTCCGCGCACTTCTGCCCTGATGTTCTCCTTCACTTGGGCACAGAGCAAAGAAACAGGCCATCTATGGACTGAGACCTCTGTGACCATGAGGCCCAAATAAACTTTTCCTTCTCTACATTGCTCTTGTCAGGTCTTTTGGTCCCAGTGAAGAAAAAGAGCCGCAGACCAGCCTTGGAATTCCTATGTTTGAGCAAGAAATAAACTTGTATCTCATCTAAGCCACTGTTATTTTGGGTGTGTTCAAAACTCACCGCTGGAGCCGATCCTAAGACTGTAGAAACAAAAGACTTTAACGCTGATGTTCAAGGAGGCCCAACAGATGGGTGTCTGCCTAGCTGCCCCTGGTCCCCACCGATATCTTTCCATGGGATGTGGCAGTCTGGGCCTCACAACCCTCATCTCATAACCTCTCTTGCCTCAGCTGCTGGTGTCTGTTCTTAGGCAGCGACTCTCATCCTGAATCATCTTGACCTCCTGGTTTTCTGGACTCTGCCTGGCTTTGGTGGGTTGCCCTGACCCAGTTCTGGTCCCCTGGATCTCACCCCCACCCTGGCTGACCTCCCCCAGTATCTCACTCAGAGAAAGGTACAAATGCAAAATATAACTAGCAAGGAAGACCCTGTCTAAGGTCTCTGTGTGTGATTTCAGAGGAATTTGTAATTATCATAGTTATTGAATATCTTGGGGCAGAAAATTAAGTGCATTATGTTTTAACTTCATTTAATTTTTAGAACAGTTGGTGGTAGGAGCTAGTGTTATCTCCCTTTCCAGGTAACTGAAGCTGTATTAGCAGAGAAGTTATCTAAGGTCACTCAGCTGCTAAGTGGCAGAGCCAATGTATAAGCCAGGCAGTCTGACTCCAAAGCCCATGCTGAGATATGTTAGGTGTGCGAACTTTCAAGCCCAGATATTCTCATCTGGGTAGCACTTATCTCAACAAAAGCAGACAATCAGGTCAGCAGGTCAGGCTGCCATGGGTGGCTGGGTGGACTGTGCACTGCACAACTCAGGAGGTACCATATACATTGTCATCTTTGTTAATTGTAAACCCTGGAGTTGTGCAGTGTACAGTATACACAACTCTATGTGGCCACTCGGAGATCTTGGAGTTTGTATAATCAGATTGCACAGGCCACATGGAAATGTCAGGGGCTCAGGGGAGAGCTATTAAAAACTGTGATTGGGAGTTGGCGTTGAAAATTAGGAATGAGGGAAATAAGCCAAGGTAACAGGAGACAGGGACACAGAGGACTCGTGCAGGGGCAATCTGACAAAGTCTACGGGTGGTTTCTTCCCTGCTTAGACCTGCACTAGATGACACTTTGAAAGAGGGAGGGGTTAGTTTCGACTTTAAATTTTTTTTTTTTGTAGTTGTAGATGGACAGCATGCCTTCCTCGTTTATTTTTATGTGGTGCTAAGGATTGAACCTAGTGCCTCACACATGCTAGGTAACTGCTCTGCCACTCAGCTATAGTCCCAGCCCTAGTTTTGACTTTTATATCACAAACATAATACATGCTTATTGAAGGCTGTTTAGAAAACATAGAAAGGTTTAAAAAAGAAAATACCTGTTGTCCCATGACCCAGAGAAAACTGCTGCTAATATTTCTTATATTTTCTCCAGTTTTTTCTCACGCTCTTTCACCTGACTACACACACCTAGACATAAACTTTGAGGTATATTTCACCTGTCTGTATACCTATATAACATAGCTAAGTATGGACAGAGATAGTTAGATGTCTCCCTCTATGTATTGATCAGTGAAAATAGATTCCTCACTGTCCATATCTATAAACTGACCATGTGTGTACCCTCTGTCCAGAGATCTACATACCTGTCAATTGCTCGTCTAGCTCTTGTTCTCTCTAGATCAATGCACTGCGAGCGGGGGTTGAGCATGCTGATATCATTAGTACCCTGCACAGTTTTCACCCAGTTGTCTAGAGAGGACTCTCACGTCTCATGCTGCCCCTCGCTATCTCAGCATCTGAGCGGCTCCACCTGGCTGCCGACGCAGTCCTGGCGACTCTTGAAGAGCAGCAGGCCTTAGGATGGAGAGGCTGTTAATAGGCTCTCAGGCAAGGAGTGTTAGTGATGCTTGGGGTGGACAGCGTATCACGGCTGGGGGGTCACATGGGCCTGCCCAAAGTCGTGGGCTTGCTGGTGCATGGGGTCAGGGCATGTTCCTCCGGCACAGAGGCCTGGGAGGGGGCACAGTTCTGCCTCCCCTCCTCTTCACCTCGCTCCTGTCCCACCATGACAGCACAGACACAGTTTCTCGATGAGGCCCCGGGGAGATGACTGGACCGACTTGAGGTCACACAGGGCGTCAGTGGAGTTCTGGGAGTGGAATGGGGGCTTCTGACTTCTTTCCAGGAACCCAGCATGTCTGCACACGTGTGCTGTGGAAGGCCAGTCCTACCACATGTTCTGGAATAGTGTTCTGTGGTCCGAGCAGAGTGGGAAGGTGGCACACTGTACTGCTCTCTTGGAGAGTCCCAGCTCCTCAGCTTACTGAAGGGTCCCGGAAGGCCTGCAGGAAAGAAACCAGTGAACTTGGTTGGATCCATTATTTCTTGAATGTATGTGGACAAGGAAGCTTTCCATTCATGGTCTAGCTGTGCCTTGAGGCACGTACTTGGGGAAAGCGAGACTGTGGCACCCCACACTGCTTGTTCTCTTGAGCCAGAAAGGATACCTGAGGACATAAGAAATGCCACATGGGGTCAGAGTCACTGTCTTAGTGAACAGGAACATACTGTCGGATGGATCTGCCAAGAAAAGTGTTGTCACAGCATGTGGCTACCCTTTGCTGGGGCTGAGTTTAGAGACTGGACACTAGGTTTTCCTTAATGGCCTGATAGCTCCAGCTGATGCTGTCGTCCCCAAGTATATTTAAACTTAAAAAATTCCAAGCACCTTACATTGAATAAATTCCACGAGAGCAAGTTTTTGCATGTCTCATCCATCCCTTTGTCCTCAGGGCCTAGACTAGCACCTGGTACGCGGTTAGCACTCCATAAAAACTTGCTGAATAAATGCAATTCAATTTCCAATGACGTTTGGGGGTTACAGAGTTCCCAAATCACTTTCCTCTGAGTGACATAAAATCTTTTCCTTCTAGACTGACTTATAACATACAATTCAGATTTAACAAATATTTGTTGAATGCTTAAGGCACATGAGCCCCATAGTAGACATATCCCCATAGAAATCATCTCTTATTTAATCTTGTCAGTGGCCCTGTAAAGTCCTGTGATCTTGGCTGAGCCTTGGAGTTCAGTGACTTAACCAAAGTGGTGATCTTAAGAGGCAAGACTGAGAATTATGCCCCCATGGCCAGAATCAGGGTAGCTAGTTAATAGAGCTGGTCTGGGATAATAGCTGTGTGAGAGCAAACTTGGGATGAATCAAGAGGCAGGTCCCAGGTGGGATCTCCTCCATGTTACAAAGAAAGCGTTTCCTTTTCCTGAAACTCGTCTGGAGTAAGGGCTGGGTCTTACAGTTGTCCTGGGCACTGAATGGAGACCCTAGGCCACCTGTCATGTGTCTTTGTGGAAAGCAGCTCTGCTTAAGGCACAGAAGAAAACTGAGAGACATGGATAGTCCCAGCTGACAGAATAGCCAGGCGCTAAGCCTCCAAGGTCTTGGTAACGGCAGCACGGTGCCATAACACAACGGTGACTTCAGACTGCCCTGGCCACTCAGCAGGCTGATATTTCTTTTTCCACTGAAGCTTTTGAATGCCCAGGCATCCATCTAATTAGTACGACAGTAACCCTTTTTTCCAGTTCAAGAATTAAAAAAAGACAGACATTCTGATGCCCTGTTGTCCCCTGGAAACAATGTCCACTCCTTTGCGCTAACTGCTAATTGCACTTTGAGAGATTGTGTCTGGTCAGGTGGGAAGATTATGTCTCAATAGATTCCTAAGATGTTAGAGCTGGGAGGCGTCCTGAGATCATCTCTTCCCTTATCCTACAGCGGAGGAAAGCGAGGCTCTGAGGTCACCCAGGTCATACAGCCATTGGCTGGTAAAAACCAGGCTTCCAGATCAAGTCTCTGGATTCATGATGCAGTTTTCTTCAACCTCCAACACTGCCATCCTGAAAGCAGTCGCGGCTCTGTCACTCGTATAGTGTGACTAGAAATAAAATTTTATTATCTTGGCCCCTCTGTAAGTGGCTCATCGGGAGGTGCAGGGAATGCTAGATCTACCTCATGGAGTCACAGTAGGGAATAATGAGATTTTGCCTGGGAATAGCTTTCTCCACTGCCAGGTGCACACAATTCCTCAGTAAATTAGAGTTTTGAAAATTCTTCACAGTACTGTCATTATCCCTTGACAGTCTAGAACAGCATGCTCTCCCTCATCGGTTTTGTGAGAAGGAAGGAGCACCACCGTGTGTGCCCCCACGCACCTTGGACGTGCAGGAAGAGCACGTACTTGCACCCTGCATGATGGTTTTCATGTTTACACCGCCCTGGGTTCAGTGAGACCCTAGGCTTTTCTCGAATCTGAGAAAAGTAATCTGTCAAATCCACTCACATTAAAGGTGACAGTAATGACATTTCATTCCTCTCGGGGTGCCTGGGCAATCGTTATGGTTTGGCTGAGAGGTATCCTCCAAAAGCTCACATGTGAGACAACTCAAGCAGGTTTAGAGGTGGATTGACTGGGTTGGAGAGCCTTAACCCAACTGGTGAATTGATCCCCTGATGGGATTAACTGGGTGATGACTATAGGCAGGTGGGGGGTCGTTGGGGTGTGGATCTGGGGTACATATTTGGTATCTAGCGAGTGGAGTCTCTCTCTCTCTCTCTGCTTTCTGATCATCTTATGAGCTGCTTCTCTCTGCCAGACTCTTCTGCCATGATGTTCTGCCTCACCTGGAGGCCCAAGGAACAGCACCAGCTATCTATGGCTGGGATCTCTGAAACCGGAAGCTCTCAAATAATCGTATCTTCCTTTGATTGTTCTTGTCAGGTCCTTTCAGTCACAACAGTGAGAAAGCCAGACTAAAACAGTGATGAAACAGTGATGATTCTCGATGCTGAGTAAGTCTTTGCAAGGGGAGGTTGGACTCTCAGGTGACAATGCCAGGCGGAGAGGAGAGGGAGCTTGGGTCTTCCTGGAGGCTCCCAGTCAACTACAGGAGGTGATCACCTGCTAGGTCCACAGTAGGGTTCCCCTGCTCCCTACCACCCCGCACCATCCTGGTGTGCGATCTGCCCTCCCACGGAGGACTCACTGCCCAGACCTGTGGATTCTTGGCGTAGGAAGCGGAAGTAGCCTAAGTGTGTGGGATGCGGCTGAACTCTCGTGGGCTAACTCTGCCTGGGCTCAGGTTTCAAAATCAAGAGCTTCCCACAAGTGGGATAGCTGAGTGAAAACCCCTTGCACTTTCTTAAAGTAGAATGATTAAAAACCAAAGCATAATTAGTATGAACAATGAATTTAAATAGCACAAATAGGCTTCAATTTTAGGTGAATATGCTCGTTTAATTCAATATCCGAGTAGACATGCTCTCTTTGCATATAAGCTCCAATAGTGACTGGCCTGATCCTTACATCAGCTAGACACATATAACGTTTTTTCTTGGGGGCTCTAGAACATGACAGGGTTCTTGTACCTTTGTGTTTTTGTTGGCTCTCAGTGTGTTGCACTGTATGGCTGGTTTTATCTCCTCCAAGAGGGGCTGCTCGTGGATCACACTAAATTCTAATTAAATGAACTTTTACTCATGCTTGTAATCCCAGTGGCTCGGGAGGCTGAGGCAAGAAGATAGCAAGTTCAAAGGTAGCCTCAACAAAAGAGAGGCACTAAGCAACTCAGCGAGACCCTGTCTCTAAATAAAATACAAAATAGGTCTGGGGATGTGGCTCAGTGGCCAAGTGCCCCTGAGTTCAATCCCTGGTACCCACCCCCGGGCCCCCCCAACAGAAAAAAAACAGATAAGTAACTCAAAATGATTCCTGCCTCACTTTTGTAGATTGAAGGCAAACAAAAGGGAACTAGAAGCAACCGCTGAGCTCTGTCACCTCATTACAGGAGCTCTTCATCAGCCACTTGGAGAGTAGAGACTGGTGATCTAACCAAGCCTGACATGAAGTTGGTCCCATGTTCAAAATTGTCAAAAATCCTGGATGAAGTATGGACAAGCATCTACTATTGTTTATTAACAACAAACTTTGCCCCAGGTCTCCTGTGCTTTGAGTTATTCACTGAGAATAGCATGTAGTCATCATCATTTTCAAGACTTAAAGAAGATCTTTCCATCAGGGACATTTAAAAAAATGCACAAAATAGAAAATACAACTATGAAACCTCATTTGCCTAACACTTCGCTTCAATAACAATCAGCATTTGGTCAAGGCAAGACTTAAGAAAACTTATCATTTGCTCTTATTTATTTTTGCAGTATGGAGGATTGAATCCAGGGCCTCAAATGTGCTAGCCCAGCACTTTACCACTGAGTTACACCCTCTGCCCTTTTTATTTTTCTTTGAGACAGGGTCCTCCCAAGTTGCCGAGGCTGGCCTTGGACTTGTGATCCTCCTGCCTCAGCCTCCTGAGTCACTGGGATTACAGGTGTTACCACTGTGTCTGACCTACTGGCTCCCTTTAAAAAAATTTCTGTACTTGTATGTTTTATAATGTACATGGGATTTACAGTATGTATACACATAGAAAACAAATGGACATAAATTGAAGGTGTGGGCTCAAAACCTTTGACCTTCTAAGGGAGCGTAATCAAATGTTTAGAGGCGACTTCTCTACTGCAGCCAGGAGGCCTGTCCGGTGTGCAGATCTGATCCTGCAGCTCTGTGTGGAATTCCCTCAGTGCCTTCTCCTTGCTTTTAAGGAACGTTCTGTAAGGACCCACCTCAGTCTGCTGCTTCACTTCCCATCTTGCTTCCTCTGCTCCGGCCCCTGTGCTGGTTTGCAATGCAACTTGTGCCCGGCACACACATTGACCCATGTTTTTTTCTTGCCCAGGGCCTCTGCACATTCCTCTCTATTTTCCATCTCGGCTGCCATCCTGCTTTCTTAGGGAGTCCTTTGCTTCCCTCCGGTCCAAGTTGAGTTTCCTAATGGAAACTTCTGATGGAATTGAATCCTTTCCATCATGGCTCTGGTCTTAATCGGTCACAGCAGATTCATCTCAGTGATGGCCAATGTCTCTCCCTTCCTCTAAACTGTGTTCTCCAGGAAGTCTACCTCCCCAGGATCTAATGACATATCTAGCACATAATAGGCATTGAACAAACTGTGGACTAACAGAAGGCTATAGTATAGTTCAAGGTTAAAAGAGTACATGGTTAGATGGGATCCCTATAAACCGGTTGGTGGATGAATCACCATTGCATGAGAAGTTCAATACTGGAAGAGATAAGGAACAAGGTAAAAACACAATTCAAGTTCACGGGCAATGTACGGCTAATTGCCAAACAAGCACAGTGGTTGTCAAATGCATTAGGTTCAAAGGGAGAATGTGCTCTGCGGGGTGGGCTGGGTTGGCTTCAGACTATTCTTTTGAAATACAGCAGCCACATGTGAGCCAGCACATATTGACATCCTGGAAGCTGAATCTTTGCCTATGATACTGACAGTTAATTTAATTTTGATTTACAAGAGTCTCCAATTCGACCCTGAAGCCATCTGAGAATGTCATCTTCCAGATCATTCCAGTGTGAGCGAATCTGCCCTTTTCTCAGGCTCTGCATCCATTCAGCTCCGGTTTATTAGCAACATCTTTCCTTAGGTCTTGCCACAGTCTCTCCCAGTCTGACTTTTGTTTGGGCTCTCACGTGGTGTTTCTAGAGGTTTTGTAATAAAGGGAGTTGTTTTTCTATGATCTGGTAAATAGAGAACCAACTCCTGGTATCTGGAAGGTTGTGGGCTGATGGATGAAGCTCAGCCTGCCGTGGACAGGACCTGAGCCTGTTTCTGCCTGAGAGAAGCTCTGTATCTGTCTTTGTTTCAACATACACTTGTTTATTTATTTTACTGCTTTCTTGTCTTCCTTCATGTACGTTTTGTGAAAGCAAAGACCTTAACTGTCCTGTCCCCATTGAAACGCTAGCACTGGGACAGGCACAGAACTCGTGCTCAGTACACACTTGTTGAGTGAATGACTGTAGGGTGGCTCTGGAGGGGTGGGCTCTGGAGGGCTCGGTTTGCTTTTGAAGGCACAGAGGCCAGAGGGCTATGTATCATGATGCCAGACTTTCTTGAGCTTGTGAGTAACCAGAGGGTAAAGGACAAGTTGTTTCCCCATTTCTTCATTTCCCACGATGTTACTTAACACCAGGTGTTTGAAGGTAGTAGATGCCAAGAGGACACCAAATAAATGGAATCAGAGAGCTTTCTGGGTAGTCGTTTGCCTGTGGTAGTGGGAAGGAGGGAGGACAGGTGGCAGGGGATCGAAATGAGCAGACCTGGAGTGAAGTCTCCATTCTCCCTCTCATTCACTTGGGCCAGTCCCTGCATTTCTCAGCCTCAGCTAACTGGTCTGTATAATGGGAATATTAACAGCAGTGGTCCTTGTCCCGGGGCCATTGTTAGTGAGGCCTCCTGTCAGGGGTAGGGCTCTGCAAACAGTAGAAGCCTGGAGATGACAGTTGTGGTGGACTCTGGCCAAGGCAGTTAGAGAAGGCTGGGGACACCCCCAGGATGGGTGGCAGTGTCCTTGACCTTCAGACGGATACTCTTCTCAGAAGTTGAACCTGCTGGGCCCAGAGTCTCAGGCCTTTCCTCCATAAGTTCATCTTGTCACCACCTTCTTTTGTCCCCTCCCTACTCTCACTTCATGCTGGCTCCTAGAAGATGTGCCAGATGAAATGGAACACCATAGCCTAGGCTAGCTAGAATGATATTTGGAAGCATCTGTGAGTGTGCCTTCGGGGTGCAGGAGGGCATCCGGGACATGCTAGCCACCTCCCACCTTTTCCTTGGAACAATTTGACCTATGGTTTCCTAGAGAATTTTCTACAACCAGTGCCAGCCCTGGGTGGAATAAGGAATTTCTAATTGGGATTGATTTGAGGGGACCCAGAAGACCCTGTCCCAATCTCTCTCATTGGCCTGAAATTCTCCTCCTACAGAACTTTGGTTTTGAAATCAGTATGTCCCCATTGAACCATAATGAACCCTAACTAGCCCCTGAGCTCCAATTCACTTTATGCCCGGCTCCAAGGGCCGGGAACACAGATGACTTTTGGTAGAAAAGCTATCTGTCTGGAAAGTAGCACTTTGTAAGGACATTCTGGAATGGAATCCAGGGAAGCTGAGGGACAGGAGCCTTGAGAACTGAGCCTGGAGGAGGGTGGGAAAGCAGAGATGGGGGAGAGGGGGAAAGGGAGAGAGGCCTTCCAGGGCAAACTGATCACATCGCAGGTTCGTGCAGAATCATTCTAGTCTGTTTAGCCTCAGTGAACTGGTTAATTGTTAATTATTATTAATTAACATTAATGGAAGTATAGTTACTTTTTGTTTCAATTTCAAGATGCTCTTTATGTTGTTGAAGTGAAAATAGTTGATTAGTCATGTCTATTTTCATCATAATGCCATTGTAGATTTGTCCTAGTTTCATTGTTATAATACAAAGCCAGCTGTGAGCCCTGTGAGAGTAGCATCTGGTTTCTCTGCCTTGTGCTCCCCACCACCATGCCCAGAGGCCTGTCCCTGCCCAACAGCATGTCACCGCTGCCTCTTTGCTTGGGCTTTTTCCTCTCCCTGGAATACTTTGGACCAGTCGGGATCCTTCAAGGCCAAGTTACTTGACCAGCCTGTGCAGTTTCTCGTGACTTCTGCTCAACATCCTGAGCAGCACTTATTTTATTTTATTTATTTTTTGCCTCTCCTGTACCTCCTCCCCCTCCCCTGGTGCAGAGATGAGCATTGTCTTGCTTTTCCACTCTACTCCCTGCCCTGACCCCCTGGCTGGGGAGGACAGCACTGTAGCCCCCAAAGGATGCTTCATAAGTCTGTGGAATGGAACGGTAGGCCGCTGGTACACGGTGCATTTCTATAGCGATTCAGGAGCCCCAGAAAGAAAACATCCAACTCTCTGATGGATGCCTGTTTGTGTAAGGTTTTCATTTTCATTTCAAAGCAACGCTTGCCAGAAGGGCCGTAAGGTTTCCAGCTCTCGTGGGAATATCTGAATTCTAGATCAAACATCTTAACCACAAAGAGCTCAGATGGTCTACGTTGAAACATATGCTGTTTATCTAAAAAGACACACTGTATTCTGGATTCCATACACTCCTCCATGAGGTCATGTGGCACAGTGATCTGTCAAGCCGGGGCTCTGATTTGTTGCCAGGCTCTTCTCTACTGTGTCCTCGAGACCAAGTCCAGCACAAGACTCTAGTCCTCCTTAAATCAAATTGCACTTCAAACATCTTAGTGAGAAATGCAGACCTTAGTGAAATCTGGAGAATAATATTATGCCCACAACAAAAACTTAAAACATTTCCCCTTTACAGCATCTCTGTTCTCTCCCGCAAGTTCCTCTCTCAACACCGCCAACCTCGGCTTGCTTCCCTCTCCAGGTATTCTTCCACCCGTGACATCTCCTCCACTGATCTAGACACATCCTCTTTGGGAATCCCCCTTGTTGGAAGGCAGGGAGAGTGGACCACATAGGATCTACTCCCCTTTCACATTTAGCATGTCAATGAGCAGAAAGTGCTGTTAATTACATATGTCATGAATTAAGTGTGAATGATTCCCAGGGGATACCAGCCAACACAGCTCATTCAAGTTACTTGCTGTGACCAGTGCTGTGCCTGAGCCAATTCATCCCAGCTCACAAGGGCCCTTATGTGGTCATCATTGCTTTCAGTGATGTCATGTTAGTAACCTGAAATCTGCCACCATGGGGGTGTTTATACCACTGTAATTGGTAAAAGCTACAAACCAGGGCTTTCCTCACCCCAGAGAGTGGGTTGTTAGTCACTGTACCCCATTGCAATAGCCATTGACATGCTGTCTTTCCCTGACTCTTGTGCAAGACTTCAGAGGTGCACTTAAGTGATTTTCTGCCTCCTCCCCCTCAAATTCTGTGGTAGGCACTGAGTCTAGGTGGCCAGGAAGATGTCATCCAGTTCTTCAAGCCCTGCCCCTGTTGGAAGTCCTCCCCCTTCCTCTTTCTTGGCTTACTACCATTTTTCCCCTAGAATTTGAGTTATTCTGTGCTAGTTGATGTCTAAGTTTTGCCTTAGGCTGGTTCAGGGCCCCTTTCCCTGGTTTGTCTGAGGTCCTAACATGCTACATGGCAGGAGCCACATCAGTTATATCTACATCACTTCCCTGAAGAGATCAACGTAGACTGAGCAAGAGTCTTTTGGTCTGAATTCGGAGGTGAGAGGTATGATTGGTTCAGATTTACTCAGGCATCCTACTCTGGTGCAGTCAATACTGGCGAGGGAATAGGGTGTGAGGGAAGGTAGCGAGAGCCTAGATACCAGTGCCCCTTCCAGGTAAGTGGTACACCCCAGGGGTCATAGTAACCTGGTCAGATAGCCCCAAGGTGTTCCACACAGCCTATCCACAGCCTATCCACATTCACTGTTGGAAACAGAAACCAGCCTATGAATGGTGATAGGAACTGGGAGAACCAGAGGGAAGAGGCAGGTGGGCCCTGGGAGGTGAGTGAATGCAAGGGACCCACACCAATCGAGAGGGAGTCAGTCACTCGCTTGTCTCCCTGGATCTGATTTTTAGGCTCTAATCCCAAGGGCCTGGAAAGGCCAAATATTCCCAAGGCTGGTTTCCTGGCTGCCTCTCATGCCAGCAGAGGGGAGAAAATCAGATGGACTGGTGCCCAGTCTGCAGAGAGGAGCTGGCTGGCTCTGGAATTGGTTGGCATTATCCAGACCTTGTCCCACTCATATGACAGTGGGGGAGGGTAGGAACAGGGAGTGGGGAGGAAAGAACAAACAAGAACCATAACAGGCCTGGTGCGCTTAGGCACAGTCTGCTGTGCAGTCAGCATTCTGGGCGGTGAGTTCCCTGCTGCCACGTGAGCTTTGAGGGGCAGGGATCTGGTCCTGCCATGATTCTGTCCATAATGATTTATTGAGCACCTACTGAGGCCAGAGGAGATACTGGTGAATAAGACATACCTTCTACCATCATGGAACATTGTCTAATGGGGAGACAGAAAGAACACAATCAGTTGCAGGAAACATGGTTGGTGAGGTACTGGGTGTCATGGAGGTGCATGGGTGGGCTACTAACCCATGGGTATGAAAGAAAGCTTTCTAGAAGAGGTGACATTTAAGTTGGAGCACAATGAATAGCATTCAGCCATGTGAATGAGGATCATGGTGTGGAGTAGGATTTCAGGAGGGGGAATGGTGTTGGCAAAAGACTGTACAACACAGCATTGCCTAGGAATTACAAGGACCCAAAACTCTGAAGCACTGATTATCAGTTTCTAGTGGTCCCAATGACCAAAGGCCTTGACTTCTATGAGAGCAGGGCAGGGAGGAATCATAGCATCTCAGCCCCTGTTGGACTATTGTCATCTTCTCTGTAAACTGTCTGGGACAAGAAATGTGAAAGCAATTTGCAGATGGCAGGGGTGTCCCTTCCTTTTCCTGGGTTCTGCTGAAGTTCTGAGTTTGAGGCTGTGCCACCAACACTCTGGATTCTTGACTTGCTGATTTGACCAGAGTTGCTTTCTAGGGCTCACTCTGACATCCTGGTCTGTTGTCTTCACAGCCTGCTCCACCTGTACCCTGAACATGATAATACCCCGACCTCCACTCCAATCCCACAACCTGCCAAAACATGCTCCTGAAGCCAGGCAAGGGGGAGCATGCTTTTAATACCAGCTACTGGGGAGGCTGAGGCAGGAGGATTGCAAGTCTGAGATCAGCCTTGGCAACTTAGCAAGACTGTGTCAAAAAAAAAAAAAAAAAAAAAAGGCTGGGGTGGAGGTCAGTGGTGGAGTGTTCCTGGGCTCAATCCCCAGTAATGGAAAAAATATTGTTCCTAATTGTTCTGAGGCCTGTGGACACTAGAGCATCTTTCTTTGGGTATGAGGATAGTCCCACTGTGACATCTGTGACCCAGGGGACACGGGGTGGGGGTTTCAGCTGGGCAGATTTCTGCTGTCTCTCATATTACTCTCTGTGTGACTTCAATCTGTAGGACAGATGCAGAGGGAGGAAGAGACAACCTCCTGGCTAGAGTAGGTGCATTCTCCAGTCAAGGCTGTGTGGGTGGTTGTGGTCCCCACTAGAATCTCAGAACTTCTCTGAGCTCATTTCCTTATCTGTAACTCAGAAAGAGTAGGCGGATATTCTTTGAACTGGCTGCCCACATGCTGCACAGGATCTAGGACAGCTGGGTGGAGGGTGGACGGCACCTGGGTAAAGTGAACTGAGCAGAATGCCCTGGGCAGGTCAGGGTGGCCCACTCAAGTCTCAGGGACTTGGCTCATTGAGGGAGTCGGGTGCATTCTGGCTGCTCCTTCTAGATAGGGCGGGGATAATCCAGCTCCCTAGGGTCTCTTCCACAGTCCTCCCTAAATACCTGCCTAAACTTTTCCTCTATCTGACCTCCATGGTCGAAGCTAGGCAGTCAACTCTCCAGCCTCTCTTTCCTCTCTTTCACAGCTTCCCCACGACCTGACTCAGGGACTTTTCCCACACTCTGAATCATGATGGCTGCCCACATCTGTTGAGTAACTTACATTTGTTATGTCTGATCCTAAACTAAGATTTTCCACACTTTATCTCCCCAAGTCCTTATGAAATACCCTCTGAGGCAGATTCTGCCCAGAGCATGCTTCTCCTCATCTTCACATGGCTGGATTGTCCTCACTGTTCGTGCATCAGTTTGGTGGATTTTCCTATTTCATTACCTCCTTCCCCATCACTTTCTATTACACTTATTCTATCTTTTTTCTGTATAGCACTTGTAATGGACATTATCTAACTTATTTCTTAATTGTTCATCCCTCTTCCCTAGAGTGTAAACTTTGGAAAAGCTGGGACCTCATCTGTTTTGCTCACCATTGCCCTCCCCCAACACCTAGAAGAGGGCCTGGCACATAAGCATGTGCGGAATGAATCAATGCTATGCTTGCCATGTCAGAAGGAAATCACGGCTGAGAGGCTAAGTAACTTGCAGTTAATGCCACGGCAGACCTGAGGTTCGAACCCAAGTTGCACGTTGCCAAAACACACATCCTTGACCCTGAGACTCTGTATGCTTCAGGGTGGTGCGGCTTTCTCTTGCCTGGTTCTCTTACTAGGCCAAAGTGGGCAGGATTACTTTTCTGCTCTGGCATGCCACCTAACTGGTACTTGGCCTTGCTTTTCTTGACAAGGAATGATTTCCCAGAACTGTGCCTCTTATTCCTCCCTGCCTCCCCTCTGTGTAAATAGTCCCTGGCGGGCTGAGCCTTTCTTTTCTCACAGGTCTAGGAACTGCAGAACCAGGCTTCTCTCTCTACAAGGCTTGCCAAGGACTTCCCGTTTACAAGGCTTTGGGTCTTCCCTCCCTAGGTGTCATGGCACTAAGGATGAATAAGGCCTCTGAGATTTGATTCCTTGGGGGGCGCGGGGAGGGAGAATTGCTAAAGGGAAGAAAAGAAAATCTGGAGTCCATTTCTCTTGGTCATTTTAAAAGGGAAATGTAAAAATAGAAAGTCTTGTTCTATGAGAAACTCTCCACAGATGAATGTACAACAGAATCACATATAAAACTGGGCAAAACATGAAATTCTGCCCCAGTGCTGGGAAGAATCAGGAAAAACGATAGGTCTAGTTCTGTCCTTTCTCAGATTTTATATTTACGGTATGTAAATAAAGAAGGAACTGAGAGATGTGAGATGGGAATAAGAAAAGAAACTAAGATTCTAAAAAAAAAAAAAAATTCTGAGAGGCAATGTCTGAAATCCTGACTGTAACCTTAGAACGATTATGTCTCCGAAAATCCTAGGCTCATCCCAATACCATAACTTCAAAAGACTGTCAAGGGCCGCTCAAAATCCCCCCCCCCCCACTGTACAAGTTTTTCCTTTATCTTATATATCCACACGTCCTCGTCCTCTGTCCTCTACAAAAGCCAGTCTGGATCATTTCAATGAGTCATTGTTGAAGTAGACTTTTATGTTTAAAAATTTCTCCCATACTGAAATATAAAATCTCTTAAGATAGAAATCCCAAGTAAGTCTGATTCAGAAATAGAGGCTCCCATACTTTCGTCTTATTTCTTTCTGCGAAGAGAGATTTTTATTAAAAATGATCTCTGGAGGTTATATTGCTTGAAAACAAAATGAGCAGCTTGGTTGTCTTTGCTGGAATTCTGCTGAAGATTTGGCTCAGGCCAGGCATGTCATTCCTTTGCTGAATTATCTGGGGTGAAAGTGGGAGCTACTTAGTGCAGGGGACTGGAGAGCCTTTTGCTTGGTCCTGGGCTGTGTGTGGTACCCTTGAAGAGGTCAGATATATGAAAGATGCATGTGAGAATCACATGATCCCAGAGCAACTTCTTTTAACCGTTTTCAGTCTCATGGAAATGTTCTCTCTGGAAGGGATAAAGGAAGTCCTCTGTTCTTTACATCGAGGAATGTGCCTGGGGGTGCATGAAGTTGCTGGATAAATTTGGGCAGCTTTCCAAAGTTCTCTATTTAGGATTTGGGAAATTTATTTTTGTTAAAGTAGTATATATAGTATAACATAGAGCAGAAAACAAAATCATGTGGACTTTTAAGGTAAAATACAAGTTCAAAGAAGTGACATGTTCAGATGGTGAGTGGGGCTCTGCCTTACTGCTTCTTGGTTTATGGACTTCTGTTGTTCTTGGCTTTGGCACATTCAAGGCATCTACATGCCTGACACATTGGTGGCTCTGGAAGCCAGTGTCCATCTGAAGACTGAGAAGAGTAGGCTGGTCACACCATCGAAGTCACTGTCCAGGGGCAGGGATTTCCCTGGAGTGAAGAAGGTGTTTCAGGCTGTCAAAGCTAAAAGTCTTCAAATACCCAAATCATACTTTTCAAGGACTGCCTTTGTTCTGACTTCTTGCTCTCCCAGCGACCTTCAGTGGTGACTTGGCCATCCACCTCCTTTGCTTGCATTGACAGCATCTGCTCACCTTGGCAGCTGTATTTCTTGCTGCAAATCAGTGATTCTCAATTGTGGAGAGATTTTGGCAGTGTCCCTGCAGAGGGTATTTGGCAATGCCTGGAAACATTTTTTATTGTCCCAACTGGAGGAGGGGCCTCCCGTGGGTAGAGGCCAGGAAGGTTGCACAATACCTTACAATGCACAGATGCATAGGGCTCCCTCTTCCTGCCCCCAACAAAGAATGATCCAGTCCAAAAATGTCAATACATGCTGTAGGGGTTGGGAAACGCTGTTGAAATGACAAACTGATATTCTAGTTTGCCCATCCATCTCTCATGAGTTTAGTTAGTTTGAATTTGCTTCAGAGAGAAGAAACTACTCGTGGGTACGATGTAATCAAGTTTACTGTGTCCAATTCACCTATGAGGGCAACTGACCTCCTTGTCTCCTTGACTTGAAAATTTTTTTAACTTTCTGTTTTATTCAGTGTACCTGTCAACAGACAAATGGATAACGAAAATGTAATGTATATACACAATGGAGTTTTATTCAGCAATACAGCAGAATATTATGGCATCTGCTTGTAAATGGACAGAACTGGAGAACATCATAATAAATAAAATAAGCCATATTGAGAAAGTCAAAGGTCAAATGTTATTGCTCATATGCAGAAGCCAGAAGGGAATAAGGAAATAAAAAAGGGGGGTGGATCCCATGAAAATAGAGGGGAGGTCAGTGGAGTTGAGGAAGGGATTGAGGGCAGAGAAGGAGAGATGGGAATAAAATTACCCAAATTATACTATGTACATATATGAATATACCACAGTGAATTCTACCTTTATATATGTATGTAAGTATGTGTGTGTGTGTGTGTGTGTGTGTGTGTATGTCAAGCACCAATTAAAAACATAATAAATAAAAGGAACACCAGTAGAGTGAGGAATGGAAGGGAAAGAGGAAGTAGCAGGGATTGTGTTGGAGCAGATTCTATTCCATGCATGTATGATTATGTCAAAGTGAACCACACTATTATATAGTGTATAACTATAATACACTAATAAATACCAAAATGTGCTTATTTTTCTTTTACTTTAAAAAAATTCAGTAACTGAAACATGAATACATACTGTGAAGTTTTAGATAATGAAGGATAGGCAACCACTCTTAAACATATGTATTCACCCAAATACATAAATTAAAAAAAAAATAAGAGCACAGTGTGTATTATTATGATACTTGCATTCTTTATGAGAATACCCACGACAAGACAGGTCTGCCTCATCCTTCCAAACTGCTGCATCTGGCATGGCCTAGCACAGATAGTTGTAGCTGATTTAACCATGTCTTGGTTGATAGGCATCTAGGTGCCTTATGGCATTCTGCTGGTGCAAGCATCTGTGAGAGCATCTTTGTACACATGACCTTGGGTACATGTATAGATGTGCTGCAAGGTGGAGCTGTGGGTTGGAGGATTTGCCTTCAACTCCTTTAGGTGCTTCCAATTGCTCCATCAATAGGGCAAACCACTTTCTACTCCAACCGGTAGTACCCAGTATCCATTTTTTCACATTCTCAATAACACTGGATTTTCTCAGTCTTTAGAAATGTTGCCAATCTGATGAATCAAAAATGGAAGCACCAGATTGACTAGGAAGCTTTCTACAACATTTTTTTAACAATTTTTTATTTTTTAATACATATAGGGCCATTTGTAGGTCTGTTATTTTCAAACATCTTTATTTCATGAAAAAAGTATAGGACTCCCTTGTTGGCCCAGACTTCTAGAGATCTGGGCTCTAGGAAGACTGAACCTGTTCTCTAGGCCTCTGGCCTCTAAAGTAACCCACTGTGGTGGAGCAGAGGCAGACTTAGGATTTCTCTTTGTGTCTGGGTCCCTGGGCTCTGCTTCCAGCTGCCTCCATCTGCCTGGGCAGGGATGATGGATGGGGGACCCGTGGGGAGGATTTTGGGTCCCAATCCTTATCACTTCTTTCTGTGCCCCCCAGACTACAGAATTCCTCAAAGGAAGAGATTTCACCTGCAGTCTGTGCTTCTCTGTTGGAGTAAGTGCCCTTTATACTCCAACCATGTCACACTCATTTGCGTTACAGAGTCGAGTCAGTTATGTTCTTGTCCTCCATCTTTACCAGAAACCTATGAGTTATTTACCCCGGTGCCTCAGGGCTTAGCATTTGTCTCCAGCACCTGTAGCTGCTCAATAAATGTTGATAAAAGAGATGCTTCTGTCTCCCTACCTATGGTGGTAGGACCTTTGATTAGTTCTCAGGACCGTTTCCTGAGGGTCACCACCTTCATCATGACCAGACTCAGGACAATCCTTTGAAAGCAGACAAAGCGAATTCCTGGCAGGCCAAGTCATTAGATCCAAATTTCAATGGGTTCCCATTTTTATCCCTAAAAAAAAAAAGACACAAGAATACTTTTTATTTGATTTGTTTTGATTCCCTCTAGAACACAATCTAAGCCAAAATATCTCCTTTATCAGGCTGCTGCCAACAAACAAAATTCCACTCACTCATTGGCATGTATACTCTTGGCTTAATAAAATAATTTTCCTTTGTTAAAATAATAGAGTTCACTAGACCATTTACCTAGCTCCTGGTAATGATTCTGCCCTGCTTCCCCTAGAGAGGCTTACAAAAACTTCAAGGGAAGGGGATTTGGCCCTTTAAGAAGTTACAGAAAAATCTAAAAAATAAGGATTAAGGATCTCATCAGTAAATGAAACAGAGGGCTGGGATTGTGGCTCAGTGGTAGAGCACTTGCCTAGCACGTGCGAGGCCCTGGGTTCGATCCTCAGCACCACATAAAAATAAATAAATAAAAAGATATTGTGTCCAACTGCAACAAAAAAATAAATATTTGAAAAAAAAGAAAATGAAACAGATACTCAAGTTGAAAAAAACATAAGCACTGTGGTCAGGCATTTGAAGGTTTTAGAGGAGCTGATTTTGTGAGCCCCAAAACAGCATCTCAGGATGGTGAGAGCACAGTTCAGCAGAGGCAGTGGTTGGGGGGAGAACCATCTCTGTTGTCCTGCAGCTGGAACTAGGAGGCAGAACAGAGAGTAGAGCACCATGAGGGGACAGAGGTCACCGAGGCCGACTTCCTGGGTTCAAGTCCAGCTCTACCTGTTAGCTGTATGATTTGGGGTAGGTAATTCACCTTCTCTGTGTCTCTGTTTCTGCATGTGATATTGTAAATATTAAAGAAAATAATAACCTTAATGCACTGCTTGGTACATATGAACCATTATTGTTACAAATACTCTTCTTACTAAGGCAGTTAACACCAGACATCACTTATGAATGACTCCGAAGCAACTGGAGCAGAACCGAGAATGAGTTGAACTTGGCTGGATAAGTGTTTAGTGACAAGGGTTGTTAAATTACTTAGGTGAGATTTGTTCCAACATTTATTATGTTGTTGCAAGAAGACACTGGGATTATTTACCAAGGAGAGAACAACTCTATATTTGGTTAGAAAATGTGTTAATTTGGTGGCAGGGTGCACATACCTGTGTCTCTGGGTTATTCATGCTGAAGGTTGGACCTCTTACCAAATCTACCTGTAGCAACTCAGAGTTCAGACAGCTTCTAGATGGAGCGAGTACGTCTTCTTAAGCCCTGGGTCGTCCTCCAGACTTTTCAAGTGCTGGGTGATCCAAAGGCTTCCAAGACCTCACTGGACGAGTTTGTCATGTCATTTGGGTGACATGCCCACCCCAGAGAATAGCACCTGGGGCTCAGGTGTGAGGAATCCAGGCTGTGAGTCTGGGAAGTGGTGGTGGCAAAGTTGGCGTGAGACCATGAGGAAAAGTTGGGACTGAACCCCTGGACCAGAATGTCCCTTGTCCCTTAAACCCTGAGGAGAAGGGAGGAAGGTGGAAGACCAGATGTGGAAGCACAACCTCAGAATCCACCTCCAGCCTCAGAATCCACCAAGTGCTTGGGGCACTCAGAACCCAAATATGACACTTCCTGTGCATGTGGGAATGGGTTATATAATTTTAATTTTTACTTTTGCATCTTAATTTCATATTTTCTTTTTCTTAATTTATTATTTTTAGTTTTTGGTGGACACAATATCTTTATTTTACATTCATGTGGTGCCAAGGATGGAACCCAGTGCCTCATGCATGCTAGGCGAGCACTCTACCATTGAGCCACAACCCCAGCCTTCATTTTTCCTTTTTCTTGGTCAACAAAGTAACTTTGATGCATTGTAGAAGGCTACAGTAGATTTCCTGCAATGAAAAAAAAATGGTCATATAATTTCTGCAGGAAGAGACAATCACTGTGAACACTTCGATGATCTCTTTCCAGCCTTTGTTCTAGCCTTGACTTTATTTGAGATCAAGCTCCATATTGTATTCATGGTTCTTCACACGGCCTGTCTTTTCTGCAAACATGATGTCACCACATTTCCCCATAGATTTTAGTGAACATTATTTTTAACTGTTGTTGAACATTCTGTTGTATCGCTGAGGTATGCTCTACTCAGCCATTTCCTTACTGTTAGATGTTTAGGTTGCTTCCATTTTTTTTTTCTGGTTATCAGGAACATCAACATGACTATTTTTATACACAAATCCTTGTCCATATTTCTGATTACTTCCCGAAGACAGATGCTTGGAAGTGGAATTACTGGGTCAAAGGGAATGCCCAAGTGATTTTTGGAAAACTTATACCATTTTATAGTCTCAGCCGGTTCCCACAGAGCATGGGAATGTCACAAGTTCTACTCCTGTGCCTTCCCAAGTTCTCAGCTCCCTCTTTCCTCTCTCCTTCCAGGACCACTCAGACCCTACTCCTTCCTTCTCTTACTCTTCCAGCTGACAGGAGTCATGTCATTCTAGAAAGAACTGTTGGTCATCATCTCGCTGCCTGGAAGGTGTGGGACACTAAGTGATTTCTCAGGGCAGAGGTGGCACTTCTTCTATATTCCCAAGACTCTCCAGATTCAGCAGTGAAGAGGAGGGGGGCCCTAATGCTGAAAAGACCAGAGGCTCAGGCACATAGAGTGCGTGGTGATTTCCCAGCCCTTCTCTCTCTGCTTCCAAAGGGGGGGGGAAAGGAAGAAGGACTGCCTTTTCTCCCCACTTCTCATTCTTTATTGAGCCATTCACACATGAGTTACCTATTAGACACCAGGCACCTGTTGGGGTTGAGACAGGTGAGGCCAGGTATGTCAGGGTTCTTGGTTAGCCCCAGAGGTTGACTCGAGGCTAGACATATTCCTAAAAGGATAGTGGTCACTTCTCAGAGATGATGGAAGCTGGTGACGGGACTAGACAACAGGCAGGGATCAAGGGAGCTGGGCTTCAGAGAATACAGCCCAGGGTCTGCTCTAGGAGCAACCTGATGGTCAGGACTTACACAGGCACTTGCCCGCTGCTACAGCCACCATCAATGGCTGGACCTTGAATAAGCTCTGGGCAGAAGCTCTGGTTGGTCGGGGCTGGGTCATATGATATAACTGTTGGAGAGGGTGTTCCTGGATCTCTCGGCTTCTCTCTCTAGGGAAAGGGCCCCTGGCCCTCTCCAACCCTCAATCAATGGAAGATATTCCCCCAAATAAAAAGGGGGTACTCAGACTCTGCCCTAACCCCAAGTAAGTGGGTGCTGCAGGTCTCTGCCATCCCATAACTCATTGCTTAGTTGGAAAAGCAGAGAAGCAAATAGATGACTATGGTATAATAAGAATGACAGTGTCTCCTTCCTCATTCCAGACCAGGAAAAAGAACCCTGAGCAGGTAAGAGGCACAGAGAGGAAGGATTTGGGGACTCCTCAAAAGTGGGAGGTGACAGAGGGCAAAGGACATAGAGATGACCCTAGTTTTTAGTACCTAGTAAAAAACAATAGTGGAGGAATTCAATACATCAGGGACACAGGAGGAGGCCCTGGTGTGGAGGGGCAGGCCAAGGGTCTGGTCTTATATTTGCCAAATCCAAGTGAGCTTCTGGGGAGGTGTCCACCAGCTGCCAGATGCTGGCTCACATGGTCTCCCTGGGTGTTTCTTCACCACAGCTCCAGGTGCTGCAGACACATCAGCACAACCAGGCTTGCCCTCATGGAGCTGATGCTGTAGGGGAGCTCAGGCCTGGGGTGCAGGGGACCATCAGTAATGCACATCGGAATTTGTGCTTCATCTGCATGGGTGGTAATTGGAACCTCAGCTCCAGAGGGAAAACCTCTAGACTGCAGAAAGGAAGGGAAGGCAAGGGAGGAAGAAAGTCCAGCAAAAGGGGTGAGGATGAGCTGCTGTCTCCTGCACGTGGCCTCTCTCTGGAAGCTGTGGCTGAGATCTTCATGCAGTATGGTATAGGACAGGCTTATCAAAGTCCAGGGGCATGCAGGGAAGAGCTGGCCTGGAGCAGGTGCTTCTGGTCCACTGCGGCCTCGAGTGGGCTTCAGTACCCAGGATGTTCCTGCTCTGCCCCTCTTCCCACCCTCCCCACTTGGCTCTTGGTCTCCTCTGCCCAGCGCCTCATCCATCACCAGTCCAAGCCCCTGCTTCCTGTGTGTGGGATGCTGGCATTGTAAAGTGACAAGGAGCCGAGAGGTCCCGACAGACCGTGGCAAACCTGGTGGAATGTGAAGCTGTCTTCAGAACCTCCTATTTTGGATTTCCTCTGGCTGTGTTCGTGCCAGTTTATCTCTCTTCGTACCCGCACAGTACTTGGTGTACCAGTTCTGGAACTACTGGTATTTATTGCTGTGCTGAGGAGGTTCATTGCACAAGTTCTCTTGACAGAGGACCTTGTCTTGATCACTTTAACATCTCTACCCTGAGAAGCTGCAGGCTGAGCCATGGGCCTCACCGTCCCCTCCACCACCATTCAGATTCCCGCATCTCAGAACTTGAGAGGAGTTTGGGGGTAGTCAGGGTTCTCCAGAGAAATGGAACCAGCAGGATGTGTGGGTCTCTCTCTCTCTCTCTCTCTCTCTCTCTCTCTCTTACACACACACACACACACACACATTCTCATTTTAAGAAATTGGCTTATGGTGGTGGCCTGGAGTGTCTAAAATCTGTAGAATGGGCCACCAGGTTGGAGTCTCAGGGAAGAGTTGAAATTCAAGTCCAATCCAAGACTGTTTACTGGTAGAATCCCTTCTTGTTCAGAGAGATCAGTCTTTGTTCTACTGAGGCTTTCAATTGATTGGCTAAGATCCTCCCACATTGTAGAGGGTCACCTTCTTGCTTTACTTAAAGTGAATCTCATCCCTGAGACACTTTCACAGCGATATCCAGGATACTGTTTGAGCACATATCTGGGTACCGTGGCCCAGACGAGTTGACACACAAAGTTCATCATCACAGGGGCCATCGAGGCCAGCCTTCTTATTTGACAGGTGGAGACATGGGGTCCAGGGATGCTTATAAATCTATATGGAGCCACGTGGCATGTCCATAGAGTGGGCAGCAGGGGAAAGGGCCATCTTCTCTGCCCTGTGCCTATCACCAGGGAGCCCCCATGGGCCAAAGCCAAGATACAGAGAGACTTCTCATTGCTTTGGTATCATGGAAAGGTGAGTCCCACCACATCTTTGCTCAGCTTGACTTGCTTATAAAGCAGGAAGGATATTTTAGAGGAGATTTCTGCTGGGAAACTTGGTGGAATTCAGTTAGAATTCCGGGGAATTGAAGGACTGAGACCTGAGGATGTTTTCCTGGGGTGAGTGTCTTTCATCAAGTCACACATCCACTCTGCAGTGCCCATCCCACCATCTCCCTCACTTTCAAGGAGAATTTCCCAGCACAGTTTTGAGCACCTGTCACATAGCTTATAAATGCTTGTTGCGTGATGAATGATGTAAGATGCATCTTGACCTTTAGCTCAGGTTGGGAAGACAGGGCGTGAATCTTTACTGTGGCCCTGACTCATTTTCTGAATGGCTAGTCCAAGTCCTGCCTCTTTCTGTAGGTAACCTATTTAGGCACCTGATCACTGACCAGAACCTTCTCTGGAAACATACCAAGTCAGGAAGAATCTTAATTTCTAGGTCATAGAGGATAAGTGGACTCAGAAGTACAGGGTCTAACTGTCTCTTTGTGGAGCAGCTGAATTTAGAAGTGACAGCAGTAGTGTAATGTAATGTTAATGCTCATAACCATAAGAGCTGTCTTCTACTGAGAAGCCACTAGGTATCTGTCATGGCTATATGATTTCTATGCATTCCCTCTCGTGTTCAGGGAACTTCTCTGTCCTCATGGCAATGGTGAAAACTGCTACTCAGAATCGGATGTTTTTCCATTAAAGCAGAGCAGAATGCCCAGGACACTCCCAGCAGCATTAATATGACAGAGGAGACACATTGGACATGGGGTTGGCCAAAAAGGTGGCAGTATGATGTTGTACTGGTGAACCATTGGCTGATTCTGCTGGGGTCCTTTGCATAGGACTTCACGGAGAGTGACAGAGGGGCCTGACTTTACTGTGTATGATCTGGTTTAAAGTAATTCTCCTCAAAAGACCCTTGTAGTACTCAGAGAGGTGGTTTCCTGCTGCAAGTCATGGAAGGAGCAGTGATGGGAGCTTTGAATAAATGATAACAATAAATGATACCATCAAATCACTGAGCCAGAGGACATGATTGACAGTGCTTAAAATTCAGTTGTTTGTTATCTTATTAAAAAACTGAAGTAGAAATTTTTAGGTTGGTTCATCAGCTCTAGTGTCTCATCAAGTATTTAGGGTCATTCTTCATTTGTCTCTTTTCTTCTTCACCTCACCTCTTATTGGCCAGAACAAGGCCAAATGGACATTCCTAGGAAAGTAAGTGTGTGGTAGAGAGGGGATTATCATGACCAAATCAGATCAATTTTAATTCAAAGTCTGGGGGCAGCTGTGGTGTTTTTCTGAACAACTTTGGAGTTGTGATAACAAGGAAGAAGGCAAGGGTATATTCCATAACAGCTGACATCTCATTCAGTCTGTGCTCTAATTGCAGCATTGAGTGTCATTACTATCTACACTGAGGAAGGCAAGGGTTAGGAGGGATAAGTGATTGGCCTGAGGTCACTTAGGATATTGGGGAGTCCTCATGGGTTGCCTATGTATGTAAGGGCTAGCCCTTGTACTTCCTTTGCAGTCTCCTTAATGCCTATGTATGCTAGTAAATCTGCACTAAAAGCTTGTGAGGATAGAGAGGACCATGTATCCGCATCCTGTGCTGGGGTTGTGATCAGCAGCAGATCCTTGTTTCACTGGGCAGAGAAATTGCTTCCCTGAACGTCACGGAAATCACTCAAGACTAAGGTTCTCTCTTGAGAAGGGCTTTTAGCAGTTAGTGAAGGCTCTGAAGGGAGCTCAGTGGCCCCTGGGACCATTCTGCATTGTCTGCCACCAACGCTTCAACAGTCCCAGACAGGCAAGGGGACAGTCTCTGGTGCAATTAACAACCCTGGAGAGTTTGCCAATCAGTTTTGAGGAAACTCACTTAGGAGTTGACTTCCTGTGGCCCTCTGGGAGCATAACCAGAGCAAATGATTGGGTGTAGCAGGGAGAAGAGTGTTTCACTGGCCATTTGCAGCATTAAGATGTGGTTTTGAAGATTGAGTGAAATAAGACGGGGAAGGTGCTTAAAGCAACGTCAAGGAGCTAAGTGCCTCCTGTTTTGGATCAGGTAAAGTTGTCCAGCTGTAGAACAGCATGCCAGTGGAACTGACACCTGCTCATCAGTGAGGTGGACAAGCACTTACTCCTCACCAAGGCTTATGACAGCATCCCGCCACCAACCCAGACCAGTGAACGTCTGCTGAGCACTTCCTCTAAGTGATCATAATTATTTTTAATTGAATATTTACCATGTGTCTGGCACCTTGCCAAGCACTTGACATGAATTTTCTCATTAACTCTTATGGGACAGTTTCAGGAGGTTGATACCATTGTTTGGATGAGAAGACTGAGGTTAAAAGAGAAACCTGGCCAGAGTCAGCTGGCGATGGAATGGGGTCGGAGGCCAGATCTTTCTCTTGCTGGCATCAACAGAGCTTGCAGTTCCCCTGAAATGTACCATTCCTTGGGTGAAGAATGCACGAAACAGTGTTTCCCAGGCTTTCTGTCTCTTATCAACCGTCCTGTCAAAAACCAGGACTCTATGAGGACAGACTCAAAAAGCCCACTTTCCCCAAGGACTTTCATATCTTTATAGACACTGAAAAATAACATTTAAACAGCAGATAAAATGTTTTGTTGGAGTAAATTCTATTGCTATAGCAAAACTAAAGTATAATCAACGTTGGCCTTTGAAGATGGTATACACAGTAGTGGCTTAAAGCTTGCTACTGTTTGTACTTCTCTTCTTGGCAGACTTAGGATCAAGATCTGCTGTGTCAACCACTGCCTTGCACACACACGTGCACCCACACACTTGCTTGTGTACACCATGCACACACACATACACGCTCCCTCCATTGTATTCTGTGGACAAGATTTCAGCTTTTCCTATTCTTTACCTGAACCAAGCAGTTGAATACAGAGAAGATCACTCAACGCTATTAATTTATCTGACTTGGAGGACCACCATTTTTAAGACAACCGTGATGGGTAATTCTTGTGCTGAGATGTCTCTCGGCTCCACCCCTTGTGCACCAGGGCTCCTGGCTCTTGGGCCTTTGCACAGGGACTGGGACTTATGCCTCAGTCCCCTTCAGGCTGGGATTGTATGAGGCACCAGCTTTCCTAGGCTGCCAGCCTTCACGTGGCAGATCATGGGACTCTCCATCATCAGGAGCAACCCATCTTAATAAATCTCTGCTGCATCTAACTATCTATATCCTATTGGTTCTGTTTCTCTGGAGAACCCTGATTACTATAAGGGCCCTCAGTAAGGCATAGTGCATTTCTTGGGTCAATTTCTGGCCTGTTTTTAATCAATGTTTTTTATTTTTATTTATTTATTTTGTTGTTATTGCTGTGACTAAAAGACTTGACAAGAGCAATTAGAGGAGGAAAAGTTTATTTTGGGGCCCATGGTTTCAGAGGTCTCAGTCCATGGATGGCCAGCTCCATTGCTCTGGCAGAAGAGTGTGGTGGAGGAAAGTGGCTCAGGACATCACACAAAGAAGCAGAGAGAGTGCTGCACTCACTAGGGACAAAATGTAAACCCCAAAGGTACACCCCCAGTGAACCATCTCCCCCAGCCACACCCTACCTGCCCACAGTTAACACCCAGTTAATCCCTATCAGTGGGTCAATCCACTAATTGGGCTACAGCTCCCATTACCCAATTATTTCATCTGAACATTGTTTCATTGCCTCACATGAGCTGTGAGGGACACCTCATGTCTAAACCATAACATGGCCTATTCTTCTAGGGGGCTACATCTCCTCTTCCATCTCTGACATCCATTCCTTTACTCTCATTCCCACTGAAAAAAACAGAAAAATCAGAACTTCCTCTTCCTTCTGCTGTCACTCCACGACCTTCCCTGTGACTGTTCACCTGAACTCTGCCCACCTCCTGCTGGGTCCTGCTCCTTGGCCAAGGCCCACCTTGCCCTCGGCACGGAGCCCTACTCCCATCTCTGTCTCCGACCTCTGGTTTTCCCAGTTGCTCTCTTTCCTCCACATCACCCCTTTCTCCTGTTCCTCCCAGATGCTTCCCTTCATCCCAGACATACCACAACGGACACCTTCTTAGAAAGAAAGGAGAGAAGCATCCTTCTTGACTTTTGGTCTGTCTCCTGCTGTGTTTATTTTCCTCTGAAAAAAATCACAGAAATAGTTGCTAACCTTCACTGCCACTTTATCTTCTTCTTTTTGTACCAGTAATTGAACCCAGGGGCGCTTAACCACCGAGCCACATCCCAAGCCCCTTTTTTGTGTTTTATTTAGCGACAGGGTCTCACTGAGTTGTTTAGAACCTTGCTAAGTTGCTGAGGCTGGCTTTGAACTCGTGATTCTCCTGCCTCAGCCTCCTGAGCCACTGGGATTCCAGGTGTGCACCACCAGGCTTGGCTTGCCTCTGTTTCTTCAATCTCTAGTCTCCCTTTCTGTCCACTGAGGAAAGATAGACCAAGGACAGTGTCATTGATCATGACACTTACATAAATGAGAAGCATGAAGAAGAAATGAAGGGGAGGACGCTGGGCCCATTCTGCCTGAGTGGTCCCAGACACCTCATGAGGAAGTGACACTCAGGGTGGTCCATCCAGGAATGTAACAGGATGTGGCCAAACACAATGAGGCTTAGGAAACACTTTTGTCTATTAATGCTCCCTCAGTTGTATTTTATTTTTATTTCTTAATTTTTTTTTTTTTCAGTGCTGGATTGAACCAAGGCCCTTGCACATGCTGGGCAACCCCTCTGTCACTGAGCCACACCTTCAGCCCTCAGTTCTATTCTAATACATATATTTAGAAGTGTCCTTAAAATATGCAAATGCAATTTAAGTAGTTATTTTAAATCAAGCCTCCAGGTAACCAAAAATCTAAGTCCAGAAATAAAACATTGCCAGCACCCAGAGTTACCCCAACATCTTCCTAAAACACTTCTTCCCCTCTAGAGCTGATCACTATCTAATTTTAGATAATAATTTTCTTGCTTTTCCTTCTGAGTTTTAGCACTTGTGTAAGCATCCTTAACTAACATAGTTTGATTTTTACCTGTTTTTGAATTTTATATGAATTAAAGGATAGCATATATATTCTTCAGTGTCTTATTTTCTAAGCTCAGTAATATGTTTGTGATATTTTTTCATGTTGATAATTTATTTGTCTTCAGGCTGTACATTATCCCACTGTATTGGAATACCCAAATACACTTATCTGATCTACTGATGGGTTCTTTTCAGTTTGGGGCTCTCGAACAATGCATTCATGAACATTCTTGTGTGTCTTCAGGTAGACTGTGCTAGAATTCCTCTGTGGTAGGTATTAGAATTTGAATTTCTGGTTTGTGGGTTTTTTGAATCTACCACTTTGCTACTGATGCAAACTATTTTCCACTTTTTTGTGTTTTGAAACTGTTCCATTATTTACAAAATGTTTTTGGTCTTAAAATACTCTCTTCAAGGTCACCAGCTCCCTCCATGTTGCCAAATCCATGGGCCAATTCTAAATCTTCATCCTGACCCATTAGCAGCTTTTGACATAATTGAAACTTCTCTCTTCAAAGCTCACCTTTTACCTGGGTTCTGGAAAATTCTTCTGTCTATTTGCTGCACTGGACTCCTCTTCCCAGGCTACAAATGTCATAGTGGCCCAGGTGTGAGTCCAGATCTTAGTTCATCTCCTCCTCTCTCCTGATTTTAGATACTTTCTACTTTCTATTGGCTGGTGACTCTCAAATTTGTATCTCCATCCCTAGATGCTCCCAAAAACTCCAGACTCCAATTGTGTGTTTAATATTCCATCCTGGAAGTCTAAAAATACCATTGTTTCCAAAATAAAACTCTTCTCTATCCTGCTCCACTTTCCAAGGCTGCGCCACCCCAGTGTTACCTATCTTTGCAGTGGCATTTCCATTCAGGCTAGAAACAGAAGGTTCACTCTTGCCTTCCCTCATTTATCTCTGATGTTCAATCCATAAGCAAGTCCTATTGGTTTAAAGATATGAAAGCATATCTAGACTCTAGCCATGTTCACCACTTGTCACCATCTTGGTCCAAGCCACCACTGTTTCTCATTTACAGTTTGGCAGGCGCTGCTTACCTGTTTTCCACTCTTTCCCTCCTACCATGGATTTCCACAGAACAGCCCAAGTGAGCTTTTAAAGCATAAGTCAGTTCATGTTATGTTATTTCTCAAAACCCTTGAACAGCTTCCCACCTTGCTCAAAATAAAATCCAAAGTCTCTTTATGGCATTCCAGGTCTTATTGGATCTGGCCCCTCTGTGGTCTCTCTGGTTTCATCTCCTGAAACTGTCTCCTGGCATAAGGGGACCACCTGTCACCTCCTTTGAGCACCTGGCCTGCTGGCTGTTTCTGGAGCTGCCCACCCCCAACCCTTTACACTGGCTGCTAATTCCTTGCCTGGACTGTTCCCCAAGATATTTGAATGGATCATTCCCTCTTTTCAAATGCCGCCTGCCGCCTTCTCAAGAGATTCTTCCCTGACCCCTCCCCTCCAAATTCCATTCCCCATTTTTGTCCTCTCGTCTTGCTTTATAGTATAATCTGAAAAAAAGGGAAACATTTTAATATATGTTTATAAATTTGTTTATTTTCTGTCCTTTGTGCATGAGGTTGAGATCTTTGTCTGATTTATTCACCTTTGTATCCCCAAAGCTTAGCCTATGTGGCACATAGTAGGCATAAATAGATCATTGATGAGTGAATGATACACAAATGACCACTTGTAGACAACATACAATACATTTTTAAAGCTGTTCAAGGGTTTTGAGAAATAACATAACATTATTATATGCTTGTATAATAACCTAGTGGTTAGAAACTTTGATCTGAAGGCAGATAGACCTGGTTTGAAATTCTGTCTCTCTACTTTCTTAGTTGTGTGGTCTTAGGTAAGTTATTTAAGTTCTGCCATGTGAGATTGTTGTATTATATCAGATACACGCAAAGTGCTTAGGTTGGCACCTGGCTCATATTAAACACATAATCAGTGACCTTGGCTGTGAGTTTAAACATGTTGGCTAGTTAGGCTGGTGAGCAAAGGCAGGTGTGCAAGTGAATTATTTGTGCTAATGAAAACCTGCTTGGGCCACTGCTATGAGACCATGGAGGAAGTGTGGCCCCTTAGGAAAGAGCACAGGCTGTGGATTTAGAGATCAGTTCTTAATTTTGACTCCATCACTCAGAGGTGACCTTGGAAAAATTACTTCAAATTTATGAGCCTCCCTTTCCCCATTTGTGGATAATGAGACCTACCTTGTAAGGTTACTTCCATAATCAAAAGAAATATTATATTTTATCTGATTGTTCAACTTTGCATTTTCCAAAATGTTAGGTAAAAGGAAATTTGTATAAAGATAGTGCTTAGGATCTGCCAGGTGCTATGGAAAGTGCTTTCTCTCTATTGGCTCATAACCACCCAAGAGTAAGTAAGTATTGTTGTTATTCCCATTTTGCAGACATGGAACTAAGACAAGAGGCCAGGGTCAGGATTCCAATCCAAGTGGCCAGGCTCCAAAATCCTGTGTGTTTAATTACAACCGGCTGCCTTTCTAATGCTATGGAAATATCAAACATTAGCACAGACGAGGCTGAGGGGCAGAGGGGGAGCCAGGAGGAGGCAGTGGAACGTACACCCTGAGGAGCAGGGCGCATTTCCCACAGATGGCACAGAAGATGAAGGTGGTGACAATGAAAAGCACACGTGCAGAGTTCCAGGTGGCTCTTTACCCTCTTAGCTGCAAATTAAGAGTTTAAGCAAGAGTGATTAGATGAAGTATTTAGAAGCCACATCAAATAGGCATGCAGTGGGCATGAAGGACAGTCACAGTTGTGAGGAGGACAAACTCCAGCCCTCTCAGGTGGCCCTTGAATGCCCAGACCCTCAGGCAAGTGCTCTAGTAGCTCTTCTCTGGATTGTTATGGATCTTTGTTTTCTTCTGCCAAAACTTACCAGTTCTGCATCTTTCCCTTCAGGTCATGCTCTTTGTATATGTTGCAATTGATTCATTCATTGATTCCTTCCTTCATTCAGCAATTTGTTTACAAAATATAATGGGTGCCTGGAATGGTCCAGGGAACATCCTAGCTGCTAGATACACAAGAATGAATAAGATGTAGATCCTCCCCTCACAGAGGACATTGTCTAATAGAGGACAGACCCATAGGGTGTCATCATATGACAGTGTGATAAGGGCCATGATAGAGATATGCACACAGAACTCCATGCATTCTTTGTATGTAGTAGAAGGGGGTCACAGAAGATTTTCTAGAGGACCCCAAAGCTTACAAAGTGACAAGGACACATGAAGGCAAAAATGGTGACGGAGGTAGGTAGATGGAATAGAGGATTCAGAGGCCAGGCCTGGGGGTCCAGAACCAGCCAGGAGAACTTAGGAACTGCAGGAGCAGGTGGGTGTGGCTGGAGCATTCACTTCCAGGTGGGCGGCAAAGGCAGGAGATGAGGACAGAGTGGCAGGCCAAGGGCAGAAGCCAGGAGGCCTTGCCCATCAAGGAACCTGGTATGTGGTAGCTGAGTGTGACAGCAGGTCATATAAATTGATGAAGCAGTTGGTAGAGGCTAAAGCCATTTGGGCTCATGTGACATCTTAACGGGCAGTTGCTCCTGAGCCCCAACATACTGACCCCATGTGGGAATGCCAGGTCAGAGTTGCCCATTCCTGTAGTGATTCAAGGAAGCCAGAAACCCCATGTTTTGGTAAAATTTCTCAATTTTTAATGTGGCAATGAATTTAAAAAATGTACACTATGGAAGCCAAACAAAATACGTTTTCTGGCCAGAGACAGCCTAAGGCCTTCTTCAGCATAGATGGAGAGAGAGGGATTAAAGGAGGCAGAGAAGCTGTGTTCAGACAGGTAGAAGGAGAATTAGGAGATTTTAGTGTCATTTATTGGGGGAGTAGAGAGGACCGGGGAGGCAGAGAGTGAGCAGTCCAACACCAGGGACAGGTGAGTAGGAGAAGCCTGGCGATGGCCACCAAGGCAACTGGGCATCGAGGATAGGTCAGGCTCACTGGCATTTGGGACATGCAGAATCCAGATTATTATTGTGTGTAGGGATAAATAGGTGTTAAGGCAGTGAAGACATCAAAAGTTCTGGATCAGAATTTCTCTGGCTATAAAAATAGAAAATCCAACTTAAAATGCCTTAAAACCAAGAATATTTATATAACGAAGTTCTGGAGTAGGGACATTTCTGTTCTGCTTGGTTCTGTGGTTCCACAATATCATTACAGACCCAGGTTCTTGTATCATTTGGCTTCACCACCGTTAGTGGGTATCAATCAATCTAACCCCCATCAATTTCAGAAACTCATCTGCATATACCAGCTTTGGAGGCAAAGATGCAGTTTATCTCTTCATGGATCGTTTCTTTTTAAGGGCTCAGAAGTCTTTTTTAAATGTCACTCCCTGCTCTTGGCCAGAATGGTATCACATGCCCAGGCTAAACCCAGATTGGCAGGGGGAGTGGGATCCTTGTGGCCTGCGTGAACCTGTCCTGACTCAATTCCTGGAGCTGGGCTTGGGGTTGAGTCCCCTGTAGCACCAGAATACCATGAGGAGGGGAAGGGGAACAGGTTTGCCCCATAGATAGTCTCTTCAGGAGAAAATACCATTTTCTTTCTTTTTTTTTTAAAGAGAGAGAGAAAGAGAAGAGAGAGAGAGAGAGAGAGAGAGAGAGAGAGAGAGAGAATTTTTTAATATTTATTTTTTAGTTTTCAGTGGACACAACATCTTTATTTTATTTTTATGTGGTGCCGAGGATAGAACCCAGCGCCCTGCGCATGCCAGACGAGCTCGGTACCGCTTGAGCCACATCCCCAGACCGAAAATACCATTTTCTAAGGGAGTGGTTTTTATAGCTTGGGGAGGGGCTATTTTGAGGTGAATTTGGAAAACCCTTTTGTCTCTCTCAGATCACACCGTTGGTTGGGTTGGGTGGGGTGGTGGCCTCTTCTACCTGTTCTTTTGGCAAATTCCAGGAGACCTAGAATAAGCCAGTGAAGGGCCTATTTTATTTTGTAAAGAATTGGCTCTAAAAGTTCATGCTCACATGTGTTTTACCTCCTTGGATTGTCTGGATGGTGGTGGTCTGATTAAAATGCTCTTCCTGGTGACTCATCCCCGGGTGGGTGGGGGTATGTCTACCGCAGAGAAGGTCAGGTCCAGCCAAGTGAGATGTGTTCATTCCTTTCCAAACTCACAAAGAGAAGCAAAGAGCTATGGGCAATTATTAGGGAGGGTCCCTGAATCCTGACTTAGAAGGAAAAGCTTCATTTTTAAAGGGATGGGTCCCAGGTGGTTTCCAGATTTTGGAAACTCACTGAACACTTCCTCTGCGGCTGACAGAGCCACCCAGTCATTTCAAGCTTCCCACCCTGGCCCTGTTCGATTCAGAACTGATCTCCAATAGTAGAGCTTTCCCCTTTGCGCTCTAATTGGTGATAAGTGTCTTACAATTCACACCTGTGAACCCAGGTCACCTGCATGTTGGGACCACTTCCTGTTCAAGCAGGAAGTTTAAGGAGCCTCAGGACCACGTTCTTGGCCTTTGTCCAGGTTCCTCTGCCTGGCTTGCCTTTGCCTTCTGTGGGAGCTCATGCTCGTCCTTCACTCTCCACCCTGCAAGGCCAGGTCACCTCAAGTGCATTTACATTTTGCACATCTGCAAGTAGGCTTGAGGCCTAGCCTGTGTTGCTCTCATCAAGCCTTAACTCTGTCTTCCCAGGGGCAGATGGAGTTTTCTAATTCATCTCCTCAGAGCAGGAGCCTTTTCTAATTTTTCTCCAAAGGCACCTTCTAGGCTGAGGGAGACGCTGTAGATGCACCTTCAAGACTCTACTGAGTTTTTCCTGGAAATCTCAGGCAGAGATGGTCCTTCATTCACGTCTATGCTTCTGTGCCACCTGCTCATGTGGTCAATGCTGGAAGTTTCTCTAGACCAAGCAGCCCGGCTTTCGGCTTTGGAGAACCATGGCTCAGTAGAGGGGTGGAAGAGACACCCACTCAGAGGGCAGATCTGTGGGATGAGCAGGAACTGAACCTGTGAGTGCAGGCTGGCCATTGTCTTTTTAGCTAAGCAGGCAGGCTCTGGTTCTGGTCCTCAAGACGCTGATGGTCCAGCGCCTCTTTGCATGTGTATGGAAGAGAGATGGGTCCTGCCTGCAAAGCCCTACCCTCACTTGCTCTCCTTTGGTCTAAGTCACCATGGGCATGTACTGAGGAAGACAGGGATGCCTCAAAGAAGAAGATATTGGGCTTTCTGCCAATATTGGTATGAATTAACTGAAAAAATGAAAGCAAATTGATGCATTTGACTATTGAGATCATGAAGCAAGTTAAACTGAACAATGTACAAATATGCACATATTTGTAATTACCCATTCCTCTCTCTTTTTTTTTTCTCTCCACTTGATTAAAGGAATTGGAAGGCAGGAGTCATGTAATTCACATCTGAGAATCCACAGCACCCAGAGTCTGCCCCTTAATCAGCACTCGATAAATGTTTGTACTCTCCTAATAAATTATTAAGTGGATAGCTTGTTTTTTACGGATTCAAAGTCAGTGTACTTCAAGGCTGGGGATAATAATGTTTGAACTTTCCAGCTGTAGACAGGAACACAAAGGTGAACCCACACTGGTTCTGGTTCTCAAGACACTGATGGCCCATAGAGGCACAATAATATCTATAACCATGAGTCAAATAAATACTACGGAAAGTAGAAGGAGCCATTAGTTTCAATATGGCACTTGTAGAAAGCTTCAGGTTATTTTGAGCAGGTCTTTGAAGGATTTCAACACATGGAGAGGAAGGAGGTTTCAGGTTGAGGAGATGTAAAAAGGCATAGACATTATTATTCAGTGGTAGTTAAAGAGTATCTAGAAAGAAAGCAAGTCAGCTTGCTGGTTGCTCTAACTGTCTCACAGATATGCCAGTTGGGAGAAAGGCTAGAATATCTGTTAAGAGGGTATATCAGTCAGCACAGGCTAAGTTATGCTGTAGTAATAAACAGAAATGTGAGAGGCTATGATACAAAGGCTTATCAAATATTTAAAAAAAAATTTTAGTTGTAGTTGGACACAATATCTTTATTTTATTTATTTATTTTTATGTGGTGCTGAGGATTAAACCCAGCGCCTTGCATGTGCTAGGCGAGCGCTCTGCCACTGAGCCCCAGCCCCAGGCTTATCAAATCTTTAAAAAAAATGTATGTATATTTTAAAGTTTTGATGGTTCTTTATTTTGTAATATTTTTGTACCAACACACCTGACCAGACATTGTCTTTCCTTGTCTCAACCCCCAGAAGGTTAACTTCTTCCTTCCTTTCCCTCCCTCCCGCTTCTTTCTTTCCTACTCTTTTTCTTCTTTCTAAAATAAACTTCATATTTGGGAATAAGTTTAGGTTTACAGCAAAACTGCAAAGATACTGCACAGAGTTTCCATATACTCCTCATCTGGTTTTAGTGCCCCCTGAGGTTATTACCTTACATTCAATTCCATGGTTCTTCCCTAGGTCTGAGGAATTAAACCCCTGGAGGACGATGTCCTTTCTGACCCAGTGCTTCCCTGCTATGCCTCAGAGAACTATGGTTCTTAGCTTGAAGTGTTAACACCTGAATTTTCCGTTGGTTGTAGATATCTCTGGTTTGTCCAGAGGCCACTAAGGCCAGCCTTCTGGGGGACTATGAATGGGAGGGACCAAGAGCTCCCAGGAGTGGAAAGAACAAAGGTGGAGGTGCCCACACAGTTGGTGCAAGGGTGTGGGAAGGAAGGAGGCTTTGAGCTAAGCAGGAAGTGTGCCTCAGGAGCTTTCTCTCTGTTCTTTGACCCAGGGAGAGGAGTCAAACTCTGGAAAGACCTTTGTACAAAGGCTGCTGTACTCCATGAAGCATGCACTGAGGAGGGCGGGCTGGGGATCACGGGAGAACATTATGCACCTGAGATGCAACAAACCGGGGCCACTGAGCCTGAGCTGAGCAGGGAGTCAGACCAACCTGTTTCTGGATGGGGCAGGAGCTCTAGAGCCATTGCTGTTGCAAGAGACAGTTCACACAAGAGCCCAGGAGACTACGTTCCCAGCATGTGAGCATCTTCTTGGGGACCAACTGAGAAAGAGTTGGGTGAAGGTGGTGGTGTGAGGGGTCATAAGTCTCCCCCAAATTCAGTGTTGTTGATGTCATAGGGACCCTGTTGTATTTACAAGGTAGGTATAGCTGGGCAAATATAAGTGTATCTTGTGCTCTGGAGACTTGGCAAATATTGTGATTCACTTCCTATTATCTCTCGAGTGAAGGAAAGTCCCCAGAGGCCAGGACCCAAAGAGATGAGTCCTAATTTGGCCTAGGCACCTCAAAGATGCAAGTCACCCACTTGAGAAAATTGGGCACCTGAAGGGTCATTAGCAGACACCAGAGGTCTGACCCCACACCTCTCTGCTGAGAAGAGGAACTGTAATCCAGGAAGGGGATCCTATTCCTCATCCAAAGGAGGAGCTTGGGGGATGGGAGCATTGGTGAGCACCAGCCTCAGAAAGAAAAGCAGAGATGGAGAGCTTAGAGGAGCTGCCAGGGACTATCCTAAAGAGGACCCAGCATGGAGAGCCTAAGAACTTTGTGATATTTTATACATTTTGGAAGAATACATGTGTGGTTGTTTGTTGCTTAGTGAGGCCTGTGGGTTTGTCTTTGGGGTGGCAAAGTGTTAGAACACAAAGCCATTCTCAGAAGAGGAACCTGTAAGATCAACTGTGGGGCAGTAGTATGAAAGAATGCAAGTCCCTGGGCTGGGAGGGAAATCCCAGTCCAGGTAAGGACTGACCTTGGGGCCTCTACTTCTTTGCAGAGGAAGGGCCATGTTGGTCTGTAGCAGGTCCTTTAGGGCTGGAGCTCCTAATTCTGCTCCAGCCTGTTCATCCTAAGTATTGCTGCTATCTTGGTCAAGGGCATCACCATTGCCTGGTATCCCGGGTTAGAAAGTCAAGTTCCTTGTGTGATGTATCCTTTAGTCCATAGAGAATGAACTTGTATTGACGTGAGTGTCCTGTGCACTGTGTTGGGGGCTTTACAGGTATCTTTGCATTCAATCCTCTTAATAACCCTGTGAGATGGGCATTGTTACTCTTGTTCAAGTAATGAAATTAATATTTTTGCAAGTGGTGAAACTAGTGTTGAGATTAAGTAACTGGTTCAAACTGAAACTATGTCTGATGTCAGAAGCCACATTCTCTCTATCCCCATATTGCTTCTTAGGGTTCTCTGCGTTTGTTATCCTGCAAGATCAGTGTTTCTGCAGGAATGATACCACAACTGCCTGCCTCACAATCACTTGGAAGCTTGTTGGGAAGAGTTATGGACTGAGTCCATATCCGTGGAGTCAGAACCTTTGTGCAGTGCCACCCCTGGCCTTTCTAGAAAGTTTTCAAGATATTCCAATGTCACTAATGCCCAAGACCTTCATGGGTGGCCTATGACCATCTGTAAGATTCTGGAGAATGCATAGTCTCCAGAGATTGTGGAGATGGTCTGATTTCAAGAATTGAGTTGTTCTTGCCACCTGCTTGGAATCCTTTTGTAAGAGAAGAATGAAACAGGGGAGTCAAGGCTTGACACTGCATGACTGGTACTGTTACGGTGACCGTAGTCAGAACTGGAGCTGCAGTGTCACCCGGACAGGACATGGGAATCTTGGTAGCAAGCCACAAAGCAGGGACCTCTCCCACCTGGATCCATCCCACGTTTGCTGATCATAGTCACTAGTTAGAAAAGATGTTATATATGTTCATGTTAGATTTCGGGAACATTTCAGAGTGAACTTTGATCCACAGAGGAGGCCATTGAAGCAGCTGCCATTTTGAAATGTTTATTATTTGTTAGGCACTTTGCAAAGTGCTGTGCCTGTAGTATCTATTAGCCTTATGAGTTGGATATTATTATTCCAATTTGTTTGGTACAGAAACTGAGGTTTGGACCTCAGTTAAATAAAATAAAATAGTAAATAAAATATAAATATTTTATAAATAAATGAAGTCCCATAGTTTGGGGCTGAGGATGTAGCTCAGTGGTTAGAGCATTCACCTAGTGTGTGTGAGGTCCTGGGTTCAATCTTTAGTAGCACTAAGTAAATAAAAGTCACATAGCTTATAACTGTTGGAGGCAGGATCAAATATAGCCTATGGTACTTGTTATTCAGGAGCTGACTACCCAAGGATACTAGGCCTCAGTGAATCTGTCTCTTGATATTTTAGCTGAATAAATCAACCAAACTTTCAGCCAATTGATGTTCATATTATATTGAGCTAAGACTCTACTAGTTGCTGTAGGCCCCTCAACAGGGTAAGAGGAGATATCTGCTCCCCAAAAACATATTGTGTAATTAAGAAAATGACTATTATGCAAAAAACCCCCAAAACTCTGTAATGACTCAAATGGGCTTTTGCTCTGCAGTCCCGTGTGTGTGCATGATTTTTAGAGTGTGTGCATGTAACAGTGTGTAATGAGGAAGGCTGTGAGATGAGAAGAAGGGCTAGGAGGAGGGGTGAGGGAAAGTGATGTGGCTTCAGAACCTAGCCCCAAAGGCATAGGGAACTCAGTGTCCTGCCCTGCTGGTGCGATAAGAGAATTCTCTGGGGAGGTCACATGCAAAGTCAAGCAGGCAGCATGTTAGTCTATCTAGGGAGCTTTAAAAAGACACCAAGGCCTATCTAAAGATACTGATTTAATTGGGCCAGGCTGGGGATCCGAGACAGACAAATAGTTTTTGGAAGTCCCCTGTGAGACTCATTATGCGTCTTCAGACTGAGAACTGGCAAGGGCATGCTTTCTGTGGCCCCCCTGGTTTGAATGCCAGCCATAGCTCTTTCAACAGACTTCTTGGTGCTGGGTCTCCTTGTTCTCTCCCTCGTGTGACCGAGAGGCTAGATGACCATGCATTCGCCTGCTCAGAGAGGCCACCACCTGTTGCTGTAAATCTGGTGTTTCATCATCTCTTTGCCCGTGTATTTTCAGAGTCTTATGAGTCCATCTGGATTGACAAGCTGTTGTTTTCTGCCTGGTAGCAGCTTGTACAGTCACAAGGGGATGTGGTGTCATCGGGACTGTGTCCTGTGGACACAGGCTGGGTGAGCAATGTGATAATCACCTTTGCTTGTTATTGACCAGAGTGGCTTGCACATGGCTTCTCTTTTTAAAATTTTTTATTGGGTAAAAGTCTTGAACAGATCACTTTTATAAAGGCCTACTGAATCCTAACCAATGCAGGGGTATTGCCCCTATAGGGGCATTTTGGTGAGATCAACCCTGGAGGAAATGGTGGAGAATCTTCCTAAAGTAACCTGAAAGAGCAAATGTGTGGAAAGGAGGAGCTTCATAGATGGGTGCCTTATGTTGCATCTCTTCTTCTCTCCCTATTGTATATGTTTTTTCTGAACCATGTGAGAGCTAAGGGCAGTTGTCCAGATCATTCATCCCTAAATACTTCAGAAGTTTATTTCCTACCAACAGCATGTTAAGACAGTGGTTCTCAGTCTTGGGTGCACACATTAAAATCTAATTGCATAGGAGAATCTTCTGGCGAGCTTAAAAAAAAAATCCCAGGCTATACCCTGGGGACAACTGGGTAAGTGTCCAGGTCACGGGACCCAACACTGGTATTTTTTAAATCTTCTCAGATGATCCCAAGATACAGCCATGGTTAAGAACCCCTGAGTCAAGGATAAGAGAGGCTTGAAAATAAGAAGACACCTGATATGTTGCAAGGAAGAAAGAAGAGTCAGAAGGCAAGGTTGGGGAGTAGTCACAGACAACAGCTTTGGAGAGTAATAGTTAAATCCAGCCACTTCCAAGGACTCGGCTTAGCCTTAAGAAACCGATGGCCAACCTCCAAACATCCTCACAATCCCCAGTTCATGAGCCATTTGTGTCATGCGGTCCAGGGCACATGTGAGGGCTGATAATGAGAACAGCACCCTGATGCTTCTGTGCCCCTTAGCCCAGGGAGAAAGGAAGGGGCTTCACGATTCTCTATGTAGTGAACGATCCCCATGGAGGATTCTTCTGTGTAATTAGATTTTAATGTGTGCACCCAAGACCATGGCCTTAACCTGTTGTTTGTAGGAAATGCACTTCCAAAGTGTTTAGGGATAAAGGAGCTGGAATTCTCCCCTTAACCCTCATATGGTTCAGGAAAAAAAAAAAATATATATATATATATATGTATATATATATATATATATATATATATATATATAGAGAGAGAGAGAGAGAGAGAGAGAGAGAGAGAAGCCATAAGGCACCCATCTATGAAGCTCCTCCCTTCCAGACATTTCCTCTTTCTGGTTACTTTAGGGAGACTCCTAAAGTAATCTCACCAAACCTCCCCTCTCCATAGGGGCAATTCCCCTGCAGTGGTTATGATTCACTAGGTCTTTACAGAAATGATCTATTGGAAAGTTTTCCCCAAAAATCTGTCAGAAAAGATTAGAATGGTTCAAGGGCCGTGAAGAGTGTGATGGTTCTCTGGGGACAGGCTGAGTAGCCCCCATTTCTGCTTTCCTAGTTCTGCAAGTGACTGTGCACTGATGCATTGTTTGAGGTCTTAGGTGACTGGGTGTGGCCCTTTGGGCAGAATATGAGCAATCAGCTGGGGATGTTTTAAAAAACCTTTTCATTTTGAAATCATTTCAAACTTATAAAAGAGTTGCAAGAAGAGAACAAAGAAGTCGGGGACCATCCACCCAGACCCGTTGCTGTGACCTCATTTCTTTTGTCACTTCCTCCCTCTCTGTATGTGTATGTGTTTTTCCAGATCATTTGAGGGCTCGGGGCAGACCCTTTACCCCTCAACACTTCAGCATGTGTGGCCAATGGATGGAGACGTTCTCTCTCAATGCCACAGTGCTGTCGAAATAAACAAAGAGCAACCAAGTGAGAAAGGCAAAGGCTATTTATTCTGAGCTTGCTGTGGCAAGGAGTCAGATACCACCACTTGCATGTTGGCAGAGATGCAGAGACAGGCAGGGCATGAGGAAGCTTCATTGGGGACCAAGGGGAAGGTGCAGGCATGTCTTATTGGAGGCTGTCTCCATGGGGATGCTCAATGCGCCACGAGCATCCTAGGTGATTGGCTAGGGGGCATTTTGACTTTCTCTGGTTGGTCCTAGGTTGGAGGAGGGGATAAAAATCAGGGAAGCTGTCAGTTATTTATCAAGTCTTAGCCATTAGGTGTTGATTGTTACAGAATTTATTGTTTCATTTCCTGGATTGTCACTAGAGATGACGATCTGGCTTCCTACGAGTTTAAATTATACCAGGCTGGCCTTTTGGGCTGATTGTCATGAAGGATTGTTTTCTTGGATAGGCTGTTGCAGGTTGTCTGTCCACATTCCATTTTTATATATGGTTTGGCCATTGTCCATTTGTCCATTTGGTCTTTCAGTATAATAATCAAGTTCAGATTTCACTTTGGTTTAACACTGTTGTCTAATACACACTCCATGTTTGAATTTTGCCAATTGCCCCAATCACGTCCCCCAGGGCAGTTTCCCCTCTCCACTCCCCAGCCCAATATGCATCACACCTGGCATTTGGTGGTCACATTGTTTTCATTTTCTTTAATCTCAAACAGCTCCTCAGTCTTTGTTTTTCACGGCACTGACATTTTTGAAGCATAGAGTCTAGTTGGGGTGGGGACACATATGTCTGTGTGGGTTGAGGAAATACAGCCACAGCCAGTGCTCCTGTGTGTTCTGCTCCTTAATTTTTGTCCTAAAGACTCTGGGAATTGTTTGGGTTTATGCAGCCCAGGTAACTGGATAATCAGCCTTGGTTGGGGACTCAGAAAGTCACGTCTACATGCAGGGCAGAGGGCAAGCTTGTAAACAGAGAGTGGTACCCACAGTCACGTCCTTTAGCAGCTAATCCTTCCCAAGGCCAAGAGAGTTTGTGAAATATGTTTTGGTTCCAATTTTGGAAATATGTTCTTTCAGGGACTCGGCCTCCCTCTGCATTTTATATACATAAACATTGGCTCTTTCCTCCTCCTTACCTCTCCTTTCTTCCTCCCCCTGCTCCAGTTTCTCATCTCTGCCAAGATGCCAGAAACATTTTCCAGGCCTTGAGTGGAGATGGTCAGGGTGTTGCTCCTCTGGTGTGGGGTACTGTGGCAGCCATGTGTCCTGAGATGATTGAAATAGACCTGTGTTCTCTAAGAACATCAGGGAGTCAAAGAAAGTTTTTGATGTAAGGATTGACCCAATGCAATTTGTGATCCTTGACTGTATTTTGGGGCAGAGAGGGAAATTGTTGTTTTAAAAAAAAAAACCATTTGGAAGCTGGCCTGCCCCTCTGAAGACATTCACCCCTCAGTAACCTCAAGCTCCTGTCAAAGAGCAGATTTCTGGGTCTGTCAACAGCCTGGATTTCAGCTGAAATACGCTCTATCTTCATCCCTCTTAATACACTGAGCAATAACAAGTTTTTATTTATGGGCGATTGAGCTAAAATAAGTTTGCTATGTGCAGTGGTTAAGATTCTGGTGTTTGGTGTCAGATTGTCTGGCTGAAATCTTGGCTATCTCACCGTGTGTCCCTGGGCACATTGCTTCACCTCAGGTTCCTTTGCAGTGAAATGAGGACAATGTGAGCTGTTTCACAGGGTAGGATGAGGATGAAGAGTCCTGAGAAATGATGGCGTCCTGGTTGGCAAATCACACGTTGTCAGAGAATGTTTATTGTTACTGATACTTTGCTTACCACTGAAGTGGAAAGCTAAGACTCGTTTGATAAAGATCATTTCTTGGTGACTACTGCAGGAAGAGTATGGGTTTTGGTGTCTCAATGTCCCCTGTATGTAGAATGGGAATGGTTAACAGTCAGGTGAGTTTGTTGTGAGAAGCCTGGAGGGTCCATGCGATGCATCATAACTGTAAGGACTGACCAAATGCAATTTGTGATCCAGCACAGTGTGTTTTGGAGTGGAAGCTGAAGAAGATACCTGGATGGTTATTTTTTCTCTTCTCTTTTTCTCACCCCTCCTGGCCCCACATGAGTATCATTTTTCAAACAGGAAAGTGAGCAGCTATTTCGATAGGTGTCAGGGATTACAGTGTCTGAGGATCAGTATAACTGTATCTATTTACCATTCAATGGGCATCCATAAAGGTCTAAAAGCCTTTTACCAGGGCAGACTCCTTGTAGTTTTAATTAAGGCCCAGCCAAGAAAAAAAATGTGAAATAAGAAAAATAAGTTTTATTTGGACCTTATCTACTCCTCTTTCCTTTTGGTTTCTCCTGAAAGAAAGCCTTGTGCTTCCCATGGCTTAGCCTGGTCTCCCATCAACTTCTTCTCCCTTGGGAGACCCCATCTTTGAAATCTTTCCTTTTTCATTTCTCTACTTACATCACTTTTTTTTTTGTAAGAAGATGGGCACATGAAACTTAGAGGCTCTTTTGAGTTAAGTGTGTAATGGTCAAATAATATGTCACTACTTTCAGAGAATTATTTGTATTTAAACAGAGAATCCTAGATACTTTAGGGTAGAGAGAATTTCCAGGGTTTGAATTCCTTATTTTCCTGTGTGGTCAAACCCCACAGAACCTGGGTTAAGTTCAGCTCTTCTGATTTCCCATTCAGATTCCTTCCAGTCTCAGGTGCCAAGGTGGGCAGGATGGGAGAAGAGCGCCAGTCTCTTGGACTGGTTTAGTGCCCCTCCTGCTCCACAAAGAGCCACAGCCAAGGGCTATGATGTGCCTTCAACGATACGTAGCACCGCAATGGACAGTAACAGCTTGGAAGGGTAAGTTTCAGGTTTTCATTTTTAATTTAATTTTGGGGGGTGATTCAATTTTCTAGATTGAAAAAAAGTTTTGTTCACTTGTGCAGGAGAAGAGCAGATACTAAGTTATGGGAAAGGGCATCTCTATTCCAACATCCAGTCATGTCATTTACACCTGTAGTAGGAATTCTCTCTCCTCCCCTCAGTACTGGGGTTCTTCTTGGGTACCCAAGGGAGGACCTGGACTCCTCTGGGGCCTCTGTGTGTGCCTGCTGGAAAGACGGCGCCAGTACTATTTCCACTGTAGGTCACCCTGGGGGATGACTCCTAGGAGGGCCCTGGGAAATGGTGGGAGTGGAGCTGAAGGTAGTCATGACACAGTCACCCATTACCGCTAGGGAAGGATTGGTGAGGGGTGGGAAGAAGGGTCCCCAGGGAGCGGGAACAGGGAAAGATATGATTTGAAGCAAGCAGAGAGTCAATGAGAGAAAGATGGGAGAAACAAGAGAAAACACGTCTTTGAAGAAAGAGGAGAAAACACACATTCATGAATAAGCTACTTCTGGGTAGGGCACCTGTCGAAAGCCATCCGTGGGCTGTGTGTGGACTCCCCCCGCATTGTAGCCTTTGAATAGGAAAATCTGGTATTCGGGGACTTCCCGTGGCAATCCCACAGGATCAGATTGCCCAAATACATGTGAATTTCTATTCAGCTCTGCCTGGCCCCACACAGCATCAGGTTTGGGGTGACCTGCTGCAGCCATACAACCTGTCAGAGATGGGTGTGACCTGCCAAGATACCAATCAACCTGCTGACTGCAAGACATCAGGAAGCAAGACTCCACCCCTGTAACCTTATCCCTGCCTTTGATGTACCCCCTCAAATAAACCACGTAACTGGGAACCATTCTCTAGTTGTCTAACTCCAACTCCTGGGTGGGCTGAACCTATCAGGTTCTCCATCCTTGAAAACTATAATTCTGACTCTGTCTTTTGTTCTTTACTAGTTATTTCAGACTTTAAGTTCTTTGGAGGCTTATCCCTCTGAGTAGGCAAAAGTACCCTGGCGAGGTGCTGGCCACCCCACAGGCACCTTAGCTTGGGGGGGCAGTGGAGGGACAGAGGGCATTATGAAGATAGAGAGTGAAGTAAGGAGAAGACGGCAAGTCAACTTCACCTGCCTGTGACACATTCATGAGTGTCCTCTGTATCTGAAGACTCCAGGCTTGTCACTTGGAGACCCATCAAATGGCCACTTAAACAGAATTTGCCCATTTGGACTGGCTGTGGGAAAGGTGAAGAGAAACTTTCAGGCTCCCCCCCCCACCCTTTTCTTGTTCCCAAATAAATGTTTTAGGCAGGAAAGAACATACAGACCTTGACCCCGTTTGTGTCTAACTGAAGCAGAGCTGTGGGAGTTCAGGCCTGTAAATCAGGTTTTCCCTCTGAACTCCTCAAAGACAGTCTCCCCCAAGGCAGCCAGTCTCGTCCAGGGTTCACGCACACTGCCCAGCCCTTTGAAATTCTGTCTGCTGATAAGGGTAGAGTCCACTGGCCTGTCATCTGTGAGAGACTCCAGAAGAATCCCCAAGGTGTCTGATGAGATTTGCCTCTTGGAGGAAATATTATAAGGAGGATTATAACACATTTCACCTGGTATTTCAAACAGAGGCCTTTAATCTTGTAATCCTAGGTATTTTAGGATTCTAAAGTTGGGAAGATGGTCTTCCAGTTCAGTTTGTATTCAACTGTGAGTTGATGAAGCACTACGTCTCCTTGGCTGAGTTTTTGATGGACAGAGGCTTTTCTGAACCCTGAGGTCCACCCACATCTGAGGCTACAAATAGCCAAGACTGGATGGATTGCCAGGGGCTCAAGTTAAGATGAGAACACAGGGTGAGGGAAAGTCTGAGTGCGTGTGTGTACTGGTTTTCTTTCTTTCCTTTTTTATTAGTACATTTTAATTAGTACATTTACTTAGAATAATAAGTTTTATCATGGTATATTTGTACATTCAAATAACATGAATCCTTTCTACCTGCTTATGCCTTCCTTTACTCTCCCTTCCCCGGATCCCTTCCTCAGATCCCCTTCCTCGGATCCGCTTCCTCTTCCCTAATAGCCTTCTATTTTCTTGTCATCTTTTTCCACCCCTAGATGCCACATATGGGGGAAATGTGGCATTTGTCTGAGTCTGGCTTATTTTATTTAACATTAGGGTCTCCAGTTCCATCCGTTTTCCTGCAAATGGAATGATTTTTGTTCTTCTTTATGGCTGAATGATACTCCACTATGTAAATAGACTATATTTCTTTATCCATTCATCAGTTGATGGGCACCTGTGGACTGTGCCCCAATAAACACAGGTGTGAGATACCTCTGTAGTATGCTGACTTTAATTTCTTCAGGTAGACACTGAGTTGTGGTATGATTGCGATTGTGGCTGTTCATATTTACATCTCCACCAACAGCTGTATGAGGGTTCATTTGCTCTGCATCTTCACCAGCATTTGTTGTCTTTTGTGTTCTTGATGAATGCCATCCTGACAGGGGTGAGATGGAGTCTCAATGTAGCCTTGATTTGCATTTGCCTAATGGCCATTTGTACTTCTTTGAGAAGGGTTTGTTCAGTTCGTGTGCCCATTAAGTGATCTTGTTTGTTTTATGGTTCTTTAGAACTCTTTGAGTTCTGGATTCTATCAGAAGAGCAGCTGGCAAAGATTTTTCTCCCGTTCTGTAGACAGGTTCTTCATTCTACCAATTGTTTTTCTTTTGCTGGGCAAAAGTTTTTTTGTTTTTTTTTTAATTTGATGCCATCCCATTTGTTGGTTCTTGCTGTTATTTCCTGAGCTGTTGGAATCCTGTTCAGGAAGCCATTGTCTTTGACCATTTTTAACTGATTTTTGCACAGGGCAAGTTAGGGATCTAGTTTTAATCTTTTCTATGTAGATACCCAGTTTCCCCAGCATGTTTGTCTTTTCTCCAACGTATGTTTTTTGGCGCCTTTGTCAGGAATCACATGGCTGTAGCTGTAGTTTGTCGCCGAGTCCTCTGTTCTATTCCGTCAGCGTACATGCCTGTTTTTTGCAAGTGCCATACTGTGTGGCTCTGTAGTGTATTTTGAAATTAGATATTGGGTGGCCCCTTCAGCATTACTATTTTTGCTCGGGACTGTTTTGGCTGTTGGGGTTTGTGTATGGGTTTTTCATGTTGAGTATACAAATCAGAGTTTCAGTACGTAATAACAGATGCATAGGAAGCTTGTTTTAAATGCTTGATTAAAATACTCCTGGGCTCCATCCCAAACCTACTGAATCAGAGATCTGGGTGGGAGGTGGACTAGAACTTTCTATCTTGCAAAGTTTTTCCATGTGATTCTAATGCACACCAATGGTTGCTTCTTAATGAGACTCAGCTCCCCAAATTTCTAATATCTGTTAATTTCCAACCAAAATTTCAAATTCTTCAGAGAAAAGGGCTGATAAACTTAATGTTCCTGTTATCTATCACTGAATAACAAATTATCCTGAAACGTCTGGGACTATTGATGAACAGATGAAGAATCCATTTCCAAGATGGCACATTCATATGATAAGCAGGTCCTGGCAGCCTGTTGGAGCTCAATGTTGGGACTATTAGTGAGGAGACTTCAGTTCCTCTGCACATCAGCTCCTCCATGGGACTGTGTGGGCTTCCTTACAGCACATCAGCTGGGTTCTAAGAGAGAATGTTCTGAGATACTAAGATGGAAGCTGAACAGCTGCTTCTGACCTACCCTCAGAGTTCAGAGGACCACTTCTGCTGTTTTCTCTTGGTCAAGAGAAAGATCAGCCCAGATTCAAGCATAGGCAGAATGGGCTCCTCTCTTGATATGAGAAACAACATATGCATAGAAGGAGCAAAGGAATTTATGATGGTCATCTTTGATGACTTTCTATTATACCCTTCTTGGGTCAGTTGTTGACTCCTGGGTCCATCAGTCATGGGCACATGAATGTGAACATAGAATAGCTTTAGCCACTGGGAGCTGAACCTACCTGGCATACTGATGATATTGTTATCAATCTTGCAGTCACCCCAGGAGATGTTTGATGATGACAGAGTTTGACAGGTTCTCTGGTTTGAACTCTTAAATAGGAACTTCCCATGGGCATTGTTTAGCTGGACTCTACTTGTGCTCTTCTGACCAGTCCAGGAGCCAGTTTCTTCCATTTGGAGACATGTGCTTTTCAAACTTGATCCTGGTTCTCTGTAACAGCCAGCCATCACCCATGAGAGGAATATTTGCTATGGATTAGTTTTCTAGTCTGAGTTTCTCCACCAGGCTCAAACTCTGTAAGGCCTGTGTATTTTGTGTATCCAGTCTCAGCCCCGGCACATAATAGATGGTAGGAGAATGTATGTTGATTGTTTAAATGAATAATCACAGTTACTTTTCTTTATCTATGTGGGTAGCAAAATTGACTTTGATGTTCATTTATTGTCACGTTTTCTCCAAGTCAAAAATCAACTGATGTAGTTTATAACGCAGGTGGATAAATCAAGTGAACATTGCCCTAAATATTGACAACTGAAAGTTAATTCTTTAAAATCACAGGAGTCAGAATTGAAATAACCATAAACAGAAGCATGATGTGTTTAGTTGTTGTGATTTGGATTTAAGCAGAGATCAGCAGACTCCGGCCCCAGATCAAATCCTGGAGGCCGGCAGATTTTATAAAGTTTTATTGGAACAAAGCCATGCCTATTTGTTTCCTTGCTGTCTATTGCTATTTTTGTGGAGGTGAGAAGTTGTAACAGAGACTGGGTGACCCTGAAAAACTTCAGATATTTGCTACCTAGCCCTTCCAGAGAAAGCTCGCTAGCCTCTGGTAAAGGGGTTGATTTCTTTACCCTAGATCCCTTTGTTCTTGGTTATTTTATTTGGCAAAGTTGAGGGAGTCTTAGCTCTGTATTTCTGGATATCTAGATATTTATTCCAACTGCAGAGGGTTTTTTTCTCAGCTCACCCATGGTGGTGTTGACTCCAATGATGCTGAACTTCTTAAGTAAAAGCAAAGTTATCATTCTTGACCAACTAATAAGAACAGACAGACAATGTGGGGAATGAGATTGATCATGTACAAGCATGAACATGGCATAATAAAGGCATAATTATAATGCACCCATTAAAAAAAGAACCAAGAACCAGCATATGGAGGCCAGGACTTTTAACTTAATGAAATGAGTATGGGTTTGGGAGCCATCGAAATCAAACCCTGTTGCAGACATTTATTTTTCCTTAGCCATTGAGGATCCATTCTTTCTTTTTCAGTAACAGAAATTTATTTACTTTCCCCCCGTTAAGGGCTGTCTTGGTTGAATCAAAGCACCCTGTCCTGCCCTCCCCCACCCTAGCTTAGACATGTGACACAGGATGGATGGAATGTTGAATTGATTCATCCCAGTGATGATAGCCTGCAAGACCGTCTGCTACCCCTTCCTGTTGCCTGGAGCCCTGGAGATGCTCTGGGCCCTCTCCATTTTCAAGCCAGGTTTCCAACTTTCCCTTTAATTACATGAACTACTAGGTGGTCTCCTCTTCCTCCTTTTTTTTTTTCTTTGTTTGTGTGTACTGGGGATTGAACTCAGGGGCACTCAACCACTGAGCCACATCCCCAGCCCTTTTTTATATTTCATTTAGAGACAGGGTCTCACTGAGTTGCTTAGGGCCTTGCCAAGTTGCTGAAGCCGGCTTTGAACTCATGATCCTCCTGCCTCAGCCTCTTGAGCTGCTAGGATTATAGGTGTTCTCCGCTGGCCCAGGTAATCCTTTTAATACTTCCATTTCCAAATTAAAATTAGTTAATTGGATTATTCAAACTAAGTAATATCTTTATAGGAAAGGAAACAATAGAGTTAAGAGACAATTTATGGAGTAAGAGATACTATTTACCAACTGTTCATCTGACAAGGGATTAATATTCAGAATATGTAAGGAATTCAAAAATCTTAACAACAACAAAAATAACAAAATAATCCCATGTAAGTGTCACAAATAATCAGAAAAATTCAAATAGAAATTACAATGAAATATTACCTCACCCAGTTAGGATGGCTATTATAAAAAAAGACAAGAAATAAATGCTGGTAAGGATTCAGACAAAGGGGAACCCACACACTTTTGGTGGGAATGTAGATTAGTGTAGCCACCATTGAAGATAGTATGCAGTTTCTTTAAAAACAAACAAACTAAAAACAGAGTTACCATATGATCCAGCAACCCCACTACTGAGTATATATCCAAAGGAAATAAAAGCATTTTATGAAAGAGACATCTGTACAGCCATGTTTATTGCAGCCCTATTGACAATAGCCAATATATAGAATCAACCAAAGTGTCCATCAGAGGATGAATAGACAAGAAAAATCTCCCAATCCCCCCCCTCACATACACACACACACACACACGCACACACACACACACACACAAATATTATAAAATCCTATCATTTGTAGCGACAGGGGTGGAACTTATGGGGATTATTGTGTTAAGTGAAATAAGCCAGACACACAAAGATAAATGCCACATTTTGACAAATTTGTGGAGAATTAAAAAGTTGATCTCATAGCAGAATGGAATGGAAGAGTGGTCACTAGGGACTGGGAAGGCTGGGAAGGGCAGCGAGGATGGGGTGGAAAGAGCTCAGGTAAGGGGCACCGAAACACATTTAGAAATGGAGTTTTACTCAGCCACAAAGAAGAATGAAATCATTTCATTTTCAGGGAAATAGATAGAACTTGAAAACCTTATGTTAAGTGAAATAAGCCCAGCTCAGCAGGTCAAGGGTCATATGTATTTTTCCACATGTGGAAACTTGAGAGGAAAAAGGAAAAGAAAGTTGTGGGGTGGTCTCTGAAAATCAAAGGGACATCAACAGAGTAGAGGAAAGGAACCGGGGGAGGGAGGAGTGGAGGGAAAGAGGAAATACTGGGAATAGGGTTGGCCAGATTATGTCACAGGGCATGTGCATACAGATGTGTAGCAATGAGTCCCACCATTAGGTACAAGTACAGTCACCAATAAAAATGGGGAAAAAAACCACAGGAGGAATTACTTCTGATTTTCTGCAGCACAATAAGCTAACCGTTATCTACTCAATCTATATTTCAAAATAACTGGGAAAAAATTATGAAAGTACCCAACACATAGAAATGATTAATGTTTGAGGAAATGGAAGTGTTTGTTATCCTAATTTGATCACTGTAAATTGTATACATGTATCAAATTATTATATTATACCCCATTAACATGTCCCAATATTATGTCTTAATAAAAAGAAAAAGTTAGTTAATTGGCTTCTTTTGCTTATAATGAAAGACCCCAAATGAAGCGAATACATAATAATGATGAGCAAATTAAGAAGTGTTCCAAGAAATGCAAATCAAAACTAGCATTTTTAGCCTACAAACACTAATAGAGATTTAAATGATGTTAATATTCAGTTGTATTAAGAATACAGTGAGACAGACATCAGACATCTGCATGGGCTTTTATTGGTTTTTCCTTTCTGGAAATTATATTTTGCATGATGTACTAAGAGCATTAAAAAAATCCATATTTTTTGACCTGATAATTGTATCTCTAGGAGTTGTCCTGAGGCAATAGCAGGAGATGCAGGAGGTGGAGGTAGAAATTTATGTAGAAAGACTTGGCTACAGAGTTTTTTTTATAGTAACAAAAAATTGAAATTTACTTTAATATCCAACATTCATAGGATAGTTAAAGTAAAGAGGTGGTATCATGTCATAGTTAAAAGTCTGAGTTCGTGAGTTGGTCAATCTAACTTTAAGTCCTATTCTGTAGCTGATAAACCATGTGTCCTTCAGCCAAGCTCTTGGACTTTCAACTGTAAAATGTAAAGAAACTCATATTACCCAATGGAGGTATCCATCCTTCCAAGGTGGCTCCTATTGATAGCCTCTTCCTAAGACTCCTGTCTGTATTAATCTGTTTTCTGTTGCTATAGCAAAATACTGGAAGTTAGATACTTATAAAGAAAAGGGGTTTATTTAGCTTACCATTTTGGAGGCTGAAACTCCAAGTTCGTGGGGCCTCATTTCTCTGGCCTCTGTGAATCCACCGCCCCCTCCCCATGACTATCAAAATATGGCAGGGAAGTAGAAAGGGAACTGGCCTGTGCAGAAAGCCCTTGAGTGTTGGGGTGCCCTCGCTTTATAACAATACATTCTCAAGAGAACTAACTCTGTGAAGCCAGCATTAATCCTTTCCAAGGGCAACATCCCCAATGACCTAATTATCTCACGAGGCTCCGCCTCTTAATAGTTCCACTCTTAATACCACCATTTTGAGGATCCAGCCTCCAGTTTTGAGGAGCTTATCCTCTACCTGCTTGAGGGACAAACCATATTCAGACCCTAACGGACATGTCCTTGCGTGGTTCTCTCCCACACTGGAAAGGCTGACCTAGATACCCAGCAGCAGGTGGGAAAATGATGGAATATGACTTCTGAGACTAGATCACAAAAGACATGGTGGCTTCTGTTTTGCTATTTTGGATTATTCAGTATGGGGGACCCAGCTGCAAGGCTGGGGGGCACTCAGGTGTCCTTTGGATTAAATAGTATGTTGCTTACAGAACACTTTGTAAATTGTCTTTCACTTAATAGGTACTACATGTAGTTATGATTTTATAATTATAATTTCATGCATCGATATGATAGAATTTGACAAAATAAAGTACAAAGAAATAGATCAAAGTGTTAGGAATAGTTATCTCTAGGATGGCATGATGCTAATTTTTTCTGTTTTGTTTTGTATTTTCCAAGTTTTCTACAATTACTGTTTTAGGTTGTGTTTATTTATAATCATCTGTACTCTTCTCTTTTTGCTTAAGCATTATTTGTGTTTGGGCATGCAAACCATAAGCTGAGAGAGTCTGAAAAGCAACTTTCATGCAGGAGACATGCACGAAATTTGGGATGTGTCAGGAATTCAGGTCCCAAAAGCCAATGTAAATGTCAGCAAGGGTATTGAATCCATGGCCAGTCACTTCCTTCAGCCTCACAATTACTTATAGGGACAAGAAGTACCCACATATAAATGTATGTAAGAGTAAGCTAAGAGGAAGGGCAACTGGGATGATAAAAGCATTTGGGTAAAGAATGAATATAATTAGATGAGTGAAGACATATTGGGGGGAAAGAGCATACAGAGAGGAAGAGAGGGAGGGAGGAGAGTCTTAGCAATGCAAACTATTGGGTGCTATGTTTTTTGTTCATTTGCTTTTGTTTTTGATTTTTGTTTGTTTGGTACTGGGGATTGAACCCAGGGGTATTTGCCACTAAGATATATCCCCAGATCTTTTTATTTATTATTTTTTTTTAAAAAAATTATTCTTTCACTATGTGAGAGCTGAGGCTGGCCTCAGACTTGTGATCCTCCTGTCTCAGCCTCCCAAGTCTTAGATTATGGGTGTGGGCCACTTTGTCTAGGTGCTAGGTATTTTGTATAACATATTTTTCATGTTCACAGTAACTCTGAAATGCAGAATGTTGTAAGGTACCATATTCCATTTTAAGTACTTCACATATATGTATATATATTTAATATCTGTCTATCTATTATACACACATGCCTGTGTGTGTGTGTGTGTGTGTGTGTGTGTGAGAGAGAGAGAGAGAGAGAGAGAGAGAGAGAGAGAGATGATGATGATGATGATGATGATGAATTCTTCCCCTTTGGAGGGAAGAAAGAGCAGAGGTCTAGGTGGCAGAAGCATGGTATCTCAGTCAAGGGTTTTTGGCTAAAAACTAAAGAAATCCTCTCTGGCCAATCCACACAAATAAAGGCTGACAAGCCATAAAGTCAGGATTCAGAAATCTCAGGGCAACTCTCAACACCTAGCGCCTCTTCAGGGACCCCTGCTGGGACCATCCACCTCCAGCTCTTGTGGTCTTTGAGTCACTCCTCTCTGGGCCCAGTTTTGAGGAAGCATGAACTGTTGGCTTAGCTTGGGCACAAGCCTTTCCCTTGCCTAGGTGAAAATGGGACCTCCCAAGTCTGCAAGCAGTAGAGGAGAGGGGGGGAGAGGAGAAGAGAGTGGTTTCCTAAAGTAGAACTGAGGTGCTGCACAACAATCAGGGCGTGGATGGATGACCAATGGGGAAAACAGTGAATGCCCAGTACACCTGGGTTCTAGTTCTGGTTTAACACTAATTACTTGTCCACACAAGTAATGGTTGAACTTCTCTAAACCTCAGTTTATCCACTTGTTGAATGTGTACAATACTGCCTGACCTTGTTTATGCAAAGAGCATATAAAATCAGTGAAGAATTATAGTAGGTCCACCATCTTTATCAGAAAACTTTGTGCAAGTATTTTGGTATTCTTGGGTGCAGGAATGTTTTAGCCTTTATAAAGGTAATAAGATGCATAGGGACTATATGTTGTGAAACATCATATTGGACTTTGACTCAGCACCTCATAATCAAAGAATAGCATTGCTACACCAAAATATATGAGTATGCAACCAAAGTGACATAAAAGACTAAAAAATAGTCAATTTTTGTTGTCGGGCTTTGCTGCCAAGTACATTTGCTACAAATATGCAAAAGAAACAAGCCCCAATCTTGGTTTCTAGGGTTTCCTAGCTCTCAGAATTGTGATAGGGATTGTGGATATGTATTATTTCAGGTCGGTTTCCTCCCAAACATGGACTCCCTCTTTTTTTCAGTGGGTTTCTGGTTGTCTTGTTCCTTTTTTTTTTTTTTTTAGATTGTTGAGGAAGAGACCAACATGGCTTCCACTACTCTTTGGAAACCCAAAGAGTGGAAGCTTGAACCATCAGAAAAGCTGGAGTTCCGGTTCGAGGATATCTTCCCTTATAAATTTAGTTCTCATTTCTGGGTCAGCGCCTGATAGTCATGACCCTGGTGGAGATCAGTGAATCATCCAGTCACGGGGTTTGGGGACAACTCAGCAAGAGCGGAGTGGCATCAGGAGTGCTTTTGGCTGAAGTTCTCTAAGGTGCAGATTATAGGTCCACTCATGCAACCGGCCCGAGGCCCACATTGTGGTCCGATCTGATTCTCACCCAAGCTAAGAATGTGAGGCCGGGCTCTCACCTGGTACAGCGTGATCTCTGGGTAGATCTCAGAGCCCAAGGAAGTTGCTCCTGCCAAGATGGTTCCTTTCCCTCTCCCCAGAAGATGGAAGATGGACTGGGAGCCACCTCTATTCATATTTGCCCTCTCAACGTCATCCTCTTCCATGGAACTAAGGTCAGGGTGATTTGGGGGACCCAGAAACGATGTCCATCTCATATCTTCTTGTTGTGTTGTTGGACTTTGTGGTATAAGGGGAGACTTCTCCAGGCCAAATCAGTTCCTAATGCCCACATTCAATAATCTGAAACCCATTTATATAAAGTATATGTCTCCTGTTCTTGAAGGAGTATGGTATGCATGGGTTCAAACTCCATCTTTGCCCTTGACCCTGTCACTTTATATTTCTGACCATCATTTTGATCAGCTGAGTTGGGGTGGGGGAAGAAGAGGTTCTATTGGCTTTAATATTCTATAATCATCTTTGCAGATGTGATTCGCGAACTCCTTCGCCTCTATTCTTCATTCATCCAAACCATAGTGTTTGAATACTTAACTGTGTGAACTGTTTTAGGCACTGAAAATACATTGGTCTTAAATTCATATTTTAGTGTGATAAGGTAGAAAACAAATCTTAATAGAAGAAATGGAAAGTGATGATAGACCTACCATGGCTAACCAGACAGAAGTTGGGGAAGGGTCTTTGGAGGGAGGTGACATGTGAGAAGAAAACTGATAATTTCTTAGTAATGTTTGTTGAATGTACGAATGATCAGGAAGGAGTTAGTCATGGGGAAAAATGGAGGAAGAACATTCTGGCAGAGGAAAGAGGCGAGGATTGCTTTTGAACACTAGCAAGAAGGGAGTGGGGCACAGGAAGAAGAAAGTCAGAGGTGACCAGAGTCCTGCAGATGGGGAAAGGAGTCGGGTTTTATTGTCAGTGCAAAGGGAAACCAATGGCAGAGAAACAGAATCCGATTTACATTTAAAAATATCACTGTGCAATGTGATCCCACATCCCACCCATCACAGTGTCCATGATTTAAAAAGGCAGAGACTTCCCACAGGGTGAGGCTGTGGAACTCCTGGAGACCCCAGACACTGCTGGAAGGGGAAGAGATGGGGACAGCGAGTTTGGGAAACAAATTGACTGTGTCCCTAAAGCTGAATATGTGAAGCCCTACGACCCAGCCTCTTCATTCCCAGTTATGTACTGAACAGATCTGTGTTCATACGTTCACCAAAAGTTCTGCACGAGAATGTCTGCAATAGCTCCAAATGGGAAATGGCCCAAGAACTCGCCAAGCATCCATCAGAAGCAGGAGTTGTGGTATCCTTGTGGCCCAGTATTCTAAGCCACGAGAATGAGCAGGTTTAAACAAGGGGTTTAAACAAGATGATCCTGGTGGCAGGATGTGCACATGGCCACATGGGGAACTGCACAGCTTCATGTTGAGCAAGAGGGGCCAGTGTGAAGAATTCCGACTTTCGGATTCCATTTATATGCCTTTCAAAATCAGGCGCAACTAATCCAAGGTGTTGGAAGTCAGGATAGTCGTTTCCCCTTGGAGAGTCGAGTGGCTGGAAGTGGGTGTGAGGGGCCTGGGATCCTATAGCTGGTTCCATGAGTGTGTTTTGTGGCTTTCTCTAAATAGTCCTTCGTTCTTGCCTCCACTGGCCGAGTGGGCCTTGATGCTGGGAGCTGGAGGGAGGAATATAGGAGACCGTTCCTCCTGGCTGTCACCTGCTTTCACATTTGTCTCAGGAGTGCTGGGCATGTGGGCATGGCCACAAGGATCCCATGGCTTCGTAATCTATCCAGGGTCCCGTGCTTAGTCCAGGGAGGGCTGCCCCTCAAATGCAGCTTCTCGATGCTCTTCCAAAGCCCACTGCTGCTCCCACGCTCCAGGATGCCTCTCTGGACGGGAACAGGCCTCTCTCTACCTCCTGAATCAGAAACACTGTCTATGCATTTGAGAATTTGAGTCTTGAAACTAAATCTGAGAAATTAAGTATTTTGACCATTATTTTTATTCATACACCCTATTGCTAATTACTTTTAAAAATGTTTTTGATTAAGGGGATAAAAATATTATAAGTTAAAAAAAATAGGTCCGCGGTCCATTAACCCCAGGGAGAGAGAGAGGGTGGTTTCTATTGTCAGATTTCTCTCTTGGTCCCGCTCCATGGACATATGGAATCGTGTGTGACACATTTTTGCTCTGACCACAGCATTTCATGAATTTTCAGCCACTGAATAATAAAATAAATCATTCCAGACAAAAAGAAGAGGGCGATTTTGAGGGCAAAAGTATTTCCTTGAAAACTTTTATTGAGAAACAAAGGGCCTTGGCCACATCCGCAGGGCTCAGCCCTCATGGAACAAAAATCTCCCGTCCTAGGCACGGAGAGCAGGTCACCGTGTCCCCAGCGGATGAGGCGTGGTGGCCAGGCGTTGGAGATCTCTGAAGTCTCTGTTTCTATGTGTCTGTAGCTAATAGCTAAGCGTTGTTTGTCCACAGGCAAATGTGTGAGAGCGCTCCTCTGGGCCTGAGCACCTGCCGAGGGGCCTCGCCTCCATTTTATTCTTATCTAATCCAATGGAGACTGTTTATTCTTTCACACATAAAGGAATTCAAGAGCCTAGAGGTAGAGCCAGAATTCTTGAGGTAGGAAACTGATGAAGGGGTTTAAACAAGGGACTTTAGATGACAGATGGGTTTATCCCCCACCCTGACTGTCCCTCTGATCCTGGTGGCAGGGGAGAGGGTAGAAGGGGGAGGATGGGGTAGAGAGAAAGGCCATCTCTCTGCATAGTCTGGCTGAGAGGTGGCTGGATCCCACGCCCTGCAGCCACGCAGAGTGCTGTCCCTGTCCCTGCCTTTCTGCTGACGTGTGATACACTCCACTTGTATACCCGAAATTCTCACCTCTCAGTTATTAACTCTGGCTTAAATATTTATATGATTTTCTTAAGGGTTTCCTCCCCATTGAGCCCTGAATGGGAGGAGGAAGATATCACAACTCCTAAAATGTCACCTGGGCCACCATGTCCTGGAGAGAGTGACAGAGTCCATTGCAGCCTTCCTTCATGTGGGAAGAGCCAGAGGGTGACCATCCAGAGCCCACTGTCCTCTGCAGTGGACACAGCTAGGCGAAGGCCCTTGAATGCGACACCCTGCCTGTCGGGCACCCTGGAGTGAGGAGGAGGGTGAGGGAGATGGAGAATCAGGTAGTCCTCCTGCCTTGTGAAGGAGTCGGGCGGTGACGGAGCCGGTGCCAGGTGGCAAAGCCCAGCCACCTTTGCCCGACCTTGTATCATCGTTTTATGGGGGAGACCAAGGCCCAGGGCAGGGATGGGAACAACGAAGATCATTGCTGGCTGTGCACACCTGGGACCTCGCCCGTGCCTGCGCGGTCCTAGGAGGGCGTGTGTCAGCTCCTCCTGGGTCCTCGTGGCTGCTGGGACAGATGACTCCGAACATGGCTCAAGACACCGTCGTACTTTTGCTTACGGTCCTGGAGGCCAGAGGTGGGAAAGCAGGGAGGACAAGGCCATGCTACCTCCAGGGGCCACTGGGGGAGCATTCTGTGCCTCTTCCAGCATCTGGTGGCTCTGGCATTCCTGGGCTTGTATCTGTGACACCCACCCCTGCCCCAGCCCTCACCCATCATCTCCTGGGCCTCAAATCACCCTCTGCCTTTCTCTAAAGGACACTCGCTATTGGAATTAGGGTCCACCCAGATATCCAGGGCAATTTCATCTTCAGATCCTTTAGTAATTATATATTCAAAGTCCTTTTCCCAAATACAATCATAGCTTTTTTTGAGGAGAGGCTTTTAACCCACTGCACAGGCAGATCATCACCTCCATTTTACCAACGAGCACACTGAGGCTTAGAGGGGCAAAGAGATCTTTCCTAGGCCACACAACTAGTAGTAATAATGGCTAATTCATGGACAGCACATATATGTCAATTCAATTAATCCTCATAAAAGCTCTCTGAGGGGGCTGGTATTATGCTAGAGAGAAAAATGAGGAAACAGTAACAGAGAGGTTGATTCATTTTCCCAAGACCTCACAGCCAGTGGATTCAGAGCTGGGTTGACGCCAGGACTTCAGACCAGAGTCGGTCTGGTCTCATCTATTCTGAGATGAGCCTGCCAACCTGCCTCTTCCTAGCTTCCTTCAGACTCTTGAATCCCTGTCTGTGTCTTCAGAACACCATTTTCTAGACCACTGACTTGTTGTGTGGTGGGGAGTCACCGGGGTATTCAGGGTCACGAGCCCTGGCATTTTAATTGAATCAAACAAGTGAAACAAAGAGGAAAAGACACTCATGATTATCTTCAGGGAAAACAAAGACCAAATTACCCACATGAAGAGAATGACGTAGCATTTGAACAGGGGCCTGGAATTCCTGTAAGATTGCGCGAGAGCTGACATTTCAGAAAGCAGGGCCCTTCCCCAGCACCCCTGCACAGATGGTGCTAGAGAGTGAAAGGGGCTAGAGCCAGGCAGGGGAGGCACCGCAGAAGAGGTGAAGGTCCAGTGGGAGTTCATTAGGCAGGGCAGGGAAAGGCATCCAGCAGAGGGAATAGCATGTGCAAAGGTACAGAGACATGGCGTGCATAGTGTGTGGAGTCTGAAGGAGGGACCAGGCATCCTGGGAAGGGTGAAGCATTCATGAAAAACTGGGCACAGTTTGCCCTCTGGGGTGTTATGGATTTTAGTTAGAGATGGTGAAGGAGAATTCCACCTGCTTTGGGCTTTGAGTGTAGGAGGTGGATACTTGGGACTTTGTATTGTCACCAGAGGGTGTGGCTACAGCAGAGGGTGAGGAGGATCATGAAGAGGTAGCCACCTGGAGGGGGACTGGAGGCTCCAGGCTGGGTGCCAGGGAGGTACCCTTGGAGCAACCCCTGCTGTGGGCAGAGAATCAGGAGGAGTCTGAAAGCAGAGTTTCTTTCCTGCCAGGGACAGGCCATTCTGTGAGGGAACCATCCCACGCAGCATCTGCTGGCCAGGTCCTGGCCTGTGGGCCTGACGGTGGCCTCAGGAGAGCCAGGCCTTCTTTTCAAGTGCCCACTGGGAGTTGGGACCGGGTGGCATTGCCCAGTGCTGAGGCCCCGCAGCGTCCTCTGGTCACTCTCGCTGCCCCCTCGCTGCCCACACCCTGCCCTCCACTGCTCCTTTCTCCCTGGTTCCTGTGCTCCTGTTTCAGGGTGGAAGGGGCCGTTGGTATTTCTGTTGGTGTTTTCTTGCTGAGCGTCATTTCCTGCCTGTTGAGATAATTAGTCAGGTCCTCTGACATTTTTTTTTTAAAGTTAGAATGTTTCCATTTAACTGCCGCTGGCTAAATATATTTTGACCTTGGCTATGGACTGTGACTCTATCCAGCCTGCCAGGCCAAGGGAGCCTCCTGCCAAGACCATCTTTCTCCTTGGTTCCAGACAGACTATCCTCGGCAGATGGAGAAGGGCCCCTCACAGGCTGACCTTGTTTTACAACTCAACTCGGATTTTGGGTTGGTCCAGGTGTGTGGATCCATCAGCCACAAAGGCACTGGGTTGGTCACACACTGCTGGCCTGTGACGTGTTTTCCAAAGTGTTTGGCCCTGATGCCATCTTCCTTTATGAATCCCAGGAGGCAACTTACATAGTTCCTCTGTCCCCTAGGGAGACTTGAACAAGCTTTGAGAGGCCACAGGCGCTGGCTGTTTATCAACTATTGCACCAAGAAGAAAAGCAAAGCCAGTCAAGGCGTTAGCAAGTCTCTGACAGGAGGATTTTTGGAGGACACAGAACGAGTTTATAGACTCTCACTTCCAATTCCAGGCAAATAGGGTCCTTTGAATAAAGCCCGTCAGCCTCTGGGCTGGACCCCAGAAGGTTGAATCACATCATACCAGCCAGACCCGCCACACTCAGCTCAGGGTAGGAAAGGGTCATGGAGGGAAGGGCAGAGTGACCCTTAGCAGAGGGTCTGGGGCCTTCAACTAGTGCCTGTGTGGACTTCCTGAGTTTGAGATGAAAACCCTAGAGATGATATGGATTTAGCTTCTTTATTCATTTGCCAGTTCTTTCATTCATTCACTGAATCTTTATTGAGCTTCTACAACATATATGCAGACCCAGAGGCCAGTTTGGGGAATGTGGAGGAGGGAGAATGGGGCAGATAAAAGCAGCTAGTCAGAGGACAGACGATCAAGTAATTTCCAATAGGATGAGGGTCTTGAGGTGAATGCATGGGGCACAATGGGCTTTTAATAGGAGAGCTGACCCCAGCCAGGGTGGGAGGCAGGGATGGCCTCCCTGATGTAGGGACTTTTAATCTGGTGGGTGAGGTCTAAACTGAAATTGTCGCAGGTGAAGTCCAGAGGGGTGTCTATCAGGGAGTGGCAATTGCTCTTGCAAAGCCTGAAGCAAGAGAGAGCAGGGCATAGGGTAGTGCAGGATGCTTGCCCGGGGACACCTGTAGGGAGGGCAGCGGCAGAAGATGAGATCTGAGAGAGAGGTGGGTGCTGGGCCCAGGAGGCCCCAGGAGATGGATGAAGGGTTGGGGACTTTGTTCAAAGGCCTCTGGGAAGCCATGGAGCACTTTTAGCAGAAGAACGGCACGCTCAGGTTTGTGCTGTGTAGAGACGGCCCTGGCTGTGGCTCAGGGAAGGATCAGCAGGGCACCGAGTCCCTTTAGGAGGCTGGACAGGAGACAGATGGCTTGTCCTGGAGACGCAGCAGTGAAAGGGCCGAAGGTATCTGAGAGCTATTTCAGGGCCTCGCTGAGAGGCCTGTTGACGGGTGAGATGGAGGTGGTCAGGGAGGCGCCTCCATCCAGAGCAGGGCCTGGGGATTGGGGGAGGGGCCATGTGGTGGGTTATCTAGGGCAGGCATTTCCAGGCAGGGGACAGAGGTACAAGACAGAGAGTGGGGACTTATCCAGGATGTGCGAGCCAGAGGGTCAGAGAGGCTGGTGCTGAGGGAGAAGAGCAGGATGTTGGGGGACAAGACAGAGAGGGAAGGCAGAGAGTTGGTGGCCAGGTGGAGGGACCTCACTGGTCTCTGAGGGTCAGCTCAGGAGCCAGGAAGGCTTAGGAGACTTTAAAAAGGGGGAATGGCCTATTTCAACTTATATTTGTCTTTTTTTTTCCCTCTGCCACTCTGTCAACTTACATTTATGTTTTTAAATGATCAAACAGCCCAGTTGATGGTGGTACAGTCCTGTAATCCCAGTGACTCTGGAAGTTGAGGCAAGAGGATGGCAAGTTTGAGGCTAGCCTCAACAACCTAGTAAGACCCTGCCTCAAAAAAAAAAAAAAAAAAGAAAAAGAGGCTAGGGATGGAATATGGTGAAAAACTGCCTCTGGGTTTAATATCCAGTGCCAAGGCTGGGGGCCCAGGGAGGGTAAACAGGTGGCTGTGTGGAGAGGAGATTCAGGAAGTCAAGGTGAAGGCAGATGAGAAAAGATGGCGGCTTGGGCTGGACTCTGGTGGTGTGTGCAGGAAAGGTGTCCGTCTCCCCCAGGGTGGAGAAGCCCTGGGAGGAGCAGGCTTGTGAGAAAGTTGGCTAGTGAGTGGTGTAGGGTGGTGTGCAGATCCATGGGCCACAGGAGCTCACCCAGCCAGGGAGAGAGTGGATACACAGAAGATATGGGGACTGAGCCCTGGGGTGCGTCACCGTTTAGCAGTTGGGAAGAGAAGGAGACAAGAAGGAACTCTGGGGAGGAGGAGCAAGAGTGAGAGGTGTCCCCGAGGTGAGGAAGAAGTCGTAAAAGATGGAGGGAGGGCAGCAACGTCATATGCTGCCGACTGATCAACAGGACAGGAAATGCCGATTTGGGGACCCTGATGGCCACTGGTTACCTTTCCAAGCAGAGACGGGGAGAGGTGGGATTGAGGAGAACCGGCTGGGGTAAGATGCCAGCCAGGAGCTCAGGGGCAGCGTGCAGGCCGAGCAGCAGGCACTGGCTGGCCAGCCAGTCTCTGGCCCACAGCCAGGTGGTCCAGGGAGCACGCAGAGCTTCACCCTCAGCCAGAGAGGCTGAGGCACAGAAATACAAACCAGGAAGAAAAAGTCCAGAACCCGGAGCGAAAGAGCTAGGTGGGAAGGGAGGCCCCAGCACCGGTGCACTCTACACTCAGGGCACCAAGACTTGTTCCAGATGTTGCTACGGGGTGGAGGGTCCTTTGTGTACAACGCTAGGTTTGGATAGGGCTGGCCAGGACAGGATGAGAATGGAACCAGAGGTCTTCAGTGCCCACAGCTGAGCAGGACTGTGGTTCTTTACCTTCTCATCTAGGAAACATAAAAAATCCAGAGATCTGGGCCCCAGCTAGCTGAATCCCCATCCATCTATCTTGAAGGGTGCTCGTCCTGGTTCCAAACATCTCCCCAGGTGGTGGTGAGACCTGGCAGCGTGGAGAGCTGCTGTTCTCAGCTTCAGCTTGTTCTTCAACTGGAGCCCGAGCTGGGGTGGGAGGTGCTTCAAGATAAAGGGACCGCAGGGCTCGTCAGCCCTGGCTTCTGGAGGGTAATGTTTCCTGGAATCACTGAAGGAATTTGTTGGCTTTCCCTGGAAGAGCAATTCTCATAGCATTTACTAAAATGAAAACCCAGATTAATTCTGCAGGTCTACAGCTCCCCAGAGGCCGGAGAAAAACATCATTTGGCACCAGAAACCAGCTTTGTTCTGTTTTTATATCCTTCAGTACGAGATCGTTTTGCAAACATGAGATACTGAATCGCACATACTTCTCTGGAATTTTAATATACGACATCCATAGAATTCAGACAAACACAGTCGTGGCCAATTTCTCACGCTGCCACCTGGACCAAATGCTTCCAGGGGTCCTCTTGGGTCTCTCAGCCCTCTTGTTCCAGATTTCAAAGGTGTCCTGGGCCAGATGTGCTTTTGTCCATCCAGAATTTCTTCCTTTGGAGAACTCCTTCCATCCCCTTGCATGTGTTTTGGATGGGCTGCCAATCACAGGAGTTAACCCCACTTCTGTTCCTAGGGACCTGATTCAAGACTAGGCAGTTGTAGTAGCACCATTCTGGCAATGGTGATTGTCTCAAGAGGCAGGCATGGAATTCAAAACGGGCCTGCCAGCACCTTTTTTAAAGATAAATATGTGGATCATGGTACAATGGAGATGCAAAGCTAGAGACGGTGAGTTAGAGTTTATCGATTGTCATTGATAATCCTCATGCTGTGTGGATGCAGAAGCTCAAGGAAGGAGACCTAATTGAGACAAGGTAGAGACAGAGGGAAAGGCTGGGGGAGGAGAGGCTTCTGGCCATAGGCCTGGCTCCAGGCCCCCAGGCCTTCGTGCCTTCAGTCCTGAGAGGGGTCCGTCCCTGCATCCCTGTAGGGTTAGGCTCTTTGGAGCTGGGCTTCTGTCCTTTGCAACAGAAAGCGTCTCGACTACGGTTCCCTGTGGACTTCATGAATAGGTGGTCATGTGGGGTATGCACTGGAGGGTGAGGCAGGCATGGTCGAAGAGTTTGTGAGGCAGCTGCCCCTGGGACGTCCAGGTGTCTGTCTCAGGGTCATAGCAGTCAAAGGAGGCTGAGTCCTCAATGTTGCAGTCCGTAGTCAGCCGCCGCCCGCCTGTCACATAGAGCTTGTTCCCCATCACCGTGGCCCCGTGGTGCATTTTCCGGTCTTTCATGTCTGCACATTTGGCAAATTTGTTGGTCTGAGGGTCGTAAGCAAGAATCCTCCTCGTGTAACCTGAAAAATCAAATGACGTGAGCAAGCTCAGTGTCATCCGTCTGGCCTGGAAGTCAGCGGCTCTGCAATGTGTCTGTCCCTGCTCACAGCGAGGCTGGGACCCTGAACTAACGCGTGGGACGTTGAGGGACCCTTCTGTGGTCCAGCATGTGGCTGAGCTGGGGCTGGCACCCAGTTCTCTCTGACCCTGGCCCTGCCTCCCATTGTAAGTTATCCATAGATGGGGAGCAGTACCCCCACATCAGCCTTGCTGGCATTTTGTCTCTTATGTGCCCAACCAAGAGTTAACAACCCAAAGAAGCTTTTCTGTGGGAACTCAGACGTAGGTCCCCACAACAGTCCTCTATGGTGGGCACTTTAAGGATTCCCATTTTACTGATGGGGAAACCGAGGCACAGAAAAAATGAAAAGCTTGCCAAAGTATGGTTAGTGGTAGAGCCCAAACCAGCTCTGTTAACCAGGTCACGTTATGCAAGCACAGAGAAGTCATGCATTGGAGCCAATACTGTTCACAAGGGCAATCACTGCTTATCGACTGAGTGTCTGGTTAGTGCTCTGAGCTTCACGTGCTCTGGCAACACCTTGGCGAAATCAGTATTATTTTGTCCCTTGTTTACAAATGAAGACAGGGAGAAACGGCTGCATGAGGAAAGAGCTTGGCCAGGCTGTCCACGCTCTCCCGCGTGGATGGATGTGCTTTTAAAAATACCGTCCTGCAGAACAGCATCTACTAGCGACCCATTTTTCCATGAGAGGCGCCAAGTTTCTGTCCAGCGCGGTGAGTCTCCGTTCAGACTCACCTCCCACAATGACAATCCGCTGCCCAAGCACCACCGCAGGGGCGCACACGTTCTTGATCATCCTCGTCTCCATTTTGAACCACGTGTTTCTGGAAATGTGATAAACCTGAGGGAGGAGCAAAATCACAGCACTGCATTGAAATTTTTTTTTTTAAAAAGAAGTAGTGATTAGCAAGGTGAACCAGGCACGAGTTTTTCTATTTCTTTACAGTTTTTAAAGCGTAGCTAGATTACTATCAATAAATGAAATATTGTTAAATGACAAGAAGATTAGGATGAGAAGTTGGTCTTTCTGTGACCGCATAAGATCAGTGTCTGTCCTTCTTTAGAATGAACTGGGAATTCTGCATGTGGTATGTATTTTGCTGACCTTGGTTGGAACCTTTTTTTTTTTTTCTTTTATTGAGAAATGGAGCAACTTAGGTATTTAGAAAACCAGTGACTTTTCCAATCATTTTTATTTCTAGCTCATGTTTAAATTTCTAAATGTTCTGGTGGATTGGAGAGGGTCAGAGAGCCAAGAATAAATTTGGGGCTAAATGAGGAAGGCTTCTGAACAGTTTATGCCTGAAAGGAATTAAGAATCTCAGAAAAAAAAAAAAAAAAAAAAAAAAAGAAGCATGAGAAAGAGAAGAAAGACCAGGGAGGAAAGGGCAGGCTCACTTGCCATGCTCTGAAATAGTCCCTAGAGCATGTTCTGGTAATGTCCTCAGTTTAAAATTCAACTATAAAATATGGGTTTAGTTCGTTACAGGAAAAATTTAGCACAAGAGATATAGGATGGACTCCACAGAAAAGATGGGACAAAAACATTTACTTGCAGAGAAAAATGGTACAATATTCTTTGGTGGAAATTCTTTTCATAGAAAATCTAGTTCCTAGATTTTTTTTTTTGATAAAAAAATTGACCTTCACAATCATCTTATGTGGTAGATGCTATTATTTCCCCTGTTTTTCAGATTAAGCAGTTGAAGCTCAGAGAGGTTCAATGACCTGCCCAAAGTGAAACAGCTTGAGTGGAAGAGACGGTCTGGTTGAGCACAAGGAGCATACTCTTAAGCACCACGCTCATGGCTGTGTGGGGCCATGAAAGTGTGGCCTTCCCTGTAGAGGCTTTTGAGTTTGGCGTCTCCATGGAGCTCTTCAAGCCTAATATGTCTCTTCAAGTTGGTGAAGCCTGGAGGGGCTGGGTGCTAGAGACGGGCAAGCACAGGGCTGTGTGAAGCCTCTTGGTTGCATCTGAAAATACACAGGTGACACATTCTTGGAAAGCAGGGTCCTCAGGGAAGAGCAGACATGGTTGCATTTTCTCAAGTAAGTAATTGCCTTCTGGCCTTCTGTTCCCGCTCAGCTTTGGGTATGGTTTTAAAAATAAATTCAACATTCGCTCACAATCCTCTTAATGGCCCAGAAATACTTCGGCAGGGGTAACAAAGGAGGGTCTTTGGCCAGGGAAGCAAGTGAGACTGTCATGGTAAAGGACTTGCCCAATGCCATCCAGAAACGGAGGCAGGAAGAAAGCCAGGTAGAAAGGGGGACCCACGCGCACAGTCTGCATGGTGTAGTTCTAATCTATACCCACTGCAGGGTAGCTCTTGAAACAGGGCAGGACACAGAGGAACCATCCCATAAAGAAAAATGCCAAGGCCATGCCTGGAAATCCAACCTGCTCTACCCAGCACCTTGGAGCACTCGTTTTAAATTATATTCAAATGAGCAAAGTTTCCATTTCAAAGTTAGCGCTGAATGGATAAGAAAAGCATCCAAATGAATACTTTGACCCCTTTCCCTCATCCGAGGCTATACTACAACAGGATCACTCACGCGTTTCGAATTTTTGGCTCTGCAGGGATCTTGTTTGATCGTACTATGCATTTCTCGATAGGCTAGCTGAAAGCTTTTTTGAGCAGTGCGTTTTATTCTTAGGAGGTCGATGACAATTTTGCAATGTGAAATCATGGGCATATTTGTTGTTTCTATTTTGAAAAATAGAGAGGAGGGAGGGGTGTTCACTTTACAGAGAAGCACTTTGTCAGATCTACTTTGTGTGATCGGAGTTTGGAATGGAGCCTAATATGTCTCTCCTGGCTCAAGTAAATGAGCAGAACTGGGGACAGTCATTCTGGGAAGACTAAGAATCTGATGGTGAAGATGAACATGGGCTAGAGAGTAAAGGCAAATGGAAAAAAATCTCCATCATTCTCTCCTGCTGGGACTTGATGATCTCCTGACTAGACTCCCCTGCCCACTCCCAGCTCTTCTCTACGGGGCATCCAGAGGAACTTCTGCAGATGAAAATCTGATGACCGCTCTCACGGGCATGGATCTCTTTCATGATGTCCCTGTCCTTGGACTGAGGCTGCAATCCCAATTTCTAGACAAGACCTAGAAAACTCTGCCAGACCAGCCGCATCTCCACAAATGCCCATCCCTTAAGAATGTTCCAGAATTTTGATAGGAGGGGCTCAGGAGCAGCAGTCTGGGTGGAGGGGGTTGCTGGGTGTCTTGGGAAAGGGCTGATGGGGATGGTGTGGGGACTCATACATGTCCCTTGGTGCTGTCTCTTCCTTCTCCTTGCTCTGCTTGGCAAGGACACTGTCACCATTGTCAGGCTTTTGGTTCTTCGGGGCAGTGGGCTGTGCACCCTTTGAGCTGCAGGGCCTTTGTACGAGTGTTCCGGTCCCCGGGGTCACTCCTGCCTCTCAGTACTACTCAGTACTGCTCTGACTTCTTCTTCAGCTGGCAGAGGGCCCCACCCCGCCTATGCCAGACCCTTCTGTTTCATGCTTTCTTAGCACCAACCCTGCCCTTCTCCCTGCTGAATTCTCCATCACCCCCCGTCTCCCTTCTGCTTCTTTGCTCAGGTCAGCTTACGTGGGCCTCACAGGATTCCCTCCAAAGCTCCCCTGAAGCCTTCTCTGATTCCCTCCAGAAGGTTTTAGGACACCCCTATGTTAAAGTCCCCCTGTATTCAGCTTCTGAATTGCAATTGTCTTGCAAGGTCCTTGAGGATTAGGTGGAGTTCACTGTTCCCTCTGATGTCCCCAGGCCTTCACAGTGGCTAGGGCTCAATATACCACTTAAAATGAATGAACTGCATCTCATGGGGTCTTTAAACGTAAAGATAAACTTGTTATTCAAGTTTTTCTATAGTAGATGAATGCAGAGATTACTAGAAACTTGCACAAAGTTGGAAAACCCTTAATATTCTAGCCTCTGGTAATCCTGCTTCTCAGAGAGCTTATTAGTGAAATCAATATCTCCTTTCATTTAAGGCAGGGGTTCTCCAAACTAGATGCACCTGAGAACCTCCTGGAGGCTTATAAACCACACTGTCAGTATCCAGCAATGTGAGGTTTTGATTTAGTTGGTCTGGGGTAGATGTGGTCCAAGTCTTGGGCATCTTCTTTTAAGGCCTTACTGATATGGGGTAGAAGCATCTGCTAAAGTCCTATAGGGCTTGACTATCTGACATATTCAATATTTCTAGCTTGAATTTCTAGATATGCTTTTTTCTCAAATGAAGACACAATTTTTGTAGATAAGGATTGTATTTGTTATTAGTCTTACATTGAAAAAAATTCAAAAATTGAAAAACTTCTTGCTGAAAATTGTCCTTCTTCCCTTTCTACCTCTCTGTCTTGTTCTCTCTCTTCCTCTTCTTTCCCTACAAAAGACAAGTGTGTGTGTGTGTGTGTGTGTGTGTGTGTATAGGCATGCATGTATCCATGTGTGCTTGTGCATACATATGTATATATGTGTCAGGATTGCACACACATGTTTATATGTGTGTATAGTACATCTTTTGGCATGCATGTGCATACCTGTATATGTATGTATGTTCACATGGGCATGTGTGCACATATGTATGCCTGTGTGTGCATGCAGGTAGGCTGGGCGCGCACATGTGTATATGCAAACACACTCATGCACTTACATGATGGGAAGGACCAGCCATTTACCTGGATAAGGCGCACAGGGTTCTGCATGATGTCCTCTCCCCCAAAGAGGTAGAGCCTTTGGTCCTTCGCAGCAACGGCAGGGTGGAGAACTCCCACGGGCATGTTGGCCATACTCTCCCAGACATTGCAGATGCTGTCGTACCTCTCCATGGAGCTCAGGAGCTCCTGCCCTTCTCCGAGGCCCCCGATGGAGAAGATGAAGTTCTTGTGGGCAATGCTTCTGTGGGAGTAGCGGGCCACCAGCATGGGCTCCCCGAGCCTCCACTGGTTGAGTTTCAGGGAGAAGACATAGACATTGTGACTGACCAGACTCTTCCCCCCGCTGACAGTCATGCCCCCGAGCAGGTAGATGCTGCGGTGCAAGGTGACAGCCGAGGCCTTGTATAGCCGGGTGGGGAGCTTGGCAAGGCTCTGCCATTGGCCAGTCTGTGAGCTGTAGAGCAGGACCTCCCTGGTGGTCTGCTGGTTGTCCTTCCTTCCACCCAGGAGGATGAGGAAGTCTTGGTAAGAGCTCCTTGGAGGGACATGCCACAGGGGTTTGCAGTCTGGGGCACTGGAGCCATACAGAGAAAACATCTGCCTCCTGGCCCTCTCCAGGATGGTCTGGCAGGCCGGCGAAGACTGGAGGAGAGCATCGTTGGCGATGAAGTGGTGGAAGAAGGCCGGGTGGACGTACTGAAGCCTCACCTGCTGGAACAGTTCTTGCATGTATCGCTTCCGGGCCTGGAGGTCATGCTTGACCCAAGCCATGAGGGCCTCGAACACCTTCTCCTCCTCCCCGCAGAGCCCGTCATCTCCGAGGTAGTCTCTCAACTCCAAGGCGCACAGCTCCTTCAGGTCAGTGGAGGTGGCCACCTCAGGGAAACACGCCAGGGCCACCTCCCTGGCTTTCTCCTTGAGGGTCTGGCAACTTAAGATTTCCGAGAGTCTGATCATGCCCAGGCAGTTGCTGGGGGCCAGCTGGCTCTGCAGGTAGGAGGAGCAGGCCTCGAACAGCCTAGGGTACTGCAGCAGAGAGGCCGCCTCCATCAGGGCGAGGACGTTGTCGGCCGTGATGCGCACTTCCCCGGTGTACACGTAGGCCACGATCCAGTCCAGCACCGGGGAGTCGATGCCCTTCAGCTGGACTTTGGCCTCACTGCTCTCCCGGAAGTTGCTGCAGAACATGGCCCTAAAGTAGGGGCTGCTGGAGGCCAGCACGTTGCGGTGGCAGGGGACCTCCCAGGCACCGGCACAGATGCTCACATCCGTCAGGATCCTGTGTTGTCTTAAGCCATTGAGCTGCCTCAGTAAGTCCGAGGAGAAGCTGTGGTCTTTGAAGAGCAGCTCGTCTGGCGACTCGTCGTCCATCCTACAGAGAGGGCGGCAAGGGTCAAGTCGGCCTCAGCAGCCTGTACTGCAGGCTCTCGCTGGTGTGCACCTGGTCCCTCACCAAGAGGTTTGTGGGTGTGGCCAAGATTGTCACCTGGTGAAGACCAGAAAGGGAGGCCACCCTCACCCTAGACCCCAAAGCTGACACATCTCTTTTGGGTCAAGATTATTCTCAAAGGTAATAGGCAAACAGCATCTTTAGCTAACCTGAGGGGCAAAGATAAAATGTTATTGCAAGTTACTAGATTGCCGGGGCTGAAACACGAGCCTGGAGCACAGTTCACGATCCATGCATTTGACCAGCAGAAGTGTGAGCCTTTCCCCAGATTCTCAGTGTATTTGTCATTTAGTAAACTCATCTAAACATCTCTGTCTGGGTGTTAGTCTTTTTCCAGGCATGACATTCTGGGGGTGTGGAATTACGGTAACTAGACAGAGATGGGCCCTTGTGAGGTTTAAATCTTTAGCTCTCTATCTATCCATAGTTAGAACACACGACTGTACAGAGTCTTGGGGTTTTACTTTAAGGATGGAATCAGTAGAAAGTAGAGAAAAAGCAACTCCCTGGTCTATTGGGTGACCCATCAGTCCACCTGCAGAGAAGTAAGCAGTAGGGATATTTACCTTGTCTTGCCGCAGTGACACCCACCGATGCCTGGTCTGTCTTGTCCCCCCAGAAAGGTTCCACCTCTTGCTCCGAGTGAAACCGTAAACCCCAGGCCTTTCCTTCAGTTGGCAAGCGATTTGTCCTGGGAGAGTTCTGGATTGTTTATGCTGAAGGCACTTTCACAGTTTTCTAGAGCTTTGTGCAAGGGCCGCTGGGCAGGGAGACCGTGTATACATTCCAGGGCTAAGAATAGCTGCATATGTACTTTCCACTGTTATGACATGTGACTTTCCAGTTGCCTTTTGCAGCCACCCGAGGGCCTGCAGGGCCAGCGCATGCCCACATGCCTTGTTTCCTTGGCAAGTGTTTATATGGGCATAAATAGTCCCGGAGGAACAGTTTCTCTTAGTAAGCCTTCACTGCCCATTTGGAACTGCCCCCGAGTCCCTTGTCCTAAGAGTGCCTGTGAATTCTAGATGTTTGTAAACAGGTTGTTGTAACCTGCCAAGACTCACTGAAGTAGTTCTGGGACATGGTAAAGGTGATGGTTGGTCACAAGGGAAGCCGGAGCACAGCACGGACTCCTGGATGCTGTTGGTTGGGTCTTGATTTCCCACCACCCACTTGGCAGAATGGTGGAGAGGCTGAGTTCCTCCTCCAAGGTCTAAGGTGGCAGAATTTGTGATAGCATGACAGAGTGGTGTGTGTGTGTGTGTGTGTGTGTGTGTTTAATATTTGTTGAGTACTGGACTTTCCAGACTTGCGAAAGCCCCAAGCTTGGTTGGGCCTCCTTTCTTGGGGAGCCTCTGTTTGGGGTGGCCACATCCTTCCCATCAGGCTTCCTTTCCTGACTTCCTTCCCCTCCCCATTTTTTTCTAATTGGGCAGGTTTGAACTAGAGGCAGGAAGTCTATTGCTTCAGAGAGGAAGAGAGAAGGAAAATGAGGATGAGGATGGGTAGGAGGCAGCCTCCAATTATGTGAATCAGGACCATTATGGAGGACTTTAGAGCCACAGGGGAAGAGTAAAGGGGGACGAAGGTCCTTGCTCCCCAGGGTGGTCCACAGTTGTTCAAGCCATGAGTGGCCGGGGAGTCACCTTCTCTTCTTCTCAATTCTTGCTCAGGCTATTGCAATTCTTGCTCTAGTCTCTCCCTCTCTCTCTCTGCCTTGTCAACATCAGAGTAACCCCTGAGAAGGCAGCTCAGAAATTTTCTAGACCCCTACATCATTCCTCTTGATGGCTCCCCAGGTCACCTACCTGCTTCCAGATGGTGTCTCCTCCTATATTTTTATTCTAGCTCCATCAAATAGCTTGCAGATACATCTGGTCTGTGTTGGGGAGGTTGGGCTGGCCTGGCCTTTAGGGTATCCCAGGACAGTGTGGAAGGGGGAAGAGGAATGTCTCAGGTTGTTGCAGGTCATAGAGTTGATTATGCCCAAAAGAGTCCAAAAGGTCAAGGTCATGGAGGTATATCCTAAATGCTGGGAGCCATTAGCCAAGTAGGTATGACAATTTCCTTGCCAGCGTACCCCATGTTGCAGTGACATTGAATGTAGGTGACCTTGCTCAAGGACCAGGGCGGATTAGGGTGTTCCCTGTTTAGGATAATCGGGTTTAGGGCGTTCCAGGTTTAAGATTATTCCTGCTGGGAATAGGGCGTATCCTGCTGCCTGAGTTCCCCTTGAGTTCTCACGGGATTCAGACAGTGTATTTTTTGGGAGATAGAAGCCCAGTGGATTTGGATTTGGGCAGAGAACGTGGATTTCCCCAGAACGTGATTGTAGACGGCTGGTGTGAGTTCGGGAATAAAGAGTTGCTGTTTGAATCTACAAGCTGTGTGGTGGCTCGTGATTGTGTGCCCAGCCAGACTGCGGCATCTGTGGCCAGCCAGACTGCGGCACCTAAACATGTGGTTGGGATTAGGATCCTGGAGGTCAGAATTAGAAGGAGAGGGCCTGAGCAAAGAGGGTCAGAGACCCAGAGAGATGCAGGCCAGAGAGGAAGAGAGGAGCTGGGCAGATGGCCGAGCTGTTGACTCTTCCTGGGCTCCTGATCATGCTAGTTACGCAGGTAAATAGCCACCTACCGTGTGACTGGAGGGCCTGATGTCCCTCTATCTTGCACTCCTTTACATAGGTGATCCCCTTTGTCCTCTCTTGCATTTTTACTGCTCCTATTCATCCTTCATGACTTTGTTTGTACATCAGCTTCTTTGCACGTCTTCCTGGAGCCTGTCCCGTGATTACTTTCTCTCTCTTCCGTGCCCTTACCATTTCCTCTACACACTGTTAACATGACAGGCCTCATACCTCACTGCAGCTATGTTTACCCATCTGTGTCTCTTTTTAGAGTGGAAGTCCCTGGGCAGCAGGGACCTTGCCTTAGCTGTCTGTCCATCCCTCCCACGTGCAGCACAGCGCCTGGCTCCAGCAGGTGGATTGGCTCAAGTTCTCTAATGGAGTGTGGCAGAACAGAGAATGGGGCAACGGAGGGAGCTTGGTCAGGTGCCCTCCATACCCAGCAGTGTAGCAGGGCTGCTGTGGACAGCTTCGTGTGTAGACTGCATTGTAAATGTGCCCTGAAACTGCCCTGTGTCCCTCATTTTATTCAAATACAATCATATGATGATGTGAAAAGCAGAACAATTGCTCTGTGTTATAGAGAAAAAGTGAAGTTTGGCCTGGGAACTGCACAGAGGACCCCGGGAAATAGAACTTCCCCCCTGCTCTCAATTGCCTGGGTTCTTTTTTTTCCCAGTTGGCCAGCAAGCCCAGGCCTTGTTCGGTTGGGGAGAGTTAGGATTTGGGGAGTGAATTAACAAGCCCTGCCCACTGGTGGACATCTCAGATTTCTTCTTGATCCCCCAACTCATTGATCCCTCTGGAATCCAGCCCCGACCAGCATTCAGATGAGCCTCGGCCAGCCAGCAATGTCAATGACTGACCAACTTGAATAAACCTTTTGGTTGTAACATTTAGTAAAAACTGACCCCATCCCATTGGCCTGGGCTACTAGGAGAGTTCTGGATGTCTGTAAAATGTCAGGAAAAGACACAAAGGGAGTGTTCTAGTTAGCTTTTTTTTTGTTGTTGTTGTTGTTGTTACTGTGATCAAAATACCTGACAAGAGGAGGAAAGTTGAGTTGGGTCTCACCATTTCAGAGGTCTCAGTCCATAGATGACCCAAGATGGGGCAGGGTATCATAGGGGAAGGGCCCAGTGGAGGAAAGCTGCTTAGCTCATGGTGAGGTCAGGAAGCAGGGAGACACAGACACACAGAGAGACGGAGAGACAGAGAGGGGTAGGGGCTGTGGGAAAAACATCACTTCTAGGGCATGCCCCCAGTGACCCACCTCCTCCAGCCATGACTCCCCTGCCCATGGGAACCACCCACCCAGCCATTCAAACTAGGAGGGACTGATTAGCTTTCACATTCCACTCATTTCATCTCTGAATATTCCTGCATTAGCAGGAGCCTTTGCGCGACACCTCATAGCCAAACCCTAACAGAGCATATTGGTGTTTAGCTCACAGTAAAAGCACACATATAACCCCAAACTAATCCAACATCTTCACAGTAATCCCAGCCAACCTACTCATGAATCCATTTCTCTCAGAGCGTTTCATGACTTTTCATCTTAAGCTTTGTCTAGAAGGTGTCTTACAGTCTGAGCAAATGGTGACCTAAAATAAATGAGGGATACTCAGGACCTTGTCCCTGCTTTTGAGGAAAGTCAGCATCATAACTGGTCAAGGCCCAGACTGTGGGGGCAGAAGGGCTGGGGAGAGTTGGCACTTCCCTCAGTATCTGATGGTCTCTGACAAGTTACTTATATCCCTCCAGTTTCAATTTCTCCATCTTCCAAATGGGGATAACTGGCTTTGTCACAGAGAATTATGTGACATGTCCGGTAAGGTGCCTGGCATGGTTGGTACTTTATTAGTGCCCCAAAGATAACCTCAGTAGAGTCCTACAGGTCTTAGAATCTGGTTTTCAGTGTCTACTTTGGCCTCCTGTGCATTCCAGCATTTTCTCTGCCTTGAACAATTGCTGTGTTCCTCACTCTCTGCTCAGCCTTCAGGAGTCCTGGATTCTAGTCTGAGCTCTGTCAGGAACTGGCTGTGTGTCTTGGGACAAGTCACGTAACCTCTCTGTACTTCCTCACTTGAGAGTGTCTGCTTGCCCCTTCCTGTGGTTGTGCCTTGAGGTTTCTGCTGCAGGCTGCAATCGAGAGGGAACCCTGAGAGGCTGAGCCTCAATGATGAGGCCTCAGAATACCTCTGGCCTGAAGCCAGGTGCAGAGAAGAAACACCAGTCTAGGGACCAGCCAGTGCCTTTTATTATTTTCCCTTTGTGCAAGGTCAGGAAGCCTTCATTTTCCTCCTGGAGGCTCCAGTTGATATTACAGGGCACTCAGGGGCAGCCTCGGTTTCTTTTGGGTCTGGATGTGCTGGTCCTGGATTCCTGTGGAAAGGGTGGGGGTGCTGGCTCAGGTCAGCAGCGGGTTTGACTACAGCCAGGAAGCCACAAAATGTGCCCCACCCCCTACCCCTAGACCCTCCACACCCTCGGGTGCATTCCTGCCTCCCCTTCTGCAGGGAGTTACCTCATGCTAATTAGTACTGCCCAGGAGCTGTGTTTGAAGAATGGACAAACTGCACAGAGGACCCCAGGCTGGCTGCCCGGTCCCTGGCAGGCTGCTTCCTGCTGGCAACCAGGCATCTCCTAGTCCTGCCTTGGGCAGGTGGAAGAGAAACAGACAAACGAGGCTGACTGGACCATTTCAAAGTGATGGGAAGGAACTGGCCTTCATGTGATTTTATTTTATTTTTTTTTAATGGTCAGCCCCCCATATGCACAGGTTCCACACTGTGGATTCAACCAACCACAGATCAAAAATGCTGGGAAAAATTATGTCTGTGCTGAATGTGTACAGACTTTTGTTCTTGTCACATTTAAACAAAACAGTGTAACAACAATGTACAGAGCACTTGCATTGTATTAGGCATAAGTAATCTAGAGTTGATTTTAATTATATGGGAGGATGTGCATATTTGCATATGCACAGGCTATATGCAAATACCACAGCATTTTATATGAGGGACTTGGCCATCCATAGACTTTGGTATCTATGGGGGAACCCAGAACCAACCCCCCTAGATCCCAAGGGATGACTGTGTATGTGAGCCTGTCTCAGGATCTCTCCTGTGGGATGTGTTTTTTAACAGCATTTTGAAAGCTGAACAAGGACTTTGTACCCCAGACAATGGCCAAAAAGGGGCCTGCTTCTAGATCCAGGGGTTGCCATGACAACCATCCTCCAGGGGCTGACGGCCTGTCACTTCTGTTACTAGCCTGGTAGCACAAATGACCGCATCTACATCTCTTCCTCCACCCTGCTTTACCACCAGAAAATATCTTCATATTTTTCCCCCCTGGGGAGGGAAGGGGTAAAGCAGGCCAAAAGAGATGACGTCAGGACTGTTAGCAGATTGTTGGTATAACCCCGCTGTCTGGGGCCCTTCTTCCCGCAAATTAAAGTCTGACCTCATGCATCATTTACGCCACAGACCAGCTTACTGGGCCCTCAATCAAACGGGGAAGGAAGAAGGATCAGAACCAAGGGTGCTTTCTCACTCTCCTGTCTAGCACTGAGGAAGAACAAGGGCTGCTTGGCATCCCCCCCTGCCCAGGCCCAGGGGCTCTGACAGTGAGATGGCATTCAGGCAGCGGTCCCATCTCCTCCTGGCATTCAGGGACACTGTGCGATAGATGGCGAGAGGCCAAAGAGGGAGGTCTGATGAAGAAGGCCAACTCTGCTATCTCACAAATAGGATTAGACTCCCCAGGGGAAGTAGAATTGAGCCAGGATCTGATGAATGAGGTCCAGCCACCTATCTCTCCATCTCTCTGTCTGTCCATCCATCCTTCCATCCATCCATCCATCAAGGGAGGCAGCAAGGTCTCTGTCCTCATGGAGCTTACAGCCTGGGAGGGAAGATTAATAAGTATTGGAAGTGTCCTGAGGATCTTCCCCGACACTCCCCTTTCCCACCTCGCCATCCTCCCTCACCCCACCAGGAACTCAGGGTCCCTGAGAAGTAGAACTTCATATTTACATATTTGAAAAGCTGTCACATCAGGCTGACTTTTAATCATGCGTTTCTGGTGCTCTCTCCTGTGTTAGACTGTGGCTCCTCAAGGTCAGGGATAGATCGTGCTCCTTGCCCTAAATTGGTGAAGGCAGAGAAATGTAATGGAATCAGCTATGGTGGCTGCTGCTGGGGAGAGCTCTGGGCCCTTTGGGGCTGTTTATATCTTTACTAGTCATGGCCCAGACTGTGGGGGAAGAAGGGCTGGGGAGAATTGGCACTTCCCTCAGTATCTGATGGTCTCTGACCAGTTTCTTATATTCCTCCAGTTTCAATTTCTCCATCTGCTAAATGGGGGTAACTGGCCTTGTCACAGAGAATTATGTGACATGTTCAGTAAGGTGCCTGGCATGGTTAGTACCTTATTAGTGCCCGAAAGATCATCTCAGTAGTGTCCTGCAGGTCTTGGCATCTGGTTTTCAGTGTCTACTTTGGCCTCTTAAAATTTTCCAAAGGTGTTTTTAATCTATGCTTTTCTAATGATTAAAACAAGAGTTAATGGGACTGGGTTGTAGCTCAGTGGGTAGAGCGCTTGCTTTGCATGTGTGAGGCCCTGGGTTTGATCCTCAATACCACATATAAATAAACTAATAAAATAAAGTTATTGTGTCCATCTACAACTAAAAAAAATTTAAAAAATAAGAGTTAAGGAATATGTGTGTGTGTGTGTATATAGACAGATAGATGCAGACATACATGTATTTTTAAATCCCTGATAGGAAAGAAAAGAATCTGGAAAACTTCTGATTTTTTAAAAAATATATATTTATTTAGTTGTAGAGGGACACAAAATCTTTATTTATTTATTTATTTATTTATTGCTATGTGGTGTTGAGGATCAAACCCAGTGCCACACACATGCGAGGCAAGCACTCTACCCTGAGTCACAACCCCATTTTCTAACTTTTTATTCTTCTTTTTTTTTAGTTGTAGTTGAACTCAGTACCTTTATTTTTATTTATTTATTTTTATGTGGTGCAGAGGATCGAACCTAGCACCTCACACGTGCTAGGCGAGTGCTCTCCTACTGAGCCACAACCCCAGCCCCTCCATTTTCTAATTTTTATAAAGATCATATGAAGTTTAAATCTTAGATTATTGTCATCAAATCATTTTATGTAAGTATCTTTTAAGAATTACTTTGCTATTTAAGTTTGAATCATATTCATAATAATTATTTATGCTTAGCTGTATATCTAGCTGATTTATGTCCACACTGCCAATTCTATGCTATACCTTTCCCATTCTTAAATGCTTAATCTGGCCAAGTGTGGTAGTACATGCCTATAATCCCAGCAACTAGGGAGGCTGAGGCAGGAGGATTGCAAGTTCAAGGCCAGCCTCAGCAATTTAGTGAGGTCCTGAGCAACTTAGTGAGTGAGACCCTGTGTCAAAATGAAAAATTAAAAGGGCTTGGGGATGTGGTTCAGTGGGTAAAGCATTCCTAGGTTCAATCCCTAGTATCAAAAAATTTTTAAAAATTAAATGCTTAATCTGATACATCTTTTGATCATCATTGATTTGCAATATTTTTAAAGGTATGGGAGGGATGCATTTTCTGAATCCTTTCTTGTCTAAGGTTCTCCTTCTATTTCCTGCCACCTAGGAGCCACAACTTGAGCAGGCCTAATAGTTTAGCATAAAATTTTTTTTTTTTCCAAAATTTTTACCCATTTTATTTTGGGGAAGTGGAAGTGTGATCCCTGAGAACTGAGTGGTTTATATACCTTTTTTGTTTGTTAAAGTTCTTTGTCGTTATACTTTTAATTAGAAAATATTGCCAGGGCACATCCAAGTCCATGTTCTTATGATAAACTTGGCTTTGACAACATAGGGAACTTTTCTTCAATCATTTCTTTGACTGTTATTTCACTCACACTTTTGATTTTCCATGAACAATATCTATGTTTTTAAACTTGTCTTCCTCATCTAAGTCATTCTCTCTCTTGAAACATTTTAATGGCTTATCCTTTCCCCTCCGTTCTGAAACACTGTGCCAAATCTATCCTTTACACCATTGGTTTATTTTTCCCACCAGGGCTAGTTTTTCCCTTTGCTGTTTTGAATGCAGATTTGAAAAATGTCATTGTGTTTTCAATCCCTCTGAAGTAATCCCCTGGTTCATCCACCTCTCGTACTCAGATTGATCTCTATGCATTTCTACATATTTCACAGGAGGAATGTCTTTTTTTTTCCTTTCTCTTGATGCTGAAGGTATTTTTTTTTTTTTTTTGTCTTTTGGACTTTCCCTTGTCTTTATAATGATGTTCTCATTCCTTGTCCTGCAGTAGTTTCCCGTATGCCACTTTTTTTCTTTATTTATTCACCTTTAATGAGAACATTGATCCAGCCCTGGTGACAGTGTTATCCATCCATAGTCTGTATCTTTGGAACCCTCACCTTCTCCCTTGGGTGCTATTTGGCTGTCCTTATATGTCCACTTGGAGGGGGCTCCAGGTCCAGGGGCATAGCAGGCTTCCTGTACTTTGGAGCTGCTGGATTGAGATATGTTTTTCCTCTATCTTCAATGCATAAAAACTAAAATCCTCAAGTATGCTACAAATACCCCTCCATCCTTCATTTTTTCTCCACATATTTCAAAACTTTATTTATGCGAACTCTATTCCACCTTCCAGGATGCCAAGGCTCCCTGGCTTGAATGTTTCCCGCCATCTTCCACACCTTGCCCTGCTGCTTGCTTTGAGAGTTGCAGTCTCTGGAAGGATACAGAAAGATTTTGTGCAGAGTGTGTGTGTGTGTGTGTGTGTGTGTGTGTGTGTTTAATGTTTTACTCCAGTTGCCTCCAGAAAACCACCCATGTATTAGAGAATAATTGGCGTGTATCAAGATTGGTCTATTCTTTGTGTCTCCTAATAGAACAGGAATGTAGCAGAAATGAACTCTTTCCTTACTGACTTTTGCAGAATTGAATCTTCTATGAGGAAAAGAATGGATATGTCACACAGTATTTCTCTCAGGCCAACCACACTGTCTTTGTTATAATTCAAATGACTCCCTAATTTTGATACTGGATTATTATCAGTCCTACTTTCTGGGGTGCGGTCAATGTTCAATATTCCTTGTAAGTGATTTTTATGGGAAATAGATATCCCAACAATATATCATTTTGAATTAAAATGCTAGCTTTGCATATTGTTCATGAAATTCAGTCCCCAGGTATTCAGGGTCCCTTTCAGGTAGATAAAGGTTTCCCTTGTCCTCTCTTTACTTTCTCCTACAGCTGAATAATCAAGAGTGGGCAAAGGTAAACATGGTTGATTTGGTAACCTCCATTCCTAGGAAGACTTGCCAAAGTCCCCAGGGCTTTGGATAAGGAAGTAGGGAGGATCTTCTTGCACTTTCCATTCCAGTGGGCAGGCCAGGACAGGCCGAGGAGTTTCAGACATGAGCTAGAGGTCGGAGAGTCTGCTATTTAAACTCTTCCCAACACCTAGGGCATTGTCAGTTGCCCAGAGGGATTGCACAACATGGTAGTAATCATAGCAACCAGGAATCTGCTCTTCCACCTGGGAGATGTGCACATTATTCCTATTGTCATCTCCAGAATTTTCTTCAACACAAATACCCAAAGGAGGAACTTCCTCTGATTGTGGTTCTCAAAGTAGAACATTATACAAAGGGAGTGGGCGACATGGCCAAGCTTCCCAGCCATCAGTGTTCCTCCAGAAATAATTGTCTAAGAAGAGTAACAAGGATAAAGGGTGATCTTTGCTGAAATTTGGAGCAACAGTGACTCATATTCACTGATTACGAGTATGAAATTATTGAAATGTGCTATCTACCAGCTCTAGTCACAACTCATGTAGTATGTTTGGGGAAATAAACAAAGAACCCAGATCTGCCAGGCCATGAGGTATCACTCTTCTACCTGAAACTCACCCCCTCCCCAGGTTAGAGAAGATGATGAGTTGACAATAGTGAGGAGAAAGACACAGGGGAGGAGGGAAAGAGGTGGTTCAGAAGGTGTTATTAAAACGTGATTTATCCCTAGAAGGGATGTTCTGGTCCTGCCATGGGTTGGTTGAGCTGGTTGGGGTCTGAGAAAGGGGCTCCTTGGACAGGTAAACAGAGCGGCACCAGAACTGGAATGGTGGTAGAAGTTTCTTGAAGATAAACTCATCGCTTTAAAGATATGTGGAGGTTGTCTGAGGACTTTTGAAAAACATTTCCCTCTCCCTGTGCCTCATGCAAGGTGCCCAGATGGTCTGATTTAGAAAGAGCAGACCCTGCCTCGCCTCCCTTCTCTCCTCACTATCTCCCCATCTCTGTTCTCCTCTTGCTCAGCCAAATTATTTTTTTGCTTGAAAAAACCTCTATCCTCTTATCTCTTTCATTATCACTCCTCATGGGGAGTTTCTGTGGACTTGACAGACAAATTCCATTCCTTCCTTCTTCTTTCCTTGGGTGCACCCAGCTTCTCCCAAGTGGGGTAACTGGATGGAAAGAGCCATTTCTCTAGTTACCGCTCCTGAGTGCCTCTGCTCAAGGGAAGGCAGCTCAAGGGAGAATTAATGGATTGCTCATGGGGAGAGAAGCTCCTTGGGTGAAAGGAGAGAACAGAAAGCTCCATAGACAGAGGCAGCCAGGTTTGCTTTGGTAAATTTGCTTTTTAAACTGTGAGTCAATATCCCATAAGGACTCTTGAAAAATTCTGTATGAGGGTCCAGGATTATCCACTCCAGCTGTTTTGAAAGGAAGACAAGCAGTCTTTGAAAAGGCCAGATGCAGTCAAGCGCTGCCATTTGCTGGTCGGGTACCTTTCACCGTCTGTGTGTTGAGTGTCCTGAGGGTGCTGTGGGGAAGGGCTTGTTAGAGGGTTTTTAATATACCTTCCAAATATTGTATAGGACATACTTATGCCCCCAATTTTCTCATTATCTGAACTTCAACTTTAATATGTGTTCTGTATTTTTATTTTCTGAATATGGCAGCTTTCCATTCAACATGTGCTAGAGCCAAGGTTTTGCTCAGGGAGCTTACTAAAAGGCAATTCTTGCTCCTCTCCTCCCCTATTTTCACCAAATGGTCAACAGAGAGAAAGGGGAAAGAAGGAAGAAGGAAGGAATCATTTAAAATGAGTGAACATGTTCTGGCTTTCTACCATCTGCCATTTGTTAGAACTTTTGGACTATTATCAGACGTTCCCTGATGTCACTTCAGTAAAGGACATGGTGATGATCTGATCTTTTGGCTGAATCTTGACCAGAATTTTGACCTTTCTGAAAGGCACAAGGCAAAGCAGAGGGCCCTGAATCCTTGGCTCCCACAACCATGAGTGCCAGCCCTGGCCTTGGTACTGACTTGGTCCATGGGCCGGGCCACCTCTATTCATTCTTTCATGAGTTTTAGTTTTTTCATTGAAAATCAAGGATGGCAATACTGACCTTCAGTCTCCATGAGGCCATGTCATACAGCATGGTGCAGCATCTGATGTCAGACAGACTGGGGTTCAAACCGCAGCTCTACCACTCCCCAGCTGCATGACCTGGGGCAAGATGCCTAATCCATCTGCACTTTGGTTTCCTCATCTATAAAATGGAGATGATGACAGAGCAAAATAGAACGAGGGCTGCGTGGTTTCGAGGCAGGGCTTGCTAATTAATTCTTTCATTCACACAAGCACTTATTGACAACCTGGATAACCCCTCCTGCAGACGGCGCTGTTCAGGGGCTATGTATGAATACCTGGCTCTGTTCAAGGAGATACTGGGGATACCAAGGGAGCAGAAAACCTGATCTATGCCCTGAAGGACTGATGATCCCACAGGAGGACACTAGTTGTACCCAGGTGAAACAACAAGACAATAAAATTAAGGGCGTGATGATTCACCATGAATCCAGGGACGTTGCTAAGGAGGTGGGAACAGCAGCAATCATGACTTACGCTTTTATACCCATTCCAGTTTACCACGGGCATCCACACACGTTTGAGGTGAAGGAGAGCGGGCAGGTTGAGATGGGCTGGCCAAGGAAACTCCTTATGCAGGGATGGTTCTTGAAGAAGAAATGGATTTGGATTGGAAAATGGCACCTGTGGTGGGACAAATGCAAAGTGCAAAAGCCGAGAGCCAGTGACACCCAGCATGGCGGGGGAGAGTTGGAGTAGGGCTGCCAGACGCGGGGCTGGGGCCCTTGCACCTGTGATTCCTCTGCTGGCCCCTTACTGCCCAGGCTCAGCTCAGTCAGAGCCCTTCCCTGAGCCCTGGAGGCAGTGCATGGCCCCACCTGCCCCTCTGGGCCCGTTACTCTGTTTTATTTGTTTCATTGCACATTCAGGTTTCAAGATGATTCTATGAATGATATTTTATTGTTTGTTCTCTGTCTCCTTTAAGAAAAATTAAAGTTCTATGTGAATAAGAACATTGTGCCCATGGAAGGGCCTCGGTGACTCTTTGTTGGATGAACATATGAGCAGGTGGCCAGAGGTCTCAGAAGGTTAGCCTCAGGAATTGGGATTTTACAGAAAATTGTGAGGGTTTATGCAGGAGAATGTTGTAGGTTTCAGAAGGTGACTTTCTAGTGACAAGAGTTCACGAGTTGTCTATTCTCCCCTCTTTGATTTAAATTGGCCTGAGGGTAATGGGGATGGCAGCGGGGGTGGTCCCTGGGTGCAGCTGGAGCCTGGTTTTCAGGCCGCCCTCAACATGAAGCTGTGTTAGGGAAGGGGTTCTCACTGTGGCTTCACATGAAAGTTCCTAGGGGTTTAAAAATTCCTAATTCCCAGGCTGCACCCCAGTCCAAGTTCAATAAAACCTGAACCTCTGGGGGTTCTGGCATCGGTGTTCTGAAAGCATCCTGGGGGTTTCATGTGTAGCCAAGGTTAGGAACCGTGGTGCTCAGCCCACACACGTCTCCTGGGCCCTGTAGGTATGAATCAGCGCCTTCTCTTACAGTGAGAGAGGAAGTGAAAACCAATAACTTTTCTTATCTTTTTTGTGTGGAGACTCTGCCTAAAGGTGAAGGTGGTCAAGGCAGTTCTCCGGTACAATTCTAGCATGGTAACCTGTCTAGGATCAGCCATACCCAAGGTGTGGCTGCTCCAGCCAGGCCTCGTGAGCCATCCTGATGGAACATTTCTTTGGGGTTTGTGGCTGGCAGCCCCAAGCTGGCCATGTCGATTGACCCAGTCTCCCCTTTCTCTGCTCTGTGGCTCCCACGTTGCCCGACTTCTATTTTCATACCTTCTTCAATGCTGTGGACCCAGTGTGGCTGAATGTGCAATATTATTTACATGCCCCACAGAAGATGCCAACCTGACCTTGCCACTCAAATGCCCTCTGTCCTGCAGGCACAGAATGTGGGTCCCTCTAAAGAGGCTATTAAACCTCTGCTCTTCTTGAATCTGCATTTGAGATCTGTTTGGCTGAGTGTCTCCAGCCGCTCATCTTCTGCATGCAGATGGGCATGTTAATTTTCTTGGGCTGCTTATGTAATGTGACCTCTGATGCAATTGAACACTTGGGCAATTATCTATAGACATGTTTCTAATTGGTTTAATTGAAATAGAATTAGAGCTGCAGAGAGACTTCCTGCCCCTGTTTGGGCTCTCCACACCAAACAAAAGGGGGAACCAGTCTGTTGGTAATTCAGATGGGGGGGTGCCCTGGAGCAATTTTGAGACCCATTTTGCTCATTAGCCAAATCTCTCCTTACCCTTTCCCCTAACGTTTGTTTTGGGATGTGATTTTTATGAATCACGTCCTTATGTTGAATCTCCCTGCCCTTCGGGTACACTGAGATTTATTTTGCCTGTGGTGGCTAATCGATCAATTATGCATTCATTTAACAAGCATGTGGAATGAGTCATTTGTAAACAAATCTATAGTGAGCCCCTACCATACCTCGGCCACTGTTCTAGGCACCAGGGACACATTGGGGGAGGCAGACAATACAAGAGCAGAACAAATGAACCAATAAATGGAGATAAGTGTTTGAAGATGGGTCGATGGGAGGAAAAGTGGATTCCTATCTGGTGGTCAGGGAAGGCGAAGAGATCAGATGTGTACAGAATAGCTGTGGGCATTGGGGTTGGGAGGCTGAGTGAGATGCAATTCTTGTCCTTACATAGCTCCCCGTGTACTTGTGGATATGAATGAAGATAATGATAGAGAATGAGGTAGTAGGTTCTGTGATGCAGTTGTATAAAATGAAGCACACAGAGGGACCGACCCACTGCGTGGGGGTGGGAAGGGAAGGCTTGCTTTCTGGGGTCATTCTGCTGAGCTACCACTGGAAGGAAATGGGGAAGCCAAGAGGTAAAAATGACTGGCTGGAGGAAGGACATTAAGTGTTCATTTGGCTAGTCACTGAGCATTGTTTCATTGAGCATCTGTTATGGGGAGCATTGTCCTAGGTGCTGACATTTCAGTGGAGACCAATAGAGAAACAAGTCTCTGACCTCCTGGAACTTACACTCTAGTGCTGGGTGGGGCAGGCAATGAATAAGTGAGATAATTTTGAATGCTGACAACCACTGTGAAGATAATACAGGATAAGGATAAAAGGAGAATCCAGATGTGTGTGTGTGTGTGTGTGTGTGTGTGTTTTCTTTTTTTTAGACATTGATGGACCTTTATTTTATTCGTATATTTATATATGGTGCTGAGGATCGAACCCAGGGCTTTACACCTACAAGGCAAGTGCTCTATCACTGAGCTACAGCCCCAGCCCTGCCAGGTGTGTTTTGAGGACAGTGATGGCACTGTTTGACAGGGTGCCCCGTGTGAGCCATGGAGGAGGAGAGCCATGTGTGGAGGTGGACGGTGGAGTTGCCGGGGAGGAGGGAGTCCTAGGCAGAAGGGACTAGGAGTGCGGAAGTCTTGAGGCAGGAGTGACTGTTACAACTTGGAGCAACAAGAAAAACGGGGAAAGCAGGCGTTCCAGCAGGGGTCAGAGACAAAGCCCTGGGGGAAGCAGGGGGCCTAGTTAAGAATTCATTGTGGGGGTCCATGTTAGAAAGGACAGGCAAGGACTGCCTGGTTACTGTGCAGGTGATGAAAAAGGGGAACGGTAAGGTGTTTGGAGGAATAGAACTAATAGCACGGGGTCCTTGAGGGCTGAGGGATGGGAGGAGCCAAAGATGACTCCTAGACATTTGGTTTCAGCAACGGAATAGATGGGAGTGAATGGTGAGATGGGGAAGACCAGAAAAGAAACTGGTTCTGCAGGGAAAATCAAGACTATTTTATTAGTTGTGTTTAATATGGGATGCTAATTAGGCCAGAGACCAATCTGGCCTGTCTTGTGGGTAATCCTTCCAGAATCTCCACCTTAGGTTTGCCTTCTCCTGCAATGGACTGGTTCATGATCTGATTTCAGGGTTGACCACCCAGCACTGAGGATGGAGTGACTTGGTTAGACAATAATAAGACAATAATACAGCGGATCACATGAGTTCTGCTTGACATGACTGCAGCCATCTTGAGTCATAACTATGATTGCTCCTAAGTAACCCCGAATGGTTTTCTGTATAGTTTTCCAACATGATAAATAGATAAAACCATGAGAGTAATATGTGGTGCTTTGTACCTGAACCTGGATCCAGGGATGTGCCCAACTTTTCAATATTATCTTATGATAAACCAGGTACATTCCAATTAGGAAGAAGTCAATATTGTCCCAACCCATAAATATGCCTCACTTTCTGACCCAAATTGCAGTGATCCAACTGGTCCTGCTGCCACCCAGGACCAGGCTTCTAACTATAAGAGTCCCCCAATAAATTGCACTCAGTACAGTCCTGGGTCTGTCTGCCTCCCTTCCTTTGGGGCAGGTCCTTGCACACTAGGACTGGTTTGGTCCAGGACACTGATGTGTGGCAAGTTCTCAGCATGGGTCCATCTCTGGTTGAGGGCTTCCAATACTTGATCTCATTTCACCCATGCAAGATCCCACAAGGTGGGCACAGCTCCTGCACTTATTAATGAATTTAATTGTTCTTGCTGTTATTTTTGGTAAGCTCAAAATGGCACTAAATAAGTAGCCTCTAAAGACATCTGTTGGTAGCCTGTTTGCCCTGGAGGTGGTTTTGTTCTTGTTCATAAAAGCGCTTTTGCTTTGGATTTTTTAAGTAGGAGAGCTTCTGGAGTGTCATTCAATATTATCTTATGATAAACCAGGTACATTCCAGCTAGGAAGAAGTCACAGATTTCATAGATGAAGAACCGAGTCCCAGAAGGGCATTTGGCTTCTCAAGGAGACACCTGTTATTGGAGCAGTCAGGAGACTCCCCCTGGTCCTTCTCATTCCATGGCTCCTGTTCCTACTTAACCCAAGGACGGCTGGTATAGGGGAAGTGGGGGACCATGTACCTCTGCGTAGAGTTTTGACCAGAAGAGAGGCCGTGGGAGACTCATGGACAGTCAGTGTTCCAGAAGGAAGAAAGGGCATGTGTGCAGTGGAAACCCAACAATTACCGGACACATGTGAGGAATAATTTATATTCAAGTCTAAAGCTGAGAATCATTAAAATAAAACATCCATAACTTAGTTTTATTTTTCATATAAAACATTCAAATATACATTGATTTACTGAGAATTTGATTTTCCAAGAAATTTACCATTTTCTTGGAAAATGAACCTTGGATGAGCATTCAGTGTTACTGTTTATTCATTTTTTAAAAAAATGTAACCTAGCTTTACCTAATCTTTCCAAAATATTCACTTTGGCTTCCACAGAAATGTCTTTTAAAATATTTAAATTAAATCATTTGGCTACAAATAGATAAGTAGATACAAACAGTTTTGGGCATAAATACAATCTGTTGCAAAGTGCATGATCCACCAGAAGAGAGGAGGCCTCCTACCCAGTCCCCGCCAGCTTCCTGCCTTTGGGACATCTGGGGATTGACCAATAGGGCAGGGGAATAGTTCATGCTGATTAGCTTGGCACATAGGTTCCATTAAAAAGCTCCTACTGATTGAAATGCATACAAACAGTATATATTTGTATGTGCCAAGTACTTAAACTGAATGGAATATTTGTGTGGAAATGATTTTGCTTTTCTGATTAAAAATTCTGGCTCAACCTTTTCCAAAGACTGGTTCTAATTTGAACTGGTTCAGTAGGATTTTAAAAACAACAACTTTGATTTTGTTAAAAAAAAAATAACTAATACTTGGGTTGGGTTCAGAGTTCAGGCAATTAATGTCATCCACTTCAGCCTGAGTCATCTTATCCTGGTCCATATTACTCTCAGGGAGGAATAATTCCAAACCAGTGCTTTTCCCATCCCCTTCTAATGCAGAGTCTAAAAATGCCTCAGGTCCCTTTTGTCCTGAGCTGTCCTTGTCCTAAGCAATCCTGAAGTGCCATTCATTGGGGACCAAAAATCATTAGCAGGAAGAGACTGATACCAAACATCACTGTCTCCTGGTCCAGAGGCTGACGATGGTCAGTACACTATTGCAGAGGCAACCCATAGAAATCAATAACCTTTCTCACTCAAATGCTCTTCAAATAAACAATCCTTCCCAGCTGCGGTCTGTCTGCTGGGAGAGGCCCAATCTATCTCAAAAGCCATATGTACTCTCCTGGGACTGACCAATTTTGGTGGAAGATATTTTGAACTCATTGCAAGCTGGAAGATATTTTGAACTCATTCTCATTGGGAAGAGAAGTCATCAGTAGTCACAAAGAACTGCTAATGTCTTGAACTACTGGAGGATTCTCTTCAAAGCCAATTCCTTGGGTACCTGTGAGCACAGGTCAAAGGATCATTCAGCCTTGGCCTGCCCTTTCTGACCAATCCCTGGGCACAAATTTGGCCACCCACAAATAAAGTAGTGCATATCATAACTAAATATGGGAAATAAATGAAATTCTATGTGTGTGTGTATGTGCATATTTAGGTCTGTATATGTGTTGCTATGGTTTGGATGTAGTTTATCCTCCAGAGGCTGGTGTGTTAGAAGCTTGGGTTCCCACTGTGGCTGTGCTGAGTTGTGCAACTTTCAAGAGATGGGGCTTAGAGGAAGGTGGTTAGGTCATAGGGACAGTGCCCTAGGGAGAGATTAAGGCTCTTCTCAAGGGAGTTCTTGTTCCCATGGGAAGTCCCAAGAGACCAGGTTGCTGTGGGCAAGCCGCATCTCCCTTGAACCGCTCTTGCTTCCTGGTTCATTCACATGCCCCTTCTGCACCTTATTGGCTCCCTTTCCACTTCTCCACCACGTTGTTATGCAGCCATGAGGCCATTGGCAGGGGTCAACAGATGGCACTGCCTGATCTTGGACTTCAGCCTCCAAAACATTGAGCTAAATAAACCTTGAAAAAAAATTCTGCCATCCAGAACCTTATCTGAAATGTTTGGGGCCAGAAGTACTTTGGCTTTTAGATTTGTTTGAATTTTGGAATATTTGCACATACATAATGAGATCATGTTGATGCTCCAAAAGTTTTGGATTTTAGAGCATTTCAGATTTTGGGTTTTCAGTTTAGGGATGCTCATTCTATACAGAAATGATTTTAGATGTGTGTATGTACCTGGTCAGTAATTACACTTACAGTTCCTATTCCTGTCTACTGAGTGGGCCTTGAGCAAGGTCATCCCCAACAGCAACAAGGATACATGGGGCCCAAAGGGTGGTGTACAATTAAAAAAAAATTCTGCCATCCACAATGGGAATGCAATCAGATGATTTTATTTTTATTTTCCAATAAAAGGAACCAAGGCTCCCTGGGAAAAAAATGGCTGGTTTTAGGGCTGAGGAAGGATATGCAAGATGAGTCGAGAGCATCCTGTAGTGCAGAAATTAAAGGAAATCTCAAAAGTGAAATGAGAGGATAGTCAAAGGAGCACAGGAGCCAACTGCAAAAGCTCCTAAAAGAAAAAACTGGAGCAGGGCCTAGTGCCACATGCCTGTAATCCCAGCAGCTCGGGAGGCTGAGGCAGGAGGATCGAGAGTTCTGAGCCAGCCTCAGCAAAAGCAAGGTGCTAAGCAACTCAGTGAGATTCTAGGTGTGTGTGTATGTGCATATTTAGGTCTGTATATGAGTTGCTGTGGTTTGGATGTAGTTTATCCTCCAGAGACTGGTGTGTTAGAAGCTTGAGTTCCCACTGTGGCTGTTCTGAGTTGTGCAACTTTCAAGAGATGGTGCTTAGAGGAAGGTGGTTAGGTCATAGGTCTCTAAAGAAATTACAAAATAGGGCTGGGGATGTGGCTCAGTGGGTGAATACCCCTGAGTGAAAATTTTGAGCAACAAAATAAATAATGTAGTATTGGATTATAACTCAAAATACAAAATAAACATAAATCTCTACTGAAATCAATGAATTATTAAATATGTAAATGATATGAGTGAACCAACAAATCTCTTGTAGAGAAGAGTCCTGTTTTGCTCACGTTTTTTGCTGCAGATTTTGGGTTTTCCAGATTAGGGATGCTCATTCTGTATAGAAATGATTATAGATGTGTGTATATCTAAAAGATCCGACCAGCACAATTATAGAGGAGGAAGAGTTTATTTCAGGGCTCATGGTTTTTGAGGTCTTACTCCATAGAATGCTGAATATCATGGAGGGAGAGGTGGCAGAGGGAAGCAGCTCACGTCCTAGTGATCAGAAAGCAGAGAGTCTCCACTCACCAGATCCAAATATATACCCCAAAGCCACACCCCAATTCCCATCTCCTCCAGCCACACCCTACCACTTCAGTTAATACTATCAGGGATTAACTAACTGATTAGGCTAAGGCTCTAACCCAATCATTTCTCCTTCTTACATTGTCTCACACATGAATTTTGGGGAGGCACCACATCTAAACCATAACATTCTGCCCCTGGCCTCCCAGAGCTCACACTCATCTGACAATGCAAAATATATTTAGTCCATTCCCCAAAGTCCCCAGAGCCCCAACAGTTCTGAGATTGCTCAAAGTTCAAGTGCAAAGTCTTCTCTGAGGTTCAAGGCAATCTCGCATTGTGAGCTCCTGTAAAATTAAAAGCATTTTACAAGTATCCAATATATAATGGTACAGAGTAAACATTTCCATTCACAAAATTAGGGGCATAGGAAGAAAGGATAGGACCAAAGCAAGACCGAAATCCAGCTGGGCAAACAGGTCCTGTAGCTCCGTGTCTGGCATCTGGTTCACATGGCATTGTGATATTCTCTCCAAAGGGCTGTGTAAATCCCAAATAATTTATATAGATACTCCCCATTCAAGAAAATGGAGGTACCTCCCCACCCCTCAGGTGTGGGTGCATAGGAGGTCTTTCTTCCAAGGAGTACAGCATAGAAAAGAGGAACAACAACGGAACAATAAAGCGGTGTTGTTGTCATAGTAGGATGCCCTGACAAACACCACCTGGGCCAGGTGATCCAAGGTGAGTCAACAAAGGAATGTCATGTTAACAGCGTTCACCCTGGATATGATGTCCTGGGAATGGCATTTTGGCTCCAGGATCCTCCTTCCTCAAAGCCTTAACTCTGAGGAAAACAACGGAAAGACCAAGACTGATAGGGCATCCTACAAAATACCTGACTGGTACTGCTCAAAACTGCCAAGGTCACCGGAAAAGAAAAAGAAAAAGAAAAAGAAAGAAAGAAAGAAAGAAAGAAAGAGAGAGAGAGAGAGAGAGAGAGAGAGAGAGAGAGAGAGAGAGAGAGANAAAGAAAGAAAGAAAGAAAGAAAGAGAGAGAGAGAGAAAGAAAGAAAGAAAGAAAGAAAGAAAGAAAGAAAGAAAGAAAGAAAGAAAGAAAGAAAGAAAGAGAAAAATCTGACCAATGGTCATGGCTAAGAGGAGCCTAAAGAGACACAGTGATTGAATGTGAAGTGGTGTCCTGGTTGGAACCTGGGACAGAAATAGGACACAATGATCATGTGCCAATGCTAATTTGTCAATTAGGATAAATGCCCCATACTAATGTGAGTGACATGGGGAACTGGGAGTGGGGTATTTACAAATTCTAAGAGGATGGCAACTTTTCTGTAAATCTAAAATCTATTACAAATAAAATAAAATGAACAATTTATTCTCACCCTCTCCCTGACCTTATGTCTCCCTTCATCCTGGTCTGCACCCTGTGCCCTGGTTGTTAGAGAGATGGTGGTGACGCTGGCCACGCTGACGTCTCTCTGTACTCAACCTGTGAGCTCTCAGTTGTGGACACAGAGAGCTGACGTCCATTTCTGGGTTTTCTGGTGCCTGAATCTCTCAGCTTATCTAGTTTCTGGGGCTTATCTGAGGCATTCTTCTGGGTGTGTGTGGCTTGGGACATAGTCTGTGGCCTGGGGCAGGGGGGAGGGGGTCCTGTGCATTAATCTGTTACTGCTGTAGGAGCCAGGCTGCTCCTGGGCCTGGTGAGGATGGGGCCATCTCACAGGGGCTGTCACACCCAACTGCAATCAGAGTGATGTCCAGTGGGAGCCTTGTCATGCTCTGCCTCCTTGGGCTTCCCCACCAATGATCATCTTTGTGTGGCAAAAACCCCATGTCATCTTCTGGACCATTATTTGCATCTACTTTTCCTTTTTTTCCCCCTTTCATAACTTCTGCTTTATTGTCTGCTTATTTTGTTTTAAAATAATACATTTTTTAATTGTTTATTTTTAGTTATAGATAACATTAGGATTCATTTGGACCTAATGAAAAAATAATAATTTAATTGTACTGGTTGAAATAAAAGATTGTAGTCCCCACTAGGGAGGATGGAAGGGATACTAAGAGGAAGACAGTATAAAGAGGTTGTTGGGATAGTATTGTATTCTGTTTCTTGATATAAGCAGCAGACACATTATGGTAATTCAAGGATTTATATAATTTTGATATTTGTCCTCTCATTTTGCTCAAGAAGATCAAATTTGTTTTTTAAAAATCAATAAAAAATTTAAAAAAATACAACCAGAGATATGAAAAATTGTGCTGTATATGTGTAATAAGAATCATAATGCATTCCGCTGTTATTTATTTTTAAAAAATCAATTAAAATTTTTTAAAAAAGATCAAATTTGTTAAATAAAAGATCGTGAGGAAGAGCAGAAAGGAGGGATTTAAAAGGGAAGTAGGGTACACTTAGTAGTAATTGACATGTTAATTTTGTTGATTGTGGTGCTGGTTTCATGGATGTGCACATGTCAAAAGATAAAAGTATATACCTTAGATATATTCAGGTTGATATATGTCAATTAAACTCCATACAGCTATTAAAAAAAAAAGTGGGTAGCATGTAAAGCTGAGGCAAGAAAAGAAACATAGAGTTTTAAATCAATAAACTAAAACCAGGACTAAGAATTTGTTAGCTAATCATACTTTTCCTTCTTAATCTTCACTTCTCAACACTCCTACGAATGATTAACAAAGACTGACTGTATGGTATTATGGGTTGCCTAGAGAGTCAGAACCTAAAATTTGTAGAAGAAACTGGTCACAGGCATCTTGTTGGAGGAAGAGGCTCTCAGTGGCCTCTCCTAGGTAAAACAGGTTGTGTGCAACGCCAGCCAGTTGGTACCAGCCCAGAGGGCAGCTATGTGCAGATTAGCAGAAGGCGCCCTCTCTAGGAAGCTGCGGCCCTGCAGACTCCGTGGGAGAGAGCTAGAGCTGAATTTCAGGCCCCAAATGTCTCCTCAACCAGGCAGTCTTGTGCAGTAGTCAACCTATACAAGAGGTCATTGTGACCATAAAACATACTGTGGGTAGCACAGGTCCTAGGGTCAGAAACACTTAGAGCTGAATTCTAGCCCTAACCCTTCCCTTGGGTAACCTTGAGCAAATGACCTTGCTGCACAGTCTCACTTGGCCCATTTCTTCCCCCATGAAACTCCTTTTCTCTTCTGCCTGTGTCATGGCCTCCAACAATCTCAAATTGTGTCTGTTTTTAACAAATCTCTTTCCATTGGCTTGCTTTTCTGTTCTTACCATGAGCTCAGATCCTAAGAATGGGGTTCTTTGTTCCTGTTTTTAAAAGTAAAGATCACCTTTGGCAATAAATGAATGAGAGTATGTTTTGTCACTGAACTTGGCTCTAAAAAAATAGCCTTTTATGAGTAAAAGCTTACAGTGGTTCCAATGACCATTGGGTAGATAAGACACCAACATGAACAGAACCTATTAATTTCTCAGTCACTGTTTCATAGCTGCTAAAATGACACACCATGATATGACATCTGTTCTTGGACTGTTTGGGCGAATTTGCTTTTCTGTGAATCACACCACCACAGTGATTTCCCCAGGCCCGGATCTGATCACCATCCTCATTTTCTTAGACTTCTCTGCTGATTGCCACTGTCCAAAAGACCCAGCTCGTGCTTGGCAGGTAGAACTATTGCTGATGGGATCCAATTATGTCTTCAGCAGGCTCCTTGATGGGCCCCCCACCCCAGTCCATCCCTTCTTTCAACACATATATGCTCCAGAAGAATGGAGTCCATCTTTTCCTGAGCACATCCTGCCCCATTCATGCTTTGGAGACTTTGCTCGTGACTTTCTTCCTTTATTTCTCTGAAGAGCTTCTGTGCATTTTTCAAAACACAACACAAATGTGTCTGTGTGAAACATTCTCCAGATCCCCCATGCAGAGTTGTGTGCTTATGGGTAAAGCCCCTTTTCTACTCTTCTTAAAGCACATGGAGCATTGTGTGGACCAATGGAGATATCTGTCTCCCTTACTGTCTTGAGAATGGATTGCCCAAGGTGTACACTGTGTTGTACTTACCTTTTTTTTTTTTTNACTAAGCATAATCTGCTCTAGTGCCATCCATTTCCCTGCGAATTCTATGATTTTGTCATTTTTTAGTGCTGCGTAATACTCCATGGTGTATAAATGCCACATTTTTTTTTATCCATTCATCTATTTGTACTTACCTTTGTGTCCCCAGTGATTGGCAGATAGCAGGGAATTAAGCAGATGAATGAATACAGACCTATTACCATGTGCTTCAATTACTTTTCCAAAAAAGTAACCACTTGGTTAATAGTGTGATTTCTCAAGTCAGTCAATCTGAGATTCAAATCTCTTTTTTGGGTATAGGGGATTAAATTCAGGGGCACTCGACCACTGAGCCACATCCTCAGCCCTATTTTGTATTTTATTAAGAGACAGGACTGAATTGCTTAGTGCCTCACTTTTGCTGAGGCTGGCTTTGAACTTGCGATCCTCCTGTCTCAGCCTCCCGAGTTGCTGGGGTTGCAGTCTTGTGCCACTGTGCCTGGCTCAAATCTTAATTCTATTGTGTACAAATGCATTTAGCCAGGGTTCTTAATGTCTCTGTTTCTTCACCTGATAAATGGGAGTGATATTAACTTCATAGAGCTGTGGGAAGGACTATGTATAAAATTATGCTACTGAGCAGTGGCCAGGCACAAATACTTATCCAATGAGTGTAACTGTAATTATGAGACCAAAGTGCCCAGGTTCTCTTGACAGGTCCCTCTACGTCTGACTCCATGTGACTATGAGACCAACATCTTGCAACAGAGATTCTATTGGTGCAGAACTTGAGAGGCAGGTTATGGGCCTTGGCCTTATTGGCACTTTGCTTAGCTTAATGGTGTTCAAAGATCCGAAGGAAGACAGATGAGTCAAATGTCTCAGAATGAGAAAACCCAGTTAAACCAGGCAGAGATTAGGGCAGTTTACCCCTACTTGCAGGTCACATGGGCAGGTCACTGTTTCCTTGCTGCCAGCCTTGATCCCTGTCCTTGGTGATTGTCAATAGATGTAGCTGTGCATTTTCCCAAATGTGTTTGCATTTCACTAGTCCTATAATTTCCAGAACAAGAGCCCAAACTACTCAAGCCAGTTTGGAAAAGCAACTGACTAGGCATAATCCACAACTTTAATTAACATTGAGGCTTTGAAATTGAGCACTCAGAAGGAAAATTAACAAATTGGTTAAATTTGTCTTCCCTGTACTATAACCATTCAGTCTTTACTGGAACCACGTACACTCCCACATTCTTGTGTGATAGGTATTCTTAACATTTTATTACAAATGCATAGGGTTTTTGTATTTTATTATTATCATTGTTATTATTATTATTGTTATTATCAACTGCTGATTTTATTTGTGCTTGGAAAGCTTTCAGTTACCATGTTAAAGGAAGGTTAGGAGGCAACCTAGATACAGGCTAAGCCAGCATTCAAGATGACCCATCCAAGTGTCTTGAGGCTGTTGCTCTTAATGTAAATAGCTTTGGCCTTTCAGCTGCTTAAGATGCCAAGAAAACAAACCAGGACTTGAGGGGTTTTGGTGCCATGGTCCCGTTTTCAAGCTTGATTCGGAATGTGCTCTTGATAAAGGCAGTTTCTCCCTGTGTTCCTCCTAATGCTCTGGCTTAGATCAGTGCAAGAGGGCCAGCAGCAATTTCTGGAAATCCCCAGAGGTGTCCGAGCGAACCATGTCAGAGAGAGACTTCTGATACTTCTCCTGGAACTTGGCCTTTATGCCCTGTAGGTCCACCTGTAGGAACGATAATGGAAGGGGGGACCCCAGCATTGATAGTGTGTTCCCCATGAACAGTCAGCTAAGCCCTCACACTCATTTGCCTTAAACAGCCTTTAGGGGTAGGGCTATCATCATTTCCATTTTGTGGATGGGAAAAGGAAAGCTGAGTTCAGTTCCCCAGAGGTGTCTGCATGTAGTTGTATGAGCCATTAAAACTGTATTGATGGAATCCAAAACCTGAACGTCAGAATGGTTTTTATGTGTTACAGAATAGAATTTTTATTTTTGAGTTTTCTTTCAAGTTATTTGTGTTCGGATTTAGAAAGGAATCATTCTTGGATATCAGGATTGTTCAAAAACAGGTGATGGGCCCCGCTCAGGTGATAGGTCAGAGTTTGCTAACCCTTGGTAGAAGACAAAGGAAATTATCATAACGGAAACCTCAGATGAAGCATTTTTTTCCCCTTATACTCTGGATAAGCACGGATATTAGAACCTGTCAACAAAATTCAAATCATTTGTAGGACTAGTTTAAAGCTTAAAAACCTGGGTGCTGTGGATGAGGATAGACCTCAGGAGGAAAACAGCCAAGAAGATCACTCTGCTAAGGACTCCTTCCAGCTAAGAGGGAGGTAACGTGCATCAGAAAAGATATAATTCCAGATTGAAGAAAATGAGTCTCATAAAAGAAACAAAGAGCCCTCTGTAACCAGGAGTATTTTTTCTTTTTTTTTGGTTTAGGCTCTGCCTTGCACTGCGAACCTAGAAACTGTGGCTCAGGTATCTGATTCTTTATTCTTCTGCCCCAGTTAGAGGGCTGAACTGAGAGAGAGAAGGTGGGGGAGTGAGGGATTGTTTGAAGTGGACACTGAGCAGGAGGAGAGGGACTGTTGGAGGCAGATGGCTTGTGTCCCCTGCTCCCCTGTCTGGCTCCTTACTTAGTGCTGGGGGATGGGTGAGAAGGTGTGGGTCAGGATGCGGGCTCAGTGGACCTCTGTTGTGGCTGTGAGGGATTAAAGGATCTGGCTAAACTCTAAGTGGCTAGGAGAAACTGTCTCAGGACACTGGTCAATACTGAGAGGGGACAGAGCATTCTGGAACTGAACATTCCATGGTCTAGGTCAGGGTGAACATGGAGCCCTGGACAGGCACTCTGGATGGATCCAATCTCCCTGGGGCTCTTTCAGAACCTTGGGTCTGTTCTGTTGTGAACCTCGAGACCTCTGGTGTCTTGGGCTGGGAGATGCATTGCTAAGAGCCAGACAGCCAGAGCCGGAAGTCTTCTAGAGAGGACAGAGGAGGAGAGCACTCCAGGAGAGCGGCAGAGAGGCTGAAGAGAAGAGAGGGAGGAGAGAGAAGCAGACTTAGGAAAAAAGACAAGTCATGGAGGAGGAGGGAGAGAGGGGGAGGAGATATTCCAGGAATAGAAAGAAAAAACGAAAGAACTGTCTTGCTGCGAAGTTTTATTTAAAACCAGCGTCAGATGTTAAGTATTTGTCAAAAGGAGTGGATCAAGATTTGGCCTGGCACTTCTCCCTCTCCCTTTGTCAATTTTTAGGGGGAAGATGTCTGTGGTTTTCACCTGCTTTGTTCTACTTCATCCTCCAGGGCTGCCACTGCAGAGAATGCCCTTTCCCCTTGACGTCACACCCTTTCTATCTGTGACCTGATGTCCTGAAGCGTTAGCTCGGCATCTTGGCAGCTGCTCCCAACCTTTTGGCAATTCATTCCCTTTTCTTTCTTAGACACGTACATTCTTTGACAGGGGACAAAAATTGGTCCTTAAAGGGTAAAAAGGACCCTTAATCTTTTAACGTATAAAGGTGCATTGCTATTCCTGGAAATAAACAATTCAAACGGCACATAAATGGATCAACAATACTGTCTGTGGTTTTAAAAAACATTTGGTTGGTGGAGGGAGGTTGTCAATTAGAAAAAATAAGTGTGTGAACCAGATCCTTAGGGGGACAATAAGGAAAAGGTTGAGAAACACTCTTAGGCTAAAGTGTTCCTTGTGCAAAAATTGTGCTTCTATGGTGTGTTCAATTTAAAAAGGGCTCGCTGAGGAACTGGGGAGTCATTTGCTTATTATCTCTGTGGCCGGGCAACCTCCTTCAGTGTCCCTGTTTTGGCTTCCTTAAAATGGAGCTGGGCGTAGCTTCTGTAAGTTCCCCTCCACACAGTACCACGAACTCTCCAGAGCCACAGAGGACAAAAATAGAAGCAACTATCATTATTGTATTTTTATAAAAAGAAACAGATTGAAGCAGAGCATAGTCTTCTACAAATTCTGGGAAGGCAGGGACCATCTCTGTTTTGCTTTTCCTGTAAATAGGTCCTTAATGAAAACTACTTGTCCATGACATCAGTCGTGGGCAAAAGAGAAGGTGCAGCTGCCTCTTTGGAGTGGAGTGTGTCTTACCTTATCCCTGGTCACCAAGATGCGGATTAACGTTTCCTCATCGGTCCCTGCACCTTTCATGGACTTATACAGACAGTCGGCCAAATAGCCATCCAGGTCCTGAGCGCATCTCACTGGGCAGGATGAGAAAAGGATAGGGGTGGTGTTCACAATTTGATGGGTAACATGGAAACCCTACCAGGGCCCGGAGTGGCCCAGAGTGGCCCCTGGCAACCCTTGGAGCTGACTGACCCCTGAGACAGAAGTTTGGAAGAAGCTGATGTCACATTGTTTTGGAATGAGATCTGGAAGATTCCCCAGGTCAAGATACCAGGGCCTTCAACCAGAGCCAGATCAAAAGCACTTCAGCAGAATAAACAATGCTAAGCAGGAAGTGTGAATCAGGCGGTATAGCGATACCAGACTTCAAACTATACTACAGAGCAATAGTAACAAAAACAGCATGGTACTGGTACCAAAACAGGCGGGTGGACCAATGGTACAGAATAGAGGACACAGAAACCAATCCACAAAACTACAACTATCTTATATTTGATAAAGGGGCTAAAAGCATGCA
>NW_025999949.1:21863614-21940837 GCF_001458135.2 Marmota marmota marmota
AAAAGAGCACATCCTGCTTCCTGAAGGCCCTCTGGGGGAGGGCGTCATCCTCAGGTTTGTCCTGTGGGGTGCATGGGTCTCACCTGCAGAAATTACTGTTCCTATCTCAGGGAAATCTCTGGTGCTGGAGCAGGACTCTGAGGGCAACACAGGCTGGCCAGCAACCTTGTGTAATAAAAATCCGTAATCTCGAAGGTTGACCCCTCAGGTCTGTGGGCTGCTTTCCTGTGCTCAACCACCTTTAGAAGCCTTGCCTCTGAACCTTCTCCAGGCTCCCCATGACTTTCTCAGCCAGTGACCTGGATGTAGGCTTGGTAAGATGATTGGTCGCCTTCCCAGGGTGCTGCTTGGTGTTCTTTCTGACCTCCCCTTGCCTGCCAGCTTTGCTCCATCCACAGATGAATGGAGTGTGGTTTCTAAGCATCAGCTGGGCGACAGGGTGCCTCTCTATTCCTGGGCTAAATCACCATTTTCCTTCCTCCTCCAGCTCATATACATCTGTCATGACTAATGCTTAAGAGCAATAAGCTATTTACTCTTGGGGTTGTTAACATTTCTCTAGATTAATTTTTTGATGTTAGTATGAATAATAAGTTCCGCATACATGTGGACCATGCAAGCTTAATATGGCCTGGAATGGGGCTCTTGTTTTCCAGGTAAGTATCTGTGTGGCTGATGCTTCTGAGCAAGGGAGGGGGAGCAGGATTACGGAAGGAGAGCCTAGGGGGGCGGGTGTATGTCGGGGGGAGTGTCAGTCTCCTTTTATAGGCCACATGTCAGCCTCCAGAGTTTTAGTGGAAAAGAAAAGCCCAACCCAGATGTCTGGTCTCTTTACCCCAAGAACAGTCCAAAAGCCCCTGGGTGGTTGTTGATGGAAACCTGTATGCTGCTTTGAAGAGCAGCGTATTTGAGACTCACTGTGGTCCCCAGGCAATTGGAGCTATTGACAAACTTTTCCTCTCTAGGCAGCATGAATGGATCTGAACCATCATGGGCTCAGAGTCAGCGTGCTCTGAACCTACTCAGGGTCTTCTTCCTTCACATTCCTTCTTCCCAGTAGATTGGCAAGAAGACTTTCACCATCTTTAGTGCAGATAATCTGTGTCTGGGGAGTAGCTTATGCTGTTAGCAGCAGGAGGAATCTTTCAGCGGGATAGCGAGGGAAGCATGGGGTCAAGTTGCTCAGGTGAGTGGAAGGATGGACAGCCAACTCTTCATGCTGTGCTGTACCTCACTCAAAGAGCAGGGGACACAAGATGAGCTGTGGGGAGCTTATAAGTGTGGCTTCTTGGGCTCCATTCCATTCCAGGTTTCTCCACGGGAAACCTGAAAGGGGCTCAGGAAACTGTTGTAACAGGAGATTCTGAGGCAGGTGATCCTTGGGCCCCATGGTCATGGTGGGAGTCATTTGGGTAGAGCCCCTCTTTTTACATTGTAGCTATAAGCTGGTGTTTCTAGGAGTTAGGTGGGGGCAGGGTGAGGAATGTCTAGAAACTAGAGTTGTGGAGTCATGTTCTATTATTTGTGTGGTTCATTCTCAAGGTCTTTTCTAATTATTTTTGCTTTTCTACTGAATATCTCAACTCCTGCAGTTCCTGGCTCCCAATTCCCAGGGATTAACTTTTCCCTCCTCTGTACTCTCCTTGTTCTGATTGTTAATTGTTCATTTCTTTACTATAGCCCAATCTGTTGACTTGTGTGTATCCACTATGGATATTAAACTCCATAAGAGCAAGAACTGGGTCTTATTTGCCTTTGATCCCTGTACCTAGCACAACCCCTGTACTCAGGTTGGTGCTGAGTAGATGTTAAAACATTGACTGGTTGCAGGACCACCCTCTGACAGCACTCTGCTATTTTTCTGGCCTTAGAGCCTCTGAAATAGAGGCTCCATCTGCAAAGGCTTCCATCTGCTTAGGAGACTCTTCCTTAAAGCCCTAAGGACAGTCGTCCACACTAGGGCTCCTGTGTGTCCATGTGGTCATGAATAATACTAGAAACATTTAGGCCTCTGCACATCACAGTAGAGGTCCTGCTAATTGAATGCAAAATGAGCATGGATGGGGGAAAAAAATCCCCAATTGTTGACATTGTTTAAAAAAAAAAATCTCAAGTAAAGTTTGGCAACTGGAGCACATTTTTGAGCTTCCAGGACTGCTTGTTTGGTTCTTCGTCTTCTGGGGATGTGTCTCTCCATTCTTCATGCCATTTGGGTTGGTGCCCTGGACTCCTCGCCACAGCAGTGTGGACAATGGACAATGCCTTCATTCCAGTGCTTGCAGAAAGAAAAAGGGAGCCTGCCAGACACGGCCCTGTGCCCATCTCTCTGCTATTTCCTGTCTTTGGGCAACACCTGGAGAGAAGGTCCTGGGGTTTGCTTGGCATAGCCAAGATCTAGTCTCCCTCCCCTCCCTTTTAAACAGAACTCATTCTTTGAATGTTGAAGGGCATCAAATGGAAAGGAAACCCTCCAGCCATGGGGCATGTGTAAAAACTTGTCTTGATACTAAACTAGGTATTCTTGAGTATGTGTCATTTGAGCCCCATACTGCCACCTGAGACTAGATCATGATCCAGGGCTGCTGACAAATGCTCTTTAGGACTCCCTACCCTGGTAGGACTGCAGTGGACATTCTGGTGCACAATGAGATGTCTTCTTCAGGGCTGAGGCATGCATTCCAGGGGTTGCTTATTGACTGCTCACATCTGGTGCCCTCTGCAGAAATTGCTGACTTCCCCAAGGTTGCAAAGGTCCCATTACAGTTTGACATGGTGTGCAGAAACCTGGCCCCCTTGTTCCACTGTGACCATCCCCATTTCAGAGCTCCCTGCGGGACAGACACAGCATCACCTAAGCCAGATGCTGCTTAGGTATGTCATTCCTGAAATCCTCCTGCATGCAGAACTCAGTCTCCCAGGCCAGCTTCAGAAAGCCTCACTTAGGACAGGGACCCTCCTAACTTTACTTTACCCAGGGTTAAGTAGGCCTTCTGCAAGTCTCCTGATGTTTCTTCTTTAATGGATTCTTCTATGTCTTTGCCGATGAGCTGGAGAGACAAGCAAAGTCTGGCTGTTATTCTAGAATTTGCTTTTGGCCCTGGAGTTCTTGGGTCTTTTCTCTAAATGATGTGCTAAACTCTCCCAGATTTAGTGCCTCAGCTGTAGGGAGCTCCTGTCCTGGCTCTTGCTCTTCAGGGTGGGGGTGGCTGCCCCTTATTTGAGAGGAGCTCTTACTGCTAAGGAGTTAGTTCAGAGGGGACCCATACTGGACCCACACTGCAACACTCTACAGTACTTTAACTTCCAATGTATTTCTCATCTTTTCCAGTTCCCAGGAGACTGGTATAATAGTCTGACCTGCATCTCCCTTGTCTCCTTGTCTTGGAACTGGGAGTCAGTCACTTATAGCTTGGGTGGAATAAGTGGAGGCCGTGAAGTTCATGATGGGGACATGATCTAATGTTCCTGACAGAGCGGGGTTGACCACATCAGAATGCCACTTTCCTTCGCTCTGGGGTGACTGCAGATGATCTTATATTCACCACTGGTCTGCATGTCACTCTGCACAGCATTGCACATTAGGTTTCTTTCCAAATATTTACAGAAGCTAAAGTTAGAGTAAATTGTGACTCTCCTTAACACAAATACAGCCAGGGCCAAGCTCAGGGCAGGCAAATAGAAAGGAGAGCTCTTTGCAGGATTTGAGCACTTTGCCTTTTTCTTAGAAATGATCTTTTCAGGATATGGCACAATTGATCCTATAAATACTTGGGACCTTTGAGTACATACTAGTGGAGCTGATGGTTTGTATTATAGAAACAAGGGTAAACAAAATATTCTTTGAGATGCAAGCACAATATATGTGAGAGGACGGGGGTCTGGATCCCCAGCCATGTCTGCAAAGCCACAGGCCTCAATGTGTCCAGAGTAAAAAGGGCAGGGCCTTTCAATCCTGTCCCTACCCCCAACTTTCTGGGGTTTGGTCTGGAAGTTGGTAGGAAGGGATGCCTATCACTTTCCCAGAAACAGAGTTCTTGTTTTGCAGACTGAGATTGAATTTCAAGACAACCTTTTGTTCACACAGATCTGTATTTACTTAAAAAAAAAAAAAATCCTCACATTAAACCACTTTCTGTTTCTACTGTTAATCCCAGACCAGGGGAGTGATTTTCAATATTCCACAGACTCTCAGCCCACAAAACAGATAAAGGCAGATGAACAGCTGGTCTGGGAAGGTGGAGGTGGGCTCCCCACACTAGTCCTGGACATTGATGCCATGTTCCGGAACCTCAGTGCTCTTCCTTGCACAACTCCTGGGGACTCTATTCACATGCTGCAATGAGATGCTACTTCCTCCTTTTCTCTGCTGGATCCAGCCCTCCTGGAGGCTGCAGGAGCATCTCCCTGGGCTCTCTGGAACAGAGTCTGGAATAATGGACTGGCCCAGCTACTGAGACTCCTGTGTCCACTTTTCACTTTAGTTATCTCAATACCTAATTCCTAGGGAACTCTTTGGACAGAACCAGGTTTTCTGATCTCAGAATAAAAACACTTTACAAGGGTGGATTCCAAACCAGTCTCAGAGACTAGTTAAACAGGTAGCAGTGCCTGTAGGGAGACACATCTCTCTTTTAAAATGGATGCCTCCAAATTAACAGTATGCTGACCACAGAGCCCCCTGCATTCTGGCTTTGATGACAGAGGGCCATTCTGGCTCTTGATGGCTTAGGAATGTAAAGAGAAGGGCCAAGAGGTGAGGCTCAGGATGGAGAGGTGTGGGGCTGGGCTGTGCATGTGTGTAACCTATTTATTCTGAGCCCTGTTGTGGAACTAACTTTGACTTTGTGATGGTATGTTTCATGTTTGGTAAAACTTGGGACTGGAATAATCTTGCAGGATGTACCAGTTTGGAGAGGTTCTGTTTCTTGGGTTGGATTGCTGATCATGTCAGAAGTTAAGACTCAGGCTTAGAGGGCAAGTAAAGGACAAAACCCTGAGTTTTTGGGCCAAAAATTAAAATTCAACTGTACGCCATGACAATCTAATACATAATACATTCCAGTGATCTCATACAAGTGTCTTGGTGCTCTTGGCCAGATACCATCAAAAACGTATTGAACCTAGGTTCTAAGAACAGGGTAAATTCTAAAAAATAAGCAATGAAGATCAAGATGAATGAGATTTGAACAAGGCTTTTAGAATATACAGGTAGCATTTTAGAGCTGGTTTTATGTCAAGAATCAGCAACTCTGTAGGGTGCTTTATTTCCTTTGGAGATTTGCTCTGATTTTTGGTCCTGTTGGTTCAAATGGGGAGAGTGCTAACAATTGCTAATGTTTATCGAGCACGCGTGTACAGCAAGCAAGGTACTGTCTAATGTTTACTTCCGTGAATTCATTTAATCCTTACTAATCCTATGCAGTGGGTACCATTAACCCCACTTCATAGTTGAGAAGAGTTAGGCACAGACCTTTAAGAATTTGCCCCAGACTCTGTTGCTAGTGGCCTGGGGCCAACTCCTCAAGCTTCATCATGCCTCAGAATCACCTTTGGGTCTTGTTAAGTCCTGCAGTTGGTTAGACCGGAACCCCAGAGAATCTGGTTCAGTGAGTCCAGGGTGGAGACTGAATTCTCAGGTGATACTGATGCTGCTCTTTTGGAATCAACTTTGAGATATTGACCTAGAGTGCGTCCTTTCAGGTTGTCACTAGTTCATACAGTTGCACGTGTGAGTGCACGCACACACACACAACACACACACTCACTCCCATGTGGGAATTTCTCTGGTGATCACCAATGACAGCCATTCTTGGAAACTCCATCAGTGGCCTCTATCACGTGGAAGAGGACCATGGTCACCGAGAGGTCCTCCAACTCAGAGGCCAGAGGCCTGCAGGCACTGAGAGCAGGGGCTGCTCGATTGGCTGCCTTTGATTATGACTCTGGGCACAATTTGAAAGCAGGGGCCCCTCAAGGCTTCCATGCAGTAATGATAAAATTCCGAAGCCTCGTTGTCTTTTCATCTACTGGCAGCTCCCAGGAAAAGCTATTTCGAGTGAGGAGCAGCCAGCTCCAGCCGAGGTAGGCGCTTGGGCCGGGGAGGCTTGGAGCTCTCATCCACTTTCTGCTACTGACTTGTTGTGTGGTCCTGATAAGTTACAGATGGCTCCTCACTGGGTGGACTTGCCCTGTCCAACAGTTACAGGCCACAACAGCTGTTCAGCCTACATTATAGTTATGACATTGTCATGAAATTGAAACGAGACACAAGGCATAGAAGTGCTTTGAACAGGTAAAAGCACTCTACAAAAATAAAATAGGAGGAAAAAAAGTTTTTTTTTGCCAATTCAAGATCGCTTTTAAGGGAAGGGCTTAGAACTAAGTACTCTGAAATAGCTAACTCACTTCGTTGGCTTAAATTAATCGTGAGATTAGAAACACAATTTATCTATGTCTTTTCATGAGGGATCTCATGTCTGTCTGGAGAGTTGTAGGTACACTGTGAACACAGCTGTAAATTGGAATAATACCACCAATAATAGAGCTTCCCACCTGTCAGATATTGTTCTGAGCCTTTGTCTTCTTTAACTATTACAAATAGCTCTATGAGGGTTGGGTGGTGATGCTCATGGTCCCTGTTTTACAGAAGAGGGTGGAAGATGTTTGGTCACTTGCCAGTAGTAGAACCAGAATTTGCACCTGAACCCTGGACTCTTAAGTTTTGCTCCTAAACATAACACTCTGCATGTCCCTGGTATCCCAGGGTATCTCAGACTTAGCACCCCATTTTGGGGCTGTCCTGTGCAGGATGAGGGGAAGCATCCTGGACCTTACCCCACCCCTCACCACTGAAAACTACTATTGTTTGTGATTTTCTAGCTCTGTATCCCAGGTCCTGGCTTCCTTTGGAAATAATTCAGGAGAGTTTCTGAGAGAGCCCTCTCCCCTCAGTACTTCATTACTTACAATCTGATAGGCTTGAAAGGTGGCTTGTAACTGCTTATAGTTCCTATTGGCCAGGACTTCATTGAAGGCAAGCTCATCAGTACCCCAGCGGCCTTCCCCTGCCTCGAAGCAAACAATTTGAAAAGGACTTTGTGAAAAGACCGCATATTCAGTGCTGTGATGAGATCTTACTTACAGGCAATTTTAAAATACAAGCTGAATAGAAGTCAAATGGATTGACTAAGCACTTTGAGCATCTAACCCACAAACATGCATTATATATTTATATTATTTATACCTTTCCTGGTTCCCAAATGGATCCAGGTTAGCCCCAGAGTATAAGAACAGGAACAACTCCCTATATATGATCTGAATTGATGTAAGCATATATTTATTTCTTAAAGGTCACACTCATTTCCCAAGTAACTCCCATGTGCATGAAATAAGAAAACGTTTGTGGAAAACAATGCTCATAATTTAAAAACAAAAGAAGTTGCAGAGACTGGCACATGAGTACACTTACATCATACAGATCTTTGGCATCCCGACCAGCCAGATCCTTGTCCACTTCATCTCCTTCATCACGATTTGCCTAGAAAAATCGATACGTTGTTGTTAACTCGAGTTCCTGCTGGACCACCGTCTTGGGATGTGAGGGTGATTTCGGAGTGGCCTGAAGCACCCTTCAGCCTGGCAAAGCGTCAAGGCCTGCTCTTTGCTGCCATCTTTTGGGCATGACTGATAAACAGTGTCACTTCTGTGCAAATGCTTGCTTGTAGAAATCAGCGTCAGTCAGGAACCCCACTGACCTCAGAGCAGGCTGACAGCAGTGACCTCAGTGACCCACAGCCTGATGGAATCCCTTTCTCTGAGTGTGCAACAGTGGAAACAGAGATGTGGCTCTGTGGTTATGTGATGGTAGATGGTCTGGGGGATTTTTGTAGATGTCATTTGGGTCCATGATTAGTTGAATGGATCAAAAAGGAGGTCATTCTGGGTGGGCCTAGCCCAACCAGGACCCTCTTAAAAGTGAGAGATGGGAGTAGTCAGAGAGATGAGCTTCTGCTGGCCGGGAAGAAACCCCACAGCTCTACTGTAAACTATTCCTGGGGGCCATGTGGCAGGGAGCCACAGATGGCCTCTGGTTGCCAACGGCAGTCTCTGGTTGACAGCGGGGAAGGGAACAGAACACCAGGAATTCTCCCTGAGCTTCAGGTGAAATGGCAGCCCTGGCCCAAACCTGGGTTTCAGCCTGGTGAGACCCTGAGCAAAGGACATGGCTAACCCATCCCTGGACTCCTGGCCTGTGGCCAGGGTGAGAAGTAGATCTCAGTTGTTTTGAGCTGCTTAGTTTGTGGTGATTCGTTATGCAGCAGGAGAAAACTTACACAACCCTCCTGCGGCCATTGATGCCTAATTTTTTGGTTCTGTTCTGTCAGTCTATCCACAGTGGGATAAATGAAATGGAGGAAATGTATGAAGTTCAAGTAGATGGCTGTGAATGAGATGCAGGTGCTACCCACCTGGAGACCCTGGAGTGGGAGGGCTATGTTTCAGCAGGGCCACTTCTGAAAGCCCTGCTGCCCTGGTGGAGTTCCTTACAGCAGTTCCTACAGGCCTAGACTCTGGGCACATCCTAGAAGTAGGTGCAGATGTGTGTTGTGGAAAGGGCCTGGCTTGGGTCAGATGGTCTTGCTCCTGGGCTGGGTCTTACTGGTTGTGAATCAGGCAGGTTCCCCATCTCAGGAGGCCTGACTTTCCTCACTGGTCAAGGGAAGTGGTTATATTTAATGAGCTAATCCAGTCACCCAAAGGCTTTGCAAACTGCATGAGACTGGGCAGGTTGTTATAAGAGGAGAAATCCCAGGTGGATAACTTCCTGGTCCCTGGGCTGATGGAGCAAGGGTGGACAACTTTTAATAAAAGAAGGAAATGTTTATCTAGTTTACCTTTCTTGTCATGGTACCATGTGGCCAAGAATTATTTCCTCAGATGGTAAAATAGGTGAGAACAGTTTACCTGCAGCAGGGACACCAGAATCTTCTTTAGGTTGCCACTTACGTCACCTTTGACATCTGATTCAAGGCTCCTGTCAAATACTTTTGAAGAAGCAAAAGGGAGAGGAGAAAGCAGACAATTCAGTTCCTAGAAGTGTTTTCAAAGGGACAGACCTTATCCAAAGCCAGAATGAAAAGTCACTTACGCCTTTGGTAAGCCTCTTTGATGGCACCGATTTCCTGGAAGAAAATTAAAACAAATCAGTGTCCAAGTGGAGTCAATCAGCAAAAGGCAGGTGTCCACAGACCAGGCAGGTGACTGTTTCCAGACACAGGTGTCTTCCTGACGTCTTAAGATAGTCATCCTTGTGGGACTTGCCTGAGGTGTGAAGGGACCCTCTCCATGCAGACATTTCAAACACACCAGTAACACATGCATATATTCTCCTTAGATACAGAACCAACCTAGGTGTCCATCAATAAGCAAATGAATAAAAAATAAGTTGTATTTACCCAATCGAATACTATGTAGCCATAAAAAGAATGAATTTCTTATTGTTGAAGAAAAGAAACAAAATTAACTAAAACAAATTTTTAAGCTCAAACTTGCACAAACAAAAATTTGGTAGATGTGTTTTTTTCATATTTGTGCATTTTATGTCTTTCTGTGTCAGTTATAATAATTTGATTTATATAAAATGCTACTGAAAGAAGAAAAAAAAAGAATGAATTTCTATCATTTGTGACAACATGCTCGAGCCTGGAGGACATTATGTTAAGGAAACTACTCAAGCACAGAGAGACAAATACTTCATGATGTCACTTGTTTGCAGAATTTAAAAAAGTTATCTTGTGAAAGTTGAGAGTGGAATGGCAGCTACCAGAGGCTGAAGATGAGGGGAGAAGAAGGAGAGGGAGAAATTGATGGACAGTTACTAAGTTATAATGAGATGGGACTAAGAAGTTCTCCTGTGCTATTGAATAGCAGGATGACTGCCGCTAACAATAATATATTGTATACTTCAAAAGAGCCAGAAGAGAGGATTTTGAATGTTTGACTACAAAGAAATAATGTTTGAGGTGATGAATATGTTAGTTATTCAACTGTGATCATTACACATTGTATATATGTGTCAAAACACTATACTGTATTCCATAAGTGTGTACAATGATTTCATGTCAAATAAAAATGAAAAGGTAAAAATATCACAGCTCAGCCTTTCTCCACCTCCTGGCCAATCTCACAGTCTCACACCCACCCACATAGCCAGCGTTAGAAGTTCAGTATGGGCCAGGAGCAGTGGCACATCCCTGTAATCCCAGCAGCTCAGGAGACTGAGACAGGAGGCTCGTGAGTTCAAAGCCAACCTCAGCAATGGCAAAGTGCTAAGCAACTCAGTGAGACCCTGTCTCTAAATAAAATATAAAAATGGGTGGGGATGTGGCTCAGTGGTTGAGTGCCCCTGGGGTCAGTCCTGGGTGTGTGTGTGTGTGTGTGTGTGTGTGTGTGTATGTACATATATATATGTATGTGTGTGTGTGCATGTGTGTGTGTGTGTGTGTGTATATATATAAAATTCACTGTGAATCTTCCCAAACATTTTCCTTTGCATTTGCATAGAGTTAGGGTGCTGCTGAAAACATAGGAATTTTTGAGTATGAGTGTTTAGAGGTGGAATGCGGTCCTTATCATTCTGTGACCCACTTCTTGACTACTTAGTGACTAGGAGGATCAAGCTCTGCTCATAAGTAGACAGTCACCTCGTTTTTTAAAGGGCACAAAGTGTTCCATCCTACTGCAGGCCACAGGTTAGCCAGTCACTCACTGATGGCTGTTTAGGTTATTTCTAGTTTTTTTGCTGCGTCAAATAAGGGGACACCTGATGCCATCAGGAGTGCAGTCCCGGGGTGCAGACTGAGAGGGATGGTTTATATTGAATGTCTCTGCCGTGGCTGCCTCAGGAGCTGCCTCCGTTTACACTGGCCCCAGCAGTGGACCATACAGGCTGCCCCAGTCATCCCCTCAGCCAGAGGGCAGTGATGAGCGGCAGCAGGTGGGGGCAGCAGGTGAGGAGCTGGCTGCTGGGCTCTGATGGTGGGAGGGAGGGCCGACCAGGAGATGGGGGCTGCTGACCACGAGTGGGGTACAGCTCCCCCCGCCCCCTTCCAGCCCACCACTAGGATCTGCCTCAACCTGGCGCCTGCTCTCTCTCTCCTTTTCTTCTCTTTATCATCAGACCTATTTGATTAAGAGAAAGGCTTTGCTTATTGCTTGGACCTTAAAGAAACCAGGCCAAGGTGAGAAAAAGAATAAGAAAATTAACCTTTTTCACAAAGGCAGGAGCTGATTGCCCCTGACATTGGGCACCTCACGGCTGGGACCTTAGGGCTTCTGGGAAGGGCAGCATGAAAGGGGAAAGTGGTGTGACCATGGATCCGTGGGCATCACCAGGGCTGGGTGCTAACTCACCTCTGAGGCATTATCTGAACCTGAAATGGAGGAAAGGAGTGCAGGGGTGTGGAGAAGAGGGGTTCACAGTCATAGCATGGGTCAGGCGGTACTCTGGGGGGAGAGGCTGAGCCTGCGCCCTGGGCTGGACGGAGTGGCAGGTGGCTAGCACTGCAGGCTTCAGAGAACGTCCAGCATCAGAGTGCTACTCCTCATCTTGCTGTCTGCCCCAACCACTGATGCTGTCTCTTACTGGGAGGTCTCAGAATGTGGGGATTTTCTGGTATTGTTTTTGCTGGGTTTTCCCCACTCCCCTCTGATGGGTGGTTATGGAAGAAGACAGGGTCACCTATTGATGACTTGTGGACTCTCTTTACTCTTGATGAATTCCTTGGCCCTCCTGGATTCTGGAACCAAAGACAAATGGGCTTCTGCAAGGGTTTTTTTTTTTTTTTTTTTTTTTTGCACCTGAAATGATGGCATGAGCCCAAGGGATCGTCTATCTATTGATTGAAGGTCATAGAATCCTCCAGGGAGGTGCTAGCAGCCGCTGGGGGTGCTCACTGGGATCCCTGACTCCACCAACCTTTCTGTCTGGTTATATAGTCTTATTCATGCTTTATATGGATTACAGTCACGGACAAGGTGGTGACACAAATGTGCTTGGGTTACCTATTGCATTGTTCATGCCTGAGGGCCCACATCGTCAGGCTGGGAAAGGTAAAGTAGAATCACGCCTCCCGTGCACAGTTAGAGAAACAAAACCTAGACTGACGCAGATCTGGAAGGATCTATTCTGTCAAGCAGGGGTAGCAACACCAAGACTGACCTATGGAAGACAGCACGAGACATCCTTCCTACAGGGGCCAAGTGGACACTTCTCTGCATAGACTCTTGCTGCCCATGGAAAGAAGGCCAGGAAGTGGCTTCCCTCCATGGGGTTGCAGCCATTTCTGGCAGGTGTGCAGATTTTTGTTCAAGAGTAATGTGGGACTGACCTTATTGGTGCTTGTGCACAGGATCTCGATGAGCACAGCCTCGTCTGTGCCCAGACCCTTCATAGCCTTCTGCAGTTGTCGGGCGGCATATTCACTGGGCCTTTCCAGAAGAGCCAAGGCTGTCTTCTCAAAGTTTCCACTCAGCTCACCCTTGAGCACCTCTTCCAGGTCCTAAAGGAAACACAGAGGCCTGTTGGGGAGTGGCTGGGGGGAAAGGGACAGGTGTCTCACTGCACTATTGCATGTGCTCAGGCCTGGCAGGAAACCTGCCTTGGCCACATACAGAGTGACCTGGCAAAAACGACCCACTCTTGAGAACAGTGGTCACCATGGCCATCCATCCAGTCTCCCAGCAAGGCTAGCAGAGAGGCAAAGAGGAAATTTCCCACTTAGGGCTGGAGACCCCAAAGACGAATCATTGAAACAGCAATGTTAGCAGAATATTCTAGGGTTCCGAGACCTTTCTCAATAGATCCTCAAGACAACCCTGAAAAAACTAAGTATTGGCACTGTCCTCATTCATTAGACTTCAGAAGATGAAGGGTTTGCTGCCAAACATTCAGCTAAAAAGGACTGAATGCAGGTCTGTTTTCTCTAGAGGAATCTGATAATTTACCATCCAAATTGGGTCAGTTTTGAGAGGAAAGGGGACTATTATTAATAATTGTGATGGACAGCAGGAATAAACAGGGACTCTCTTGTTAGGACCAGATGTACAGTTACTTCAGTTATCTTGTTAAATCCTGAGAGGGAGGTGTGTGAGAAAGAACTCAGACAGGCAGATGTCAAGGAAATTCTCCCTGGCATCCTGTTTTCGGTGGGCATAGTCTTAAACTTTTCTTAGAGCACACTCTTATCACAGTGAGGAAACTACCTTTTCCTACCTGTTCATCTCTGATAACGGGGTTTAATAAGGACAAGGTCCAGAGGCGGTAGTCAGTCTATCCAGTTGTCAATGCCCCAACTTATATGAAGGACCTGCTGTGGAGCCACAGCCCCGGATGGGTCAGATTGGAGGCCCATAGATCAGTGGGCATCTCAGGGACCCAAGTAACAGCAGGGGCCTGGGATGGCTACTCAGCAACAAGTCTGATGGCTAAGGACACAGTCACAGTAGCATTGTGACCTTGGAAAACTTAATTTCATCCACAGGCAATTTTCTTCTCTAGAAGATGGGAAGAATAACCAGATTATATTATAGAGTCGATGGGAAAATTAAATGAGAGGATCCATGTAAATAATGAGCACAGTGCCTGGCATATTTGATAATGCTCAAAAAAATACTTATTATTATTCATTATGTTTATTATATAAGAATATCATTGTTAGCCTACGTTGAAAGGGATTTCCTGAAAGGAGGCAAATCAACTTATTTATCAAATGAACCTCTGAGTTCTGGGCCAGGGAGAAAAATCCATACTTTTGTGCAAGGCCTTAGGATCTACCATCTTAAGAAGACTGTAATATGACACTCCTGTCCCCGCTGCTACCTCTCCCTTTAACACTGCATCCTGTGAAGGCAGGCTTCTGCTCAGGACTCTGTGGTGTGCATCCACCTGGAAACTGGAAATCCTTTTCCAGGTCAGAATGGCATTGTTTAGAACTGCAGCAAAGAGAAATCCCGGCTGACCACTCTCGGAAGGCACAAGCCTGGAAATAAATCCTTGAGGGTTTATATTCTGTTGGGCAGAGAAGCAGACTTGGGATTCCTCAATTCCTGTCCTGCTAACTAGCTGTGTGATCCTGGGATGGTTATTCTCTTTGGAGCTTAGCTGAGATGGGGACTCTGATTTCATCATCTCAAATACCCTCCATCTCTGGGAATCTCTTCCTTGGTCTTATCTCTGAAATACAGCTGAGAAGTAGAAAGGAAGCAAGGGATTGGCAAACAGGGGTCACGTTTCTTGCTGGAACATGCCCTCTTTAGTTTTAGCAGAGACCCCAGGACCTTGTTTGCTCCTATGTCAGAATGAAGGTTAAGGAGCCTTGTGTCTGACTTCGCATATTGGTGGGGTGCAAGCAGACATAGAATGTGGGGGCTGCTAGGGTTTGACATGTGGACCAGGATTAAAATTCCACTTCATTCAATTCAATCAAATGCAGTTGAACTGGAGACTCACTTATTTTCACAAAACGAATGGCATCGACAAGCCTGCTGATGAAAAGAAGCAGGAAAACTGCAAGCACAGCCACCTGGGCTGTTCAGAATAGGAGGAAATGGCTCTGCTCCTGGCCCTGGATCCTCCAGGTATGGACGCTGGCCCTGAAATCAGGGACTTAGATCTGAGTCCTGCTGCCTCCCCACCTCCCCATGTCACGAGTTTATGTAAGTCCTTGAAACATGTGAGCTTTACCTTTCCTATCTGTGAACTGGGAGCAATCCTACCTATCCTAGCTTCCCTTTGTTGATAGTGCCAGTGTTATCTTCTTTGATAAACCAGCAATCTGAGAAGGGAGATAAGTGAGGAGAACAAGGCCTAAAGAGATTGTTACCTGCCCAATGTCAAATAAAGAGGAAAACCCATCTTTCTCTCTATCTGTTTACATGTCTGGTTTTTGAAATGGTAGAGGTTTTATAAATATGGATGAGACTACAGCATAATGATGGATATTCACTTTGCATAATGATAATTATAGCGACATTACAAAAAGGTTAAATTGTGTTCATTATATATTAATAAAGAAACAAGAAAGCCTAATGCATATTTTAAGATTCCTGTCCATAAGTGCATCGTCAACAACAAAAAGAATAAAAAAATGAAATAAATAAAAAGAAAAACAAAAGTCTTGATCAAAATGAAGACTTTGGGGTTTGTTTTAGTTTTCTGTAACAATAATTTATGAAGACCGTATCGTTCTTGAAGAGAGTTGAACATATGAAAAACTTCTGCATAAAAACCCACCTGGGGAAACTGATTTTCAAATCCTTAGCTCATCTATAAGTTATTATGTGGAATTAGACCAAATTGAGTGGAAAAAAATGACGAAGGGCTTAATAGAAAAATGAAGTCAATTTAAAAAATAATAATGAGTTAGAGTATTGATTGTATAGGCTATTAAGTTAGCACAGCAATTTCAGGTTTTCTGAAGTCAATTACAAGTTTTAAATGGTTATTTCAGTTTTTCTCCTGGGATAACTCAATAAAGCTTTGAAGACATTCTCCACGGCCAGGGGAGTGGGGAGGCAGTAGGGATAGTCAAGGCCACCCAGGTGCACCCCGCAATTACCTTGCCATACTTCGCCTTGTACTTCTGCTTTATTTGCTGCCTCTGGTTCGAGGTCCTGCTTGCTAAGATTTCAATGATGGGGGCTTCATTTGTTCCTAAGGTGCAGAAGAGAGAAGTGAAACCGGAGTGAGCGAGACACCAGATGGAGGATCAAGTCAGTCAGGTTGGGAAATCCACAACCCACGATTTCAGGTGATCAGAGGCTACGGTGGAACTGAGTGGCCCCCGATAGCCTTAATGTTCTGTGCTGAAAGCGTGTTCTTGGCACTCACTCAGACAAGACATTGGAGCCCTCTCTACAGGAAGCACAGCGAAAACATTCTAGTGGAAAGAGGAACATGTACAGCCCAATCCCTCATTTCAGTCCTAGAGAAGCGAAAGCATGTCCACGCACAACTTGTGCATGATTATTTCTTTTTTAAAAAATTGTTCTTTTTAGTTACACAAGACAGTAGAATATATTTTGACATTATGAATAGGCGGAGTATAACTTCTTTCCCATTCTGTGGTTGTACATGATATAGAGTTACACTGGTCGACTATTTGTATGTGAACATAGGAAAGCCATGTCTGATTCATTCTACTGCCTTTCCTGTTCCCATCCTCTCCCTTCCCTTTATTCCCCTTTGCCTAATTCAGTGAACTTCTATTCTCCACCCCTCCATGAATTTTCATTGCTGCATTATTCCTAATGGCCAAAAGGTAGAAACACCCAAAACTCATTCCATCAATGGACAAATGGATAAACAAAATATAGTATATCTATATAGTAGAATATTTGGCCAAAAATGTTTATTTGCTGATAAATATGGAAGAAACTTAAAAACATTATGCTAAGTAAAAGAAGTCAGTTGCAGAAAATCATGTATTATATGATTACCTTCATATGAAATTCTAGAATAGGGAAACCCATAGACACAGAAAGTAGATTAGTGGCTGGGGGTGTGTGGGATGGGAAGAGGCACAAAGGTTCAGGATTTTAGTGAGGTGATGAAAATGTTCTAAAATCAATGGTTGCAATGTTTGGCGTATCTATAAATATATTTAAACCATTGAATTGCATACTTTAAATGGGTGGATTATATGGTATGTGAATTACATTTCAATAAAACTATTTTTAAGACTCAAGAAAGAAGTTGTGACCCATTTCTAGTCCACTGGGTACTTACTACTGACATAGGCCTAAGATCTAGGCCCAAATTGCCACAGTATCAATCCCATCCACAAAACTGTTAATCTCAGAAGTCTAAACTGGGACTGTAAGGGTAGTTGTGCCTATAAGCCTGTAAGCGCCCATAACACCTTTGAACTTTGTTCTTTTTATAAAGCTGTTTTTTTTTCCCCAATGCTCAAAGTAATGAATGCTCATTTCAGCAATTTGATCAAAACTCAAAGCTGTCATGATTAATAAGGGACAGGAAGATGTCTTAAACAAGGAAACGCAATTAGGAAGATGCCCCAGGCATGGCCAGTGTGGGAGTGAGAAAGACCAGGTAGCCATCAAGCTCTAGATTAGATTTCCTCAGCTCGAATTCTAATCGTGGCTCTACCCTTTACCAACTGCCTGGCACTTGACCAGTTATAAGCCTCAGTTTCTCCACCTATATAATGGGCAATACTAGAAAAGGCTGTGTGAGAATGAACTGAGAATCCAAGGAGGGGTCTGTGGTGGAGCTGGGCGTGCACCCTGGGGACCCCAACCTCAGGGAACGTAAATGTCCAAATGCCTTGGCGCTGCCTCATTCCACGTGGGACTTGTGCAGGCCACCCAGCATGAGCAGCCCACCTTGGTGATGGAGTACCCTGGGATCCCACGTAGCACTCAGCAATCATGAGCACTGGAAGGAAATCTGAGGACCATATAATCTAAACTGTTCGTGACAGATGAGGAAACTGAGGCGTGGCTCAGGGCCTCTTCTCAGGTCCTGTGCTGCCTTTCTTTGCCTGAAGCACCTTCCTTGATGACTGTCCTCCTCTCCTCTCATTTGTTTCTTCCTTCTCTCTCTCTACCTCGCTCTCCCGTCCTCCTTTGGCCCTTCTTTCACTGGTCATCTAACGTCAATTTCCAGTTCTCCTTTCTAGCTATTGTTACTCCTCCCACAGATGACTCCTTCCCTTTGTTGATGACCCTCTGAGTTCAGGTCTTATTTCCAGTATCCCATGGCCATCTTCCCACAGATCTCTAAGGGGCTTCAACTTCCAGGGGAGCTAAAGCTGAACACATTTTGCCGATTCTCAGTTTAACCCACTCTCCACTCTCCTATTTCATTTCAGTGCAATTGAAGTAGAAAATCCAAAGTTATATCGGGGTGCCCATTTTTTTATCTCCCTTGCTTTCCAAAGTCACCAAGTCCCATCCATCTCACCTATGATAGAACACTTGCATCTGTTGCAACCTCTCCTTCATTCCCACTGCCACTGCCTAGTGGATCCTGATTGTTTCAGTCTTTCTGATGCCAGGCTCCACACTCCACCCTGGACCATATATATTTGTGCTTATTTCACTTCATAATTTAAATGCCTTTCGTGATTCCTCGTGACTTCTGGAATCAAATCAGAATCCCTTAATGGAGCATCAGGACTTCCTGTAATCTGGTCTCAGACTACTCTTTCAAACCCATCCCTGCTCTCATGGACAGAGAACTCACTTACCTTATCTCAACCACATTTGCTGGGGGATCAAGTGCTTTAAACCTTGAAGAACTAAGTTCCAGCTTCCGCTGTTCCTCCATAGCCCAAGGCTTACATAGCAGTAGTTCCTTGCAGTGATTATAGGATTGCATGAATGAGACATTCTGAGCCTTGTGGCTGGGCCACAGGGAGTGCTCATTAAATGCAGCGTGTACTATCACAGTGCCAATTATGGCCATCTTGCTTGGGCCACAATTGGTTGCTTGGGGGAACTGGATCTGTCTGGCACACCAGAACTATTTTCCAAGCGTATCACTGAAGGTATAAAAAGTGATTTGGGGCCATTTTTATTTTAATAGTTTCACGTTTATTTTAATGTAAACCTAATGTCTAAAAAAAAAAGCAAGCTAAAATGAATTGATTAAAAGAAAAATGCTTTCTGAATAAACAAGTGATTTGAATTAAGTTATACTTAAAAAAAGATTTTACTAAAGCTAATAATGTTGATACCTATGTAGGATTAAATAAAGTAGCAGCAAGCAGCATACATGTATATGTGGGTAATATATCATTCTCATTTAAGGCTAACAGTGCTTTAAATATAGTAAAAGACTTAGAAACTATTTGTTGATCAAAATAATATGGAGTTTTTTTTATTGTATTTTAGCCCTGGATTAATAAATGTGTTCTCATGCCATAAAAAATAAATAAATAAATAAATAAAAGAAAAATGCTAAGTTAATAGTACTCAGACAGACAAAAATCATGGAAGTGCAAATGGTGGAGGTCTAGATTGGATTGTTGCCTGGATTGTTGATTCTTTGGTGACAGAGGTTATGTCTTACGGTTGAACCCCTCCTTCACATGGTGGGTTTCAGCTGTACTTAGTATTTTTCCAAATAAATCTGTTGAATTGCCTTGCACTGATTTGACTTAATTAAAGAAAGGCAAGTGTTCATCCCAGTCCACTACTTTTTTTTTTTTTTTTTTTTTTTTTTTTGCTATCAGGGGATTGAACCCAGGGGCACTTGACCAATGAGCCACTTCCCAAGCCCCTTTTCATATTTTTATTTAGAGACAGGGTCTTACAAAGTTGCTTAGGGCCTTGCTAAATTGCTGGGACTGGCTTTGAACTCGCGATCTTCCTGCTGGGATTAAAGGTATGTGCCACCATGCCCAGCTCCACTGTCTCTTTTGAGGACATCTTGGTACCCTATGTGGTACCAAGACAGGTTCTGTATCCTCTTCTCTGGTCGTGTTGCATAGCACCTGACCTGCTGTGGGCTGGGGGAAAGCTCCATATACATGAGACTGGGCAGCACCATTGGTCTCATGGGGTCTGGGGATATATCCAATGTTTTGCCCGCTTGTTTGAATGATGTTTAAAGAGGATTTCAGCAGCTAGTCCGTAGGTGGAGGAAACAACGAAGGTCTGTTTGATTGGAGGGAGAAGTTAAGGGAGGGGCTCCTGGCTCCTGGTCAGGTCTTGTGCATCACAGGGGAGGAAGAAGAGTAACTGAAGTTCTTGATTCTTGTACAAGTAGTATTTAGCTCCCATGATATCCCACCTTGGAGAGGTCTAGCTGTTGCTCCAGATTTTTCTACATGGAGGACCTCAGGGTTATATTCTGGGGGGAGGAAGTGAGCAGGGAGGTGAGGGGACTTGTTTGAACCTGAATTTTCATGGGACAAATACTATTTTTCCTTGGTTTGAATGCTCATGCAGAAGCAGCTTGTTAGAGGCAGTGGAGTCCAGGGATGGGCTAAAGCCATTGCCCTTGCCCCGTTCCCAAATATCATTTGATCTGACACTCCTTCAATCAGAGCTGTGTGCAAGCAGATGGCTGGTTCCATGGTAGGACTCCAGGTTTCAGGGAGGAGTACTCATCTGTCTCCAAATCCTTCTCTACTGTTCCTGCCACAGGCCCCAAGATCCCTGCTATTAGAATCACTTACGCTAAGATAGTCTCTCAATGGGGCCTGTTGGACCTGATACATGAACTTGAGCAGGGAATAGCTCATAGAGATCAACTTCCCTAGCAGGCCACAGGGATGAGAAGCAACTGGTGTGGAGGGAGAAGGATGACCTTTGGAGTCAGATTGGACTTCCAGCTCTGCCTCACACAAGCCAAAGGGTGCTGGACTCTAGGGTTGTAATGTCCCAGACTGTAGAGCAGATATGGCTATCTGCTACCTTGGAAATGGGGTGAGTTGGAGTTGAGATGTGCTAGGAAAGCAAAATACAGACTGGATTTCAATGACTTCATATACAAAAAGAGGGTTAAGTATCTCACTAATAATTTTTATGTTGACTGCCTGTTGTTATCATTTCAAAATGATAATATTTTGGGTCAAATAAAATGGTTAAAATTAATTTCATCTGTTTCTTTTTAAAAATGTGGCTTCTAGAAAATTTGAATTTGCATTTTTGGCTCACATTATTTCTCTGCCGGACAGCGCTGCCTAGTAGAGCCTAGTCTACCTGCCCCTAGTGGATGGAGATTGTAACACTGATCCCATAGAGGCTTTGAGAGGATGGGGGACAGGATGGGGGACAGTAAAGCTCTGTTCTGATGTTAGTCCTTTGTCCATCCTGGGCCCTGCAGCAGTGTGTATATTTCTACAGGAAGGTCTACTACACTGGCAGAACCTCCCATCCAATGCTCCCTGTATCCTGGCTGTTGAGGAGGCACCTGCAAGGGTTGAGTTATGTCCCCGCAAAAGTGCCATATTGATGTCCTAACCCTCAGTACCGCCGAATGGGGCCTTATTTACAATAGGGTCTTTACAAGGCAATCGGCCCAAATGAAGTCATTAGGGTGAGCCTAATCCAATATGACTAGTGTCTCTATTCAAAGGAGAAATCTGGACAGAGGGACTTAATACACACAGGGAGGATGACAGGAAGACACACAGGGAGGATGCCCCTGGGGGATGAGGAAAGGAGAGGTGAATTTAAGAACCACAGAAACCAGAGGCTACCTGGAACCAAGGGAAGTGAGGGACATCCACCCCTATTGCCTTCAGGGTGCGTGGTCCTGCCGACCCCTTGATTTTGAACTTTTGGTTTCCATAACTGTGCGATGATAAATTTCTGTTGTTTTAAGCCATCTGGTTTGTGGTACTTAGTTATGGCAGCTCTCAGAAACAAATATGACAAATATCCTCACCAATGCCTCAAGGTTTCAAGAGAAGAACCCTAAAACCTTTGTCATAGCCCCAAGTCTGGAAACTCTGCTGCAGTTGCTGTCAAGTAGTCTGATGCTCATGGTCTGCTGTCACGGAGGGTGTGTGTGTGGGAATTTTTGAATGGAGGGTTGGGAAATTGAACAGTGGGCATTATCACACTCTGGGACTGAGCCTGGGAAGGCCATATTGGTGGATGGTCTGATATATTCTGATTGACAGGTTGGTAGCAGGAAAAAATCTGAGCCATAGGTGTGGGCAAGGGATGGAGAGGTCCTGGCTGAAAAGGGGGATGAGAGAAAGAGGAGTCTGGCAGAACCACAAGATGTTTTCACTCGCCTCACCTTTGGCACCAGCCCTCAAAAATCATCTTTGGAAAGGCTCAGCAGGACTTAGGTCTGGCCTGGAAGTTAGAGAGGCCACCAGCTTTTTGTTCTTGGACCATTCACTTCATCTCAAGGACTATTTCCACCTCTATAATTCTGGGAAGATTTAGCTATTTGATTCCAATGGGAGAAATAGAAAATCCTAGGATGAGTTCACTTGCAAAAGTTAATTCACTCGCAGGAGTTTGTTGCTTGCCTCATTCTGGTTGGATCCAACACTGTTACTTACATTGTTCTTCTTCATTTCCTCCCGGAGCTCCACCTACGTAATGTGGATCTAGTCACTTAGTCTGTGATGTTACGATTAATTTTTAAATTTCCGAGTACCAGAAGATCTCACCTCGAAAAGGATTTCTTTTTCTTGTAAACATCCCAGATTTCTTTTTCTCATAAATGTCACTGAAAGCTCGCCCTTTGGGTCCAGTGACATCTCCTTCCATTTGGGCTGCTTCTTCCTGTCCATGTCAAGGGCCTCACACCTCAGGCCTGGACTGTGGCAGTGCCATCCCTAGAAGGGCCTTCCTGCTTCCACGAGGTCATTTGCTATATTGCGCTGGCAGGAATCTGGGGCTCATCCTGGGCTCCCTCTTTTCCTTCACCTCACATCCAGTTAGTCGCTCCAAAGCCTCTCTCCTCTGAGTCCTTGGGACCTCTCAGACCCACAGCTCCTCTCCATCACCACCTCCACCACTGCCCAGAAATGCCAACATGGCTCACAGGATGCATCCCTTCTCCCTCTCCCCTTTGCCCCCAGGAGGGCCTTTCTGAAGTGCAGATGGACCTGTCACTCCTCTGCTTCCGGCTGTTCAAAGTAGGCCCCTTTAGTGCGGAAGGAAGCCTCGATGCTCCAGTGGAGTCTGTGAGGCCCTTGGGAGTAGCTCCTAAGGAGAGCCTCAGCTGGGAGCCTCACAAAGTCTTGCCCTCCTACCTGCTCTTCCCCAGCCCCCTGATCATCCGTGCTAGTAGATTTGCAGTGCCCAGAGCAATTCTTTCTTTCTCCCATGGGGTCTTTGCTGGCTCGCTGGCCCACCTGTATCTTCGACCTTGGACCTTCACTCCCACTCCTCCTTTAGGACTCAACAGGCTTTTCTGGATGGCTGTGTCCCTCATGCTACGCACATCTCTGCCATGGCACAGCAAGTTCCCGGGGAAGGGGCGTTTTATGCGTGGCTACACACACACACACACACACACACACACACACAAAAGGCTCTCAACATTGACCTTGCTGAATGGATGTGTGCATACAGGAGTGGAGGAATGGATAACTGCAGAGCATCGTGATGAAACCCCATCTCCGAGCCGGTGGGAGTTGCGTGATACTCACTGGGCTGTGCAGAGCAAGGACCAAGAGAAAATCCTCCCTCCTCAGAGGCCACGTGTGGCCCACAGCTGCATAATTGGGAAAACAGTTAATATTTTAAAAAGCAAGGTCCTCTAGACTTTCCTCCTGGAATGCTTTTCAACAAGAGGGAGCCTGGAGTGTGGCAGGCATGGAGCGGCTCTGCTCCAGCCTGCAGGTGGGGGAGGTGGGACCATGACACTGGCTTTCCCTCAAGTCCTAAAGTCCCAGGCTCAGGTTGATCCAGGGAGCTTTTTTTTTTGCAACCAAGAAGCGATTTGCTGAAAGGTGACCTCATTCTACATTTCACAATACCTGTGTCACATAAGCAATTCGTGCTGCCCAACGGTTTCCTGTAAACATTTACACTGATTTGAGGCACCAGGGCTAGTCCCCAGTGGTTCTGGGAAAGACTTTTTAAAAACTGAGAAAATAAGGACCCTCAGTCCTACCGAGCATTGGACATGCAGGGGTAATGACACAGTGGAGGTCAGAGCCGGGTGATAATCAGCCTCAGGAAGCGCCCGAGGTTCTCTGTGGTTTGCTTTCCCAGCATTTTTCTGGGAAGATACAGAGTGAGGTTTTTGTTTCGACAAGACGGAGGGTATGGGGTTTGAAGGCCTCTGGGGACTGTGTGCCAGATAAATAGTCTGAGCCAGTGGCAGAGCTCAGCTTTCCCACTGTCCAAATGCCAGTCCCAGCCTGCCCTCCTGAGCCCAGGAGGCTGCAGCCCCATTTCTGGTGCCCAAGAGCTAGTCTCTCTCCTCAACCACTGGGCTTCCAGATTTCTTCCTGGAAGTGGTGGTGCAGGGAAGACAGATAAAGCAACAAACGGGGCAGAATCCTGCCTGCTTCAGCAGGTCATGGCCTTTCGCTTGTCCCCTGTATTTAGTTTCCCGAGGTGGTTACATCATTCACCACAAATCTGGTGACTTCAAACAACCTAATTCCAGGTACAGTGGTGCATGCATGCCTATAATTCAAGAGACTTGGGAGGCTGAGCCAGGAGGATTGCAAGTACAAGGCCAGCCTCGGAAATTTATCAAGACCCAGTCTGAAAATGAAAAGGACTGGGCTTGTAGCTCAGTGGTAGAGTGGCCCTGGCTGCAATCTCAGTACAAAACCCAAACCAAACCAAAACAACAAAAGATCACCACACGAACAAACAGAAAAGCCCTATGTACTCCCATTCTGGAGGCTGGAAGTCTAAACAGCGTCAGACTTTGGAGGAACTGAGGCGGAATCTGTCCCTGGCCTCTTCTGGTAGCTGTCAGTCTCTGGTTGTTCTCTGGTTTGTAGTCACGTCACTCCATCTGCCTCCATCTTCACATGACCTTCCCTGTGCATCTTCTATCTTTCTTAAGGACACTTGTCATGGGATGATCTCTCTTAGGATCCTTAATTACATCTGCCAAGGCCCCTTTTCCAAATATGGACACCTTCACCCATCCAGGGTGGATATATCTTCCAGAACCCCAATCAACCCAGTGCTCCCTCCAGATGGAGGACAGGGTGGGCCTACTTGTGCTCAGACTGGTCTGACTGGATCTGAGCATGTGATTCAGAAGGAGGCGACTAGCATGGCCATGAGGGTCAGTGGGTGGTGGCGCACTGTGCTGTTACTTACCTTCTGGCCACCTCCACCCCAGGAGGCATTTGCTATGATATTTTTTGGATGATAAAGCTGAGGTCACAGGGCACCAGTAAGTGACAGAGTGGGAGCTGAAGTTCACGCCTGGCATTTGGAAAGTGCTGGGCAGAGAGTGTCTCAGTTCTAGGCCTGGTTCTGCTCCTATGTGGCTGATCGGTGTTGCTTGACTCCTGTGTGTCTCAGGAGGACCTGGCCTTAAACCCAGAGCCAGGGCATCACCTGGAAGCCTCCTGGAAATGAAAATGGGAGCTCTGCCTCCTCCCACACTCCACCAAGACCCCAGATGACTCGAATGCCCCTGAGAACTCGAAAGCTGTGTCCTCGATCACCTCTGGCCGTGTTGACCTCTAGGAGCCTGTCGGTTCACACGCTTCATCGTCAGGAGAGCCCTCTTGGGCTGACCCAACAAGAGCAGGACTTGGAAGAATCTGGTGAGAAGTGCAGTCCCTAGGGGCTGGGGCAGGGGCAGCAGAGGACCATAACCCTGGGACAGAAGTAATGGTGGCGCTGTGAAGGTGGGGATTGCTTGGGGGTTATCTCTGACCTTAACCACACACACAAAACTTCAGGGAAGCAGAGATGCCAAAAAATGAAATCTGTAAATTCTGTGTCAATTGGAGAAATAAAATCTAATTTTATGGCATTCTAAATTATTATTTTGACTCACATAGGTGGGTAAGGGGTGAGGAGTGCATGTAATCTTGGTGGTACTTGGGACCTCTGTCCAGTAGCATAGCCACTGGTCACCTGTGGCTATTGAGCACTGGGAATGCGGCTTGTCTGAGTCTAAACCTTCTGTAAGCATAAAGTGCATGCTGGATTCTGGAGAATTAATATTAAAAAAAAAGCAGCATGTAGAATACCTTGTTAACACTTTTTAGGTTGATTCACCTAAGGAAGTTGATGTTTTTGATATAAAATGAGGTTAAAATAACATAAAATAATGCATTTTATCTGCAGTTTTTCTTCTAAAATTTGCTTCTCAAAAATTTTAAATGACGCTACTATTCATTTAAATGCCACTCTGGAAGGGCTGGTATATCCATGAGAGGGCCACATGGTCTTGCAGACAGACATGGCCAACAATATAACGTTGCTTCCACTTGTACTTATCAATAGAGGGTGGGACAGTCTAACCTTCAACCAAATCAGAGCCCTCTGAGGCAACTCTGGTTTTCATAACTTGATGATCTTAGGCAAGATACATAACCGCTAAGCCCTGCGTTCTCATCTATGAAGTGGTTCCAATAATACCAGTTGTACAGATTATGGGGGTTCTGAACATGGTGACGGGTAAGTGACATCCAGCTCAGGACTGGGCATGGAAATGGTGCTCCACACAGTAACCAGTTCCACATTGGTCCCACCCTGTGGCTACATCCCCAATAGGGAAGAGAACACTGTGAAACTTTGCATTCAGTAGGTGCTCACTCTGTGTGTACTAAGCTGCACTTTCATGGAAGGTAAGAGAGTGGGGACTGGGCTATTCTCACACCCAGTTAGTCTCCATCCCCAGGCCAGGTGTCAGGACCTCACCCAGGGCAGCAGGAGGCTTCCCCTGTCTGGAAAGCACCTAAGAATCCCACCGCTCAGCAAAACTCAGGGTCATAAACATCCTGTGGCTTCCATGCAAAATCTGCTTCCCACAGCTGTCCTCCTAATAGGAACTTTGCCTGTGGGCTGAGAATGTGCGCCTTCTCTCCCTTCCTCTGTCCATCCCTCCCCTTCCCCTCTCTCCTCCTCCCTCTTTCTCTTCTCCTTCCTTTGCCTTTCTCTCTCTCCCCGCTTCTCTTCTCCCTCCCATCTCTTTCTGATTTATTCAAGAATATATACCATGTAGAAATCCCTCTACCACTTTCCTACCAGATCTTCCCCAACCCCCAGCTCCTCAGGACTTCTCAACATTTCTTGGGCAAGGCAGACTATTTCTCATACTTAAGCAAAATATATCCACTTAGAACTTCCATTATGGATCCTGATATTTTTCCCTCTGCAGACACACACATAAAAATTTGTGGCCATATTTATTCTACCACGACAGCCATTCCTAGGCAAGCAAATCTCCATTCATTTCCTTCTAAGTATAAATCTACCACTTGTTTTTGCAAAAGCATTATGCCAAGTAAAAGAAACCAGACCAAAGGCCACGTATTGTATGATTCAGTTTGTGTGAAGTTGCAGAGCTAGCAAATCTTTAGAGACAGGTGGGGTATCCGTGAGTGCCTGGGGCTGAAGGGAGGGATGCTAATGGGCTTGGCCTTTCTTTTGGGGGTGATGGATATGTTCTGGAATTAGTGGTGATGGTTGCACAACTCTAAATATACTAAAACCCACTGAATTATATGTTGCAAGAGGGTGAATTTTAGGGCATGTGAATTATATTGCATTAAGAAAAATAAAATAAAATACCTGTGGACTCAAATGGCTCCTGTCAGTTGTTAACAGCCCCGAGCAAGGACTTCACAGGCCGTCCTTATTTGCTGGTAGCACAGTGGTGTGGCTGAGATGGACTAACTATAATGTCTCTGAGTTGGTGACATCTGGAGTGAATGATAGGAATGGCACCGACCCCACTGTTCGCCACTAACTGGCTCAGTGACTTGGGGTTTGTTATGTAACTAGTCAGGGCCTTCATTCCTCCTCTGAAAAATGGATTTTTTTAATGAGGATAACTTAATGAGATTTTGTGTGTAAAGTGTCTAAAAATTTTTAAATTTCCCATTAAATGTAAAAAAGATGATCTAGGAAATTTAATTAACCCTGCCCTTGACCCTTCTCTCCTATCCATTTCTCCTGTCTTCTTCTCTCAGGCTGCAGGAGAAGATCCCACAGCTGTGTGGGCTGAAGCCATGAGAAGACATGGTTTCCCTACTCAATGGGGCCAAAGGAGTCAGAGGGATTTAGATGACATTAGGACTGCAAGAACTACACTTCTTATGGACCTTCTCTCACCTCAAGCTGAAAGTTACTGTCCCAATATCCACCTTCTGCCCATTATATAGAATCCTGGAAAGTTATAGGATCTGATTATATCTTTGGGAATTTGAATAAAGAGATCATTAGAAATGATCAACTTGAATTAACTTGGAACACATAAGATAAGTAGGTCATTTTCTCATCATCGTGGGAAAGTTGATTATGAGATTGAGTTTAATCAATTTCTGAAATAAATTAGCAGACAAAAATGTATTTTCATACCCATTCCTTTGCAGGCTTTATACAGCGTTTTGGCATCTCGATCCACATCAAAACCCTGATGACTTCTCTCTTTGGCCTGGAGAAAATAATTCGAAAGGTGAGTGGATAATAGGGTCATTTAAATTTTCTCTGCCTGAAATGAGTAGCTAACTGGAGGACCAAGCCGTCATCTGAGCAAGAGACCAGCTGCCACGTTTCACGTGGGTGGTGTGGAAATCAGAGGGGGGGCTCTGGCCCTGGAGAGAGAGCTGGTACTCTGCGGAGCCAGCTGGCTTTGGTGACCATTGAAGAATAGACCCTTCTGTTCTCAAGGACAATAGTCTTGGCCAATTTTGTGAAAAGCAATTTTCATATCAACCCCTTCTTTGTGTGTCTGTCTCTGAAATAGGGACTAATACAGTGGGCCAATGTCCTGGAGTGTTGGTTCTCTGCTTTGTCACGAGACACAAGTCTATCTAGGGAATAGGTTTTGCCTGCCAGAAGCTATGAATTCTAGGATCTTACTACAGATTCATTTGGATCCCTACCATCCACACAATGAGGTACATACATTTGTCAGTGGTATATTATGAGAACAAATAAGAACATAGTTTTGGGGTTTTAGTGCTCTTTGGGGAGAAAAAAGTCCTGTTTATATGCCGAGCCGTGTACCATACTTCAGCCTTTGGTTTAATACATGTACTAATGTATCCACAGTTACTATGTCGATATCATTATTATTTATTATTTTTCTTTCAACAGACCTACTTTGTTTTTACTTAAAGTTAATTTTTAAAAAGAGACTTTTATTAGCACTAAGCTGGAAAACCAGTGTTGCTTGCAGAAGTAGAAAATAACTATAAAAATATACATATTGCTATTAAAAATTTAAAGATGTGAGGCTAATTGCAGTTATGCAGCTAGTGACCTTGAGCACATCCAGAGTTTTCTCAGTTCCTTGCCTCCCTTTCCTCTGTGAGGCAGCACATGTGCCTGTATTTCCCGTCCTTCAGCAAACGCTGGTTTAAGTGCTAGTTCCTGAACCTCCCCTGCTGGTCTCCCCTCCTGTCATGTCCTTTGACTCCTAGAGGCAGCGATGGTAAACCACATAGAGCATATGTTGCATTTATCTGCCTGACATCAGCTTTCCTTTGGGGAATTCCCCTTCCCCCATTTATGTGATCTCACAGAGTCATGAGACTGGAACCCCGGGGTCCAGCCTCCGTCACCGTTGTGGGCACCTGCCCTGTCACTCTGGCAGTTGTGATTGGTTTAGGAGTGGAGATATTATCCACACAGTATCCATGAGTCTCTCCCTTGGCTAGTATAATGAAAGAGATATGTGCTCCCCACTGGGCTCAAGAAACTGTGCATCTAGGGCTGTTGGCAGCCATCTTGTCCACAACATAAAGGGGTGGAGAGGGCAGGAGGGAGAGAGAAGGAGAAACAGAAAGGGAATGACATCCTCAGATGCAGCAGTGCCTGTTTCCTGTACTTCCCAGCCTCATTAACTAACAAACTTCCCCTTTGGCTAAGTTAATATGAGTTGGATTTCTGCCCTGGCAACCCAAGTGTCCTAATAGACATGGTCTGGAGGAGGTCTTGGTTAATGGAGAATCATGGGCTCCTGATTCTCCAGGGCCAGCAATCATCTCAGTGCCTTTTGGAACACAAGGGCCTATCCATCTTGAGGTATCTATTCCTGAAACAACCTGGGAGGGGATCTGACAATTTTTTTGAACACCTGCCCTGTGCCAGGTCTTTTCTAGACTTTTTTCATCACTCACAGGGAAGAGAAAGCATGAGTGGGCCACCTTAGAGGTAAGGAGACCTGGGCTCAGATGGGTGAGGGTTTTGTCTGAAGCCTTGCAGGAGGCAGAATTTTATCCAGCTTAGTTGACCAGCTGAAGCACATTCTCTACCAGGCCACCACCCTCTCACATTCCAGTTATGTCAAAGGTCTTTGTGCTTAGGCAGAGGGGTGACATATCCCATTTTCCTTATCCAAAACTTTTGTGGGGTGTGGAAAGCTATGTGGTGTCTCTGAAGGTTTGCTGGCAAGGCCAGCTACATAATTTGCAGAGCTCAGTGAAGAGTGAAAGTGCAGGGTCCCTTGCTCAGAAATTAAGGAATTTTAACACAGTGATACCACAGCATTAAACCCAACACAAGGCCCTTCTGAGCACAGGGCTCTCGGAGACTGTACAGGCTGTGCATCTAAGCGGCCCACCCGGCTTTTCCATCAAATTCTAGAGAGAGTGGAATCTCAGAACTGAGTGTGTGGGGGTCTTTGCTTTTCATTGGAAGTATCTTGGAGGGCTCCAGAAGGAAGGCAGACCTGAACCAGAAACCTACTAACAGACTAACTCACTAACTGTTCTGGGGGTCCTGCTAGTCTCCTCAGGGCAGAGAATGTGGTGGGACACTGGCTATCAGTCCCACTTCACTGATAAATGGAAACACACAGGCTCTGCAACTGGCTGTGCAGGTTATGCCCTCCTGAGGGCACCCACTGAGGGCTGGGGTCACACCTGCCAACCAGAGCTGGCAGGGCTGCTTCCCCACTCAGGGGCACCTTTTCCTCTTTGTACAAAGAAGCTGTGTGAGTTTGTAGCAGCCAAGTGCAGGCTTGTCCGAGATCCCCTGGCCAAGCAATGGCTGGGTTGGAGCCAGGGCCAAACCAGGACTTTCTGATTCTGGCAGATATAAAATGACATTCCTGGCCCTCATCCCCTTCCTGTTTTAGCAAGATTGTCCCATGATCCAAATATCATAGAACTATAGGAGCTGAGAGATGGGAAAAGGACCCTTTGAACTTGTCTAGTTTGCTAATCCAAGGTTAAAGGTTAGTCCGTGACCTTTGGCTTGGGGGGTGCAGTGGACAGGTGCTGATCCATGTGCTAGGAATGGACATGCTGCTGAGACTTAGATCTTTTTTGCTTGGCAATAATGGCAGGTAGCAGTCTATGTCAGAGGTACTGCCAGCAGCAGGGCAGACTGAGGTCACTGGCCCCTGGCTCCTTGTAGGAACCACTGTTAGTCATGTTGGTCGTCCTTCCTAATCCACTGGAGAAGAGAACACAGTCTTGTTCCTTGTAACAGCAGGATACGTGGTGTTGGAGCCAAGGAACCATGTGATGTGATGATTTAAAAATGAGCGACACAGAGAGAGAGCTGCCTGGAATCTTCCCCTCTGTGCATCTGCGGCTGCCTCAACAATGGTCGCATTCATGAGGGATGCCAGTGTCCTGGCCAGGGTGTGCTGTGGCTCCTTCAGGGGAGCTGGGAAAGCACTTCTCTGGATGTCTAGGGCTGCATTCCACCCCATTGTCCATTGTTGGAAGGGCAGGCAGCTGGCTCTGGGGCCTCAGGCCAGCTTGCCCAGCAGGAGATTTAATTTGAAACCTGAAGCCACTGAGCAGAACTTCCACACGGAGTGGGAATTTGAGTCAGGTCCAGAATGGACCCGCTGGAGACTAGCACCTGGTCAAGTGCTTCCTGAGGCGGGGAGACTCCTCTTGCCTTCCATCTTCAAGCCTGTGGAGGCAGAGCTACAGGCCTTGTTGTGTTTTGTTTGATTTTTAACATCATTTGCACGGACACTCAGGAAACAGTGACGGCGCAAGAAATTAGATGCCAATAACGATGGTTATGAAAGTCTGGGCTTGGAGCCTCTAGGAATTGTGCTTTGAATGTGGTTCTGTCCCTTAGCGACCATGGAAACCTGGGTCATTAACCTGCAGGCCACCATTTCCTCATCAGTAAAAGGGGTTTAGAGTCCACTTTTCAAGGGTTGAGGCTTAACATGGAAAAACATTGCAAGAGCCAGGTTCATGGGGAGCTGTGTAAGTGTTAGTCCTTCCCTGGTTCTTTGGGCCACCTTATGGCTTTTTGTCTTATAATAATATTTACAAAACTTCATAAAGTGATATTTATGCAGGTTTCAATAAAATACATTTTAATTTGAGAAGTTTGAAAGATATATAGATATATAAGGATATATATTCAGACACACACACACATATATATATTATATATAGATAGATGTTTAATTTTGCACATTTTTTAAATATTATTTTTTAGTTGTAATTGGACACAGTACCTTTATTTCACTTATTTTTTTTTTTAATGTGGAGCAGAGGATCGAACCCAGGATCTTGCATGTGCGAGGTGAGCACTCTACCGCTGAGCTACAATCCCAGCCCCTAATTCTGCACATTTTGATTCAAGAAGTTTGGAAGCTATCTAGATATGTTCCAAACTTGTTTCTCTCTCTCTCTCTCTCTCTCTCTCTCTCTCTCTCTCTCTCTTTATTTTTCTATATCTCACAACACCCCAAACAATATCATATCATAGTTTATATTAGGTGAACACTGAAGATACAGAAGTCAAATTTCAGAAAAAGGCTTTTGAGTCAGGCTGAATCTGAATCCCAGCATGACTACTTATTAGCTGTGTGACCTTGGATAAGTTATCAAACTTTGGTAAATGGGGATAATAGTGCCTGCCTCATAAGGCTCTTGTGAGAATTTATATGAAGTCATTCATGCCAAACATCTAAAAAGAATCCTAGCAGAGCCTGTGCTTAATAAATGTATGATGGCAGATCAGCAATGAATTTTCTGGACTCTTTTAAACACATTTTGCTTGAGAAGTTTTATCTTGTAAGGGCACCCTACAGGTCCATTTTTTCTCTCACCCATATTTTTTCTCTCATATTGCACCAGGGCAGTAAAGAGGTTAAAAATTCTGGCTGTGGAGTCTTTGGCCTGGGATGAAGCCCCAACACCACACGTCCTTAGCTGTTTTACTCAACAAGTGTGAGAATTCACACCTCACAGGGCTCTGAAATTTGCTGGGCTACAATCCTGGGGAGGTGCTTGCCAGTCATCCCAGAATAACTGGAAATGGAAGTTAGTACTGTCTGCCCTACCAGAGGCACCGCCCCTGTTTGTACAGCTGGGACTTTCTGTCTTGGAGTTTCTTCCTTCTAGAAGGTAGTATACATGCCATTTTCTGAGTCTCTGTGCTTATACCTAAAACAAGAGAGTGACCCATTGTTCTCGAGGAAGGACACACAGAAAATAAATTGAGATGCAATGATCCTAGGGAGCAGTGTCACCTGGGGGAGAAAGAATGCTGAAACACCTGCTCTGTGAAATTACCCAGAGGTCCCTGCTGCAGTATAATGGGTGCCCCAGAGGAAAGTAGACCCTTGGACCAAGTCCCTGATATCCCCGGCCAGAGGGCCAGAATGCAAGATAGACACCCAATCAAGGCCTTCTGTCCCAGTCCAATTACCAGGGCAAGGAAGTCTTATCATTTATGAAGTGGGACATTCTAGAAAAATCTTCTTCCAGGTTGCAGCAAACTCTGGGGATGAAGTTCACGGAGTTGGCTGAGAGCAATGGTTTCTATATTGGTTTCTCTCTGTATTATATGATAGCAAAGATTGTCTAGGACATAGCTTTAAGGGCACTCATGTCTGTCAATCCTCATGTCTTGATTTTCTATTTGGATGGCATCGAGATTGGACACTAAGAATACAGTAGCTCATGAATGACATAAGAATTCATTGAAAAATATGTTGCAAGCAAATTAAATGCTGCTCTGAATTCTTCCTTGCCCTGTCTTTCTTCTCCTCCTTCCTCCTTTCCCTCCTCCCTCTTATTGTTTCTCTAGCCTCTTCTCTTTCTTCACAAACAGGTATTGAAGAGCTATTGTTCACCAAGCACTATCTTAAGTGATGGGGACACAACAATCCAGAAGCACAGTCCTTGTCCTTGGGAAATAAACAGATAAGTAGAGAAATAATGATTGCATTGTGATAAAGCAAGAACTTTGGGTACAAATAACTGAGACAAGAAAGGAATTTTTGTGGGGGAGGTGACATTTGCCCTGGTACTTGAAAGATAAGTAGGAGTTAGGCAAGCAAAAAGTAAAAAAGGGAGGGGTGGAGGTGAGAGAAGGAGATGGCTGGGAGGGACCCCAGCATGATACTTCTGGTGTCCACGTGCTCGCATGCCCGTGTGCTTACTGTGCTTACTATTGTGCTGCAAACAATTTTGCCTTAAATCTGAAGGTGACATTGGTCTATACTGCATAGACCAGAGGGTCCCATCTACTGTGTTCAACTATGCTTTGGTCCTTGCTGGGTGATGACCCTGGCGGGCTGACCCATCTCTCTGAGCCTTAGTTGTCTCATTTTTAAGGTAGAGACCCACCTGCTCCTGTTGGAGTGTGATGTTTAATGCGGTCGTGTTGGGGCTGGAGTAGCACCGTGCTGGATTACAGCGAGCACTCAGTTGGTGGCACGTAGGGAGTTTGATGCCTAGTGACATAAGGATGTAAGGGTCATTTGTAAACTCTGAAGGATGATGAAAAGTATAAGGGGAGTGGCACTTGGATTGTCTAATATTTCCAGTGCAGTTCCTCAGAAGTCCTGACGTGCTGTACTCTGCTCAGTAAATATTTGAAAGTGGTTGCCTGGTATCCAGACTCTGAGCCAAGAGGGCTCTTAGGAAGCGCTGGGGAGCAGAGGGCATAGTGCTTGCTGTACACTGATCTACAGAAAGCTGCTGTTGGAGCTGACATGAAACAGGAGGAGGCCAAGGAGATTAAAGAAAGGCCAGGATTAGAACCAGGCAGCATCTACCAAGCAGGAGCAAAGAGGAGGCAGGTGGAGGTTTTGCTGGGGCAGGCTTTGAGGTGCCCGAATTCTCCTCAGTGCTACCCGTGACCATGGCACTGTTTGTTTGGTCATGGCAGCGCCAGCCAATGTTGACAATTCTGCCAAAACTGCCTTGATAGATTTTTTTTGAAACAAAATTCATGAAAAATATCTAAACTACTTTATTAAGATAAACTTAGTATACAACAAACAGCATACATTTAGTGTATACAATTTGATCCATTTGGATAAATGCATCTACCCACAAAACCATCACCACAATCAAGATAATAGACACCCATTACCTTCCAAAGTTTCTATGTGTCCCTTTGTATATTGTGTGTGGGGAGAGCACTCACCATGAGATCTACCCTGTTCACAAAACCTTTTTAAGGACACAGTAGTGTCCTTGGCCAGAGACAACATGTTGTTCAGAGTTTTCTAGAATAAATTCATCTAGCGTAACTGTAACTAAACAGCTATATCAACTGAACAACCCCACTTTTCTCCTCCCCTTGGTTCCTGGTCAACTCTGGCTGCTCGTGTGAGTTTGGCTCTTTTAGGCTCCTCATGTCAGAGGACTCACGAAGTTTGTCCTTCTGTGACTGGCTCGTTTTATTGAGCATGGTGTCCTCCAGGTTCATCTAGACGGACACCAGTGGCAGGATTTCTATCTGTTTTAAGGCTGAATAATATCCCATTATAAACTTGCTTTGTATAGAGTTTGGGGACAGTACAGAGTTGGGGACATGGAGGTCCCTCAAAGGGACTTCTTTGATATCACATGTGTTCCCCCCTCCTGCCTCAGGAATATCTACCTTTGACCAGGAATAGAGCTAATCTTTCCCTCTTATCTTTTCTTAGTCTGTTTTGCCATCTGGAAGGTGGGGATAGTAACGTCTACCTCTCAGGTGTTGTCACGAGGAGTATTCAGAGTACGTGGCCAAGTGCTTGGCACAGGGAGTGCTCAGTGTCATTGTCAATGACTTCCTCTGTCTTCTCCTGTTTCTGGTAAATGAGCCCCTTCCACAGTGCTTCATGTGGTGACTTCAAAACCACAATAAACTCAAAATGACTGATCATAGAATTTTGCCTTAAATTGGAAATCACTTTGTACTTAAGTAATGACAGGGGCTAAGAGTCTAAAAGAGATTCATGGGGGAAAAAAACCTTAAAATTATGAATGACAACAAGCTATAGAACACTTATTATATACCAGGCACCAGTCTAGACAATTTATGTTTAATAATTCATTTAACCCTCACAACAACCCTATGAAGTATGTATTATAACCTGCGATTGTGCAGATAAGAAGATCAAGACACGGTGAGATTGATAACTTGCCCAAGGTCCTGTGGCCAATAAGTGGTGAAATGGGGAGTCCTGTCCACACAGCTTGGATCCAGAAACCCTATTACTGACTTCTCATCAACCTCTTATTAAATTGAATAATAGAAAAGCTCAGCATAACTCTTAGAAAGCTGGCCTTTTACAGAAACATCGGTTGAGACTTGAAACTTGTCCACTGGCTAGGGAAGACAAGAACCTCTTGTATAACTTTGGGATGTTTCTGCTGATGAGCAAATGGAAAACAAAATGAAAAATGAAGCTTGTTCCCACCATTTTCAAGGCAAAATGGACAGTCATCCTCCATGGACAGACTGTATGCCGGACACGCACAATTGTCAAATTCTGCTCCCGAGATTCCTTCTAGTTTAAATGGAATATTATATTCTGCTTCTCATGAGTATACTGGGACTAATACCTACCCTACCCGGCAGAGTCTTCAGAAAATTAAATATGGTGACCAGGGAGTGCTGAGCAGGGAGTTTTCATTGTGATGACCCACAGCTGATTGGGGAGGAACGGGTTTTCTGCTTTTCCATAGGCTCACAAGAGGAGAAGAAGGGCAGAGCGAGGAGGATGAGATGGAGAGATGGAGGAGGAGCAGGAGGAAATGTCCTTAGAGCTATTTCATGCTAAACTTGCCAGTTCCCCTTTGCTTGAAACACTTTACCCTTAGAGTAAGGGAGGGATCCTAGCTAGAGTACTACCATGTTCCAGGTACACCAGGGGTGGAACTTTAGCAGAAGCATTTCCAAGACTGAAGTGGCGTAAGGCCAACAGGATGGTCACGGTTTCTTACTTCCTTTGGGGGACTGATTTCTAGCCTGATAAATTGCCAAATATTTTAATATGTAAATTGTCACTTAAATGACAGAATCTGTGCCTGGAGCCCCATGCCCTTCCATGTTTTAAATACTTGGTCTGCACTGATTTCCTGGGCAAGTGTGGGGAGGTGTATTTACGTGGGGGAAATGCGTTGAAGGCTCTCCTCCATTCTGAAATGCTTCCTGAGCCCCTTGGGAAGAACTGAGGACTTTCTGTTAACGGAGTGCCGAGTGAATGGATGAACTATTTGGTAGATAAGCCCGAGGAGTTTTCTGGAATGTGGGAGTTTCTGTGCCAAAATTGGGGACAGTTCTAGGTAAACCGGAATGGTTCACCCGCCTACCTGGAGCTGACTTTGCAAGAGCATAAGAACCAATTCTGCACAGCCCTTCCAAATTCTGGGTTCAGTGTGATCATGTTGTTGATTTGAGATCAGCCATGGTGGCAGTATTTATACCACAGAAATTGGCAAAGACCACCAATTAGTTTTTGTTTTCTCCCCAGAGAGCTGATGCGAGGCAATGTCTAGCATGCCTTTCTCTTTGGTGCTTACATTCTTCTCCAGGGATTTCTATCTGACTCCCTTAAGATACGTTATTATCTTCATTCACTAGTCTCTCTCTCGCTGGACCATAACCCTCTTGGAGCAAGATTCATGTCACTTTCATTTTCTCAGTCCTAGTCCTAACACAGTGCCTGGCACATTGTAGACCCAGGGTCAGTGTTTATGCATTGATGGAGGACAGCTGAGCTCCATCCGGTCAGTCCAAGCATATGAGATTGGATGGGCGAGGAACTCTTCTCTGCGAGTGCAAGCCATCTCTCTTTCCTCCCAGGAGAGGATGCATCGTCTTCCTTTGTATATCACAGATACACTGCCTACTTTGCCTTTGCATCTTGCCATGGGGTCAGAGGCAACAGTTGGGGGCAGAGAAAGGGGAGGGAAAATGTATCTAGCAAGACATCTTGAGCTTGGAATAAGGTCAAGCTGTCTAGGATGATGAAGAGGAGAGACTGAAAGGAAGCAGTCACTTTAGCCAGAGTGCCAGAAAGGGGTCAGTCAGACCCCACCTGGAGGAGCAACAGGTTTAGAACTTGGGGCTCTTAGAATTAATGACATATGGAGGGAAGAATGCACTCCTGGAAAAATGACCTGGCCAACAGAGAGATTAGTATCTTTTTAGTTCTGGTTGCACATAAGAATCATTTTGGATGCTTTAAAATATACAGATAGCTGAGTCCCAACCTGGTCCTATTGAGTCAGGATCTCTGAGGAATATACAAGGGGCATTGAAAAAACTCTCTAGACTGTTTTAACATATAGGTAGTACTGAGAGCCATTGGTCTAACAAAACCCTCTGGGAACTTTCTCTGTTGACGTCCCAATGAAGGTAAAAGATAAAAATGTACTGAGGGTTTACACAGGTAAGACTTTTCTAAGATGCTAGATAAAGAGAAGAGGCATGTAATAGGATCTTATGGTGGAAATTCAACTCAGGTTTTTCAAATAGGTGACATGGAACCCTGAAGGCATTAAAGCCTATGGGCTGCCTGGAAAAAGGAATTCCTTTTAAACTCACTTTCAGTTCTTCTCATTACATCTTTGCCTGGCAATAGCAGCATCTCTCACTCTTCTCACCTACAGAATGGTAAATTGTATCAGCTTGTCATTTTTTTAAAATAAAGCTTTATTGGGAAACAGCCAACTTATTCATTTATATGTGATCTGTGGCTACTTCCATACAATAATGGCAGAGTCGAGTATTTGTAGTAGTGGCTGTGTGACCCACAAGGCCTAAATTTTATTCTGTCATCTTCTGCTATATCCCATGCAAACAACTGAACAGTTTTTGTTGTTGTTTTTAAGTCAAAGAACAAGTGATAGGATCTGAGCCTTTAGGTGGCAACACGAAATTTGCCAACATTTCCTTTGCTTTCCTTTACTCATGCACTTTGGTATGAACAGTCACTAGTTCCCCATTTATGGTGCTAATATAAACTTAACTTTTAATGTAAATTGATGTAGGTAAAAAATGAGGGGATTAAAAGACAATAATTAATAGAACAATTAGTAGAATGGATGATGCATATATTTGGCAAAAAATCATGGAGGTCAGGCTTAAGTCTGAAATTCGGGAAACATTGAATCTATCTAATCCCCTCATTTTGCAGAAGTCTGGTTATTAAGTCAGCTGCACTGGGTCACCTACTTGCTTTAAAAATAAAATACCTGTTTATGGAAAAACCTAACTCCTGTCTCTCCTGGGGCAGAGATTTTTTTCAGAACAAAGAAAAAAATAAGGTGGTGCCATCTATCAACAGGAGCCTTCTACAATTCTGTTGTAACATTGTTGCCACTTTGTAGTTTAGACATAGAATGCCCAACCAGATAATGTGGATTATTTTATAAGGGAGACAAAGAACTAATATGTAAATGAAAACTAGCAAAAGTATATAAGGCTATGCTCCTCCATGCTGAAGTTTCAGCATTTGGATAAGAATCCGCTGAGCCAGAGCTGGCATTAGTAAACACTGCTTCCTGCTGATAACCCTGGAGTCTTGTATCTCTATGTGAGTCTCCCACAACGTCAGGACAATGTTCTTTTGCCTCTGACTGGTTATTCATTTGGACTTTGAAGCTCACTAGTGTAAATAAAATATTGTAAAAGACAATAATTAATAGAACAATTAGTTCTATTAATTAAAGTTCGCAGAATTCAGAGCCAAAAAATATACTGGTGACATTTCCACAGGCATGGTTAGTAGAGACTAATGTGCATTTTGAAGCAGAATCAAGGGGCCATTCACATTTTAAACACGACTCTTGGGTCATTAGTAACATATTGTTTTCATTAAGTTGATTGTTTCTTGGGTATGGTTCCTTAGGACAAAAATATGGTGAAAAGTCTTGCTTTTTTGTTATTGGTCTTGTTTTAAATCAAAACCCACTTAAATGTTTGTATGAGCAAAAAGTAAAACCACCAAAAAAATTTACCAAAAATTTTTTAAGTATACTCTGTTGGGTATATATAAGTAGTTTGTATTAATAAGAATATTTTGTATTTCATGACATGGTTATTGCTCTATTTTTATTAGGATTCTCCACAATCACTTCAACTAAGAGCAAAGCTCTCCCTGTTCTTAGATCCCCTTCCCACTTTTATCCATTAGAAGTTTATTGATCTTGAGCATGGTTCAGAGAGCTAGGAAAGTGTGTCAGGAAGCCTGAGCTCTGCCCCATCAGAAGGGTGCTGGGAATGTTCTAGAGTTGTTCATTGCCATCAATCCCTTCTTTAGAAAGGCAGTTTTAAAGTGACACATTCAACTATTAAGAGTTTGATTGTCACTTGACATGGGTAGGAATATTAATAAATAAGGCCGAAAGTAGGAAAACATCCATGTGATCAGAACCTAGTATGACTTACATATGTTGACTATGTGTTTTAGAAAATGAGGGAAACTTGTTAGATTAAAAAAAAAAAAAAAAAGACCTTTCTCAGCTGGGTGTGGTGGTGCACACCTGTAATCCCAGTTACTCAGGAGGCTGAGGCAGGAGGACTCCAAGTCTGCAGTCAGCCTCATCATCTTAGTAAGAGTCTGTCTCAAAATTTTTAAAAAAGATAAAAAGGACAGTGGTTGTAGCTCAGCGGTAGAGCACTTGCCAAACATGCATCAACACCAGAATTTAACACCTAGGACTGAAATGAAGGCAGGCAGGTGGGCAGGCAGGCAGGCAGGCAGGCAGGAGGAACACCTTTCTTCTACCCTTGGGATTGCTTTTCACTGGCATTTTAGTACTTTTGGATGAATATTTGTACAGTTAGGTAAATTTCCCAGAAAGATCAGCATCCCTGGGCTATATACTGTCTGGGTGATAGATGTTGATGTAATTTTTACCTATCAAAGCTGACTGTGGAATTGGGCAGGAGCAAGGAAATCTGACCTTAAGGGTTCTTTAACCTCTAGTGCCTCAATGTGGTGACACCATTGTTCCTGCAGGTCATGGTGAGGGACTCAGAAGGGCAAGCCACATAACAAGCCTGCAGTGCACTGAACTCTGGTATGGGGACACCAAGTGGGGCAGCCTTTTGGGAGCAACTCCCAAGCAGAGGAGAGCTGAGCAGATCAAGGCCGGAGTGTTTCAGGCCAGCACTGCTCATCTAGGTGGGAAACCCTCAGCTCGAAGCCCAGGAGTCGGGTTCCCCAGTGTTCCCAAAGGAAGTCTTCCTAATGCCCTGGCCATCAGACACTAGTGTGGGCTGACAGCCTTTGGGAGAAACGCTGCTACCTCAGCTGCTGCTTCCTTAACGGGAGAACAAGAGCCAACCTCCAGCAGCAGTTGGCTTCCCCCGGAGACAAGAGAGGGCATCAGGGTGAGGGAGTTCCAGGGCCTCAAGGGTGGAATGTGTGCTGCTGGCGGAGACCCAGGGAGGTACAGACATGATGGAGACACCTCTGCCCCTCTGCCTTGCTTATCTCAGGTCTGGGTCTAATGCAGTGGCTCTCAATCAACCAGGAGCAATTTTTCCTCCTAGGGCACAGTTGACAATATCTGGAGACATTTTTGCTTGTCACAAATGGTGTTGGGATTGCTACTATTATACCTAATGACAAAAGCCAAGGATTTTGCTAGACAACCTATGCCAAGACTGTCCCCTCACTACAAAGAATTATCCAGGCCCAGATGCCAATGGTGCCGAGGTCCTATGTGCCAAAGGTCTATAACCCTGGCCTAATGGTTGCCTCAATTCTGTCCACATGTTACTTTAAAAGATGTCGAGGAGGCCGAGCTTCCAGTGGCCCATGGGTACTGTTAAGGGCAAGGCTTCCAGTCACCCAGAGAGAATTGCTGTGGTTACACAAGAAGGCAGATCAGAAGTGGACCACGATGTCTCTCTTTAATTTTTTGTAAAGTAACCCAGAGGACAAATCTGAAAGATGAGTAGGAGCAGGATAAGGCAACTAGGAGGAAGAATGTGAGTTGAGATGAGACCAAAGCGAGAAGCCTGTCACCACCTCCCATTTCTAAGTCTGCGTCATGACTGCTGAGAGCATCCCAGCCTCTCTGTAAGGATGTCATGGCCATGTAACAGCTCTCATTTGAGTCCTTTGAGGGCCCTTTTGTGCTGGGTTCAGCTGGAGAACTTGAAACTTCTGCTTGAGGTAGAATAACATTCGTTATCTAGAAACAAGATTTGTGTCCAGGGGAAAATGACAGTCTGCTTTGAGACTGTCATAGATTGTTTTGGGAATGAGAGACCTCTGAAGAGTGTTTAACTTCCAGATATGCTGTGTCTGATGTATTTCACTGACAAAAGTGTGCTTCAGGGTAAGGTGATTGTGGAGAGATGGCGGCCATTCCTCAGCTGTGAGAGGCTGTGCCTTCGGGAGTCATAGAAAATGAAGCACGTTTCTCATTAAAGAGGAATGGCCCACTTCCTTCCTAGAGTGCCAAGGGCTCTCTTTTGCCAACTCAGTGGAGAGTATAAACGTGGGATTCATTATTTACAGAAAAAAAAAAAGAGACTAGTATACTCTGGGATCCTCAAGGACCATTGATAAGTGGGCGGATGGAATTGAAAAGAGAAAATACCAGGGGCTGAAAAAGACCTCATGGTATCAAATGTGCTGTGTAGTGAGATATAAGCAACTGTGTATGAACAAGTTCTGATTTGCAGAGAAGGAAATGAGGTGAAATATCTAAATTTGCTTTGAGCAAATTCCTGTCTCAATCAATATTAAAACAATGAATGTTATTCTTTCCCCTGGTAAGAGAGTTTAAATATGCATTGGATCCAAATCCATGCATTCTTTCTTTAAAATTTGTTCTAACATTTCTCTCTCTCCTCATACTCACTGTAAATATCCAAGCCCCATCACCTTCCTACAGATATTCCAGGCTTTGTTCCCTTTCTGTCTTCCCCAAGGGTTAGAATTAGTTGTGGGAGAAGAAGTAATGTTAATAAAAATAATTGTTATAAGAAATCAGTAATGACATGGCAATGTCCCCACCCCCAAGAATACCTAAAATCAACCTTGACCAGGGATCATCTAAGCAATAGGGACATGACCTGAACCAACCAGAATTCTCCTCTGACATTTTATATGTAGATACTGAGAGAAAGAAGATAAAGCCAGCCTTTTCTTCTGCATGGACTCTCCTTCTGCAGATTCAGTTAACCACTAATCAAAAATATTTGGGAAAAAAAGGATGCATATGTGCTAAACATGTGCAGATGTTTTTTATATTACTTCTGAGGCAGTAGAGTATAACTGTTTATGTGGCACTAGGTGTTACGTAGACATTAATCTAGAAATGACTGGAAGTGTACAAGAGGATGTCCAAGTGTCACATGCAAATACCATGCCATTGTGTACAAGGAACTTGAGCACCTGTGGATTTGGCATGGAGGGGGTGGAGGCCCTGGAGCCAATCCTCCACAGATACCAAGGGATGGCTGTCCCCTCCTTGAAGTCACTAAGCTGGAGCTAGGTGGCACTTGGTCCATCTGTGGCCAGGCTTCCCTCCCTCCAGCCCCTTTTACCCCCCACACCTTGAACAGCAAAAACAAGAGTTCATTTTCAGAAGAGAGTGTGGACAACATGGGGGGAGAGAGTTGGGGAGGAGGGAACAAGATGATCAAGATGATCTTCTCAGCCCAGGGACAACTCCTGGGTCACGGCTTTCCCCTTTGCCAGTCTAGGGTTGGAGGTTTGACCAGTTCTGGCCAGGGAGGTGGAAAGGACTGTCTGCTTGAACCTTTTCAGCTTTTCCTTGCTGACTGGGGAGTGGAGTCCGAGGAGAAGGTCACTTTCCCTCTATCCCCTTCCTTGTTTGTGACTCTATCACATGAGATCACCATCTTGCATTCTGCCACATGGCAGATGGCAGAATGAAAATGCAGACATGATGTGTCCTTAACGATGTGACTGAGGAGCTGAAGCAATCTGGGAACCCTCCTTCCAGACTTCCTGTGAGGGCTGACAATGAAATGACCTTGTCATTTAAGCCACTGTTGGTCAGGTACTGTGCTACTTGTAATCAAGCACATACTGGTTGTTTAAATAATGAACAGAGAAAATAATTTAATTCTTACTTCCCTAATTACCTCAATCCCAGACTTCTCTCTTGAATTTCAACATGCATCCGTTGGGCTTTATACCCAGACAAGACATCTCAAACTCAACAGATCACAACACTGAACCTCCTCTCCCACTTAGCAAGCCTTCACCTTGCCCTCCATTCCTGTGATGTACCAGTCTACCTGGGTACAAAGGCTAGACTCCTAGCAGTCATTCTGCTGTCCTCATTTCCCCTGGCCTCCCATACCCAATCCATTGGCAAGTCAGGTCTACTTCACATTCCAGTCTTTCTCCTCTCTCAATTTCGTTGCCACTGTTTTAGTTGGCGGGTGGGAGGAAGAGGCTCTTCAATCCTCTCCAGGATCACTGCCCCCCAAGTACTCTGCTTGCCTCCCATCTTGTTCATCTCCCAACCTCCATCAGATCCTAAGATGGTCCATCCAAAACCAGCTCTGCCTTTTCATTCCCTTGTCTGAGGCTGGGATTCTCTAGTTGCCTAACAGTGGTTCTCAAGGTGTGGTACCTGGACCAGTAGCATCAACATCACTGAGGAACTCATCCCGTGCAAATTCTCAGGCTCACCTTAGTGTGTCTGCTGAACCAACATTCTGAGGATGGAACCCAGCTCCCTAGTTTACCTGCTAGAAGGTAAGATTCTAGTTGTTTTAATAGGAGGCTTTATTGAAACCAACACAGTGTAAAGAACTTCTGCTAAACCCCAATCCAAGTTTTACTTCTTACTAGATGTCCAAATTACCCAACCTCCCTTTGCCTCACTTTCTCATATTTAACAGGTAATACTACCAGTACTGCCCTTTTAGGATTGTCAGAAGTGATGTAATTCATGTATTGCTTGAAATAGTGAAAACCTTCAAACTGCACGGACCAGAGTTCATGCCCTCAAAACAGCTCACAGTCTATTAAGCACTGAATAGATGTCAGTTATCATCAGCATCTCAGCAGGCTCTGTTTAAACCTCCAGTTGTGTTGGAGGAACACTGAAGAGGAGCATCACATTGACCTTAGAGAACAACTCTGCACACTGCTAAGGAAAGCAGGTGTTACTGTGAATGCCCACAAATGAGAACTGATTTGTGAATGTCAGCGGCAATCATCACTAGGATTTCTGGTTCTCCTTGCTGTGCTGAGAGCAGAGATGCCGGCAGGTGCCCTGGGGCTGTGCGGCTTTCTGTGCCTTACACTAAGTGACCCCAGGCTCCTGCAGCTTTAGGATCCTTGTGTCAATGTTTCAGTTGCATGTTCTTCCTTCTGCCTGTTTATCTGTCTTTGGCAGCCTTCTTGCCACTTCTTACAATGACTGCTTTTTAGCTACCATACATAAGAAACCCAAAAAGCTCGGACTGTGCAATTGCATTTGAAACGTAGCTAGATTGTGAATGAATTGTCTTTAAATGAAGGCGCGTTTTAGGTATGCATGTGGTACTTTGACATCAGAGGTCCTTTTTTTGTCCTCCTATACCCATGGTGGTGTTTTGAAGGACAAACTTTCTTCAAATAAAGACTGCATGGTCTAGATTGGTTTCTGCTTGGGGTTTGCTGGGGGTTCTTCTGGGCTTGGGAATCACATTTTAATGCACACTCTTGGTTAAAAGCCATACTTATTTTTCTTCCAAATGCTCTACATTTTTATCTGCCTCTGGAGTCTCCCTTCTTTCCCCAGGAATCTCCTTTCTTTTCTCAGGAATCAGGGCCTATTCCCCACCTGGCATGCATCTCCCTTGTGCCCCTGGTCCACCTTCACCTAAACTTGCCTGGTGTTCATCCTGCCACTATCCCCAAACTGTTCTCCGTTTTAGACAATATTTATGTTGGCTAAATATTGGCAAAAGCAAGTAATTAGCTTGGCATGTTCACAAACACCTTGGAGATCACTAAGCAGGTGTTATAACATTTACAAATCAATTTTCATTTGTGGGCACTCACAATTACACCTGCTTTCGTTAGCAGTGTGCAAAGTTTTTCTCTAAGGTCAGTGTTATGTACCTCTTCAGTGTTCCTTAAACTCTGCACCGTGTTAGACCCTCTTGGGGAGAACTTACTAATCCTGATGTTCAGGAAGACCACCAGAACTATTAATTCACACTCTCTGGCAGTAGAACCCAGGCATCAGTGGTGTTTAGAACTCTCCAGGTGAATCCAATATGCAGCCAAATTTGGAGAACTTGCTCCTGGGTCCAGTGCTTCCAAACTTTAATGTGCACAAGATGCTCTTAAAGATCTTGTTAAAATGCAGGCTGTGATTCAATAGGTTGAGATAGGCCTGATTCTGCACTTCTGGCAAGTGCCCAGGCAATGTGATGCTGCTACTATTCCAGGGACCACACTTTGAGTTGCAAACCTGTAGTCTCATCAGCCTTGCAAATGATTTCCCAGAAATCATTGTCCTTTTGAGTTTGCAATTATTTCCACATTTTCATTGGCTTCCCTAAGTTATGCTTCTTCCCTGTCATTCTACCCATATTCCATGGCTACACTCCCATGGTAAGGCAAGCTTGGTTCTCTAGATAATAATTCTCCTCAAAATAACCCACACAAAAATAATTGAAGCTAAACATAAGCCAATTTTCTCCCCTATTGGATATTATTTCTCTGTGAAGCTCACTGAGCACAGGGACATATCCATCAGGCCAAGCACTCTTTGAACATTGTGTGATTTTGCAGATAATAACCCAGTATTTTAATTATTGCTGCTCCAAATAGTTTACTCACAAACACTAGGTCTTTGGCTTAAAAAAAAATCATTCATGATGGCAAAAAATAAAATGAGGAAAGTGCAAAGCAAAAATAATTTTCAGTTTCAGAACTGGCTAGGATTCTAGATCACAGTGCCTTGGAAAATGTACTTCCTGGCCAATATTCTGCTGACTTAAAAAATATATTTGTCAAATAGTTATCTATGGACCTGGGTCTGTGACATATTCTTGAGATTTAAAACTTTTCTAGGAGGCTTTTAAATTGGTGTATTCCATGCTCATAACAACTTACAAATGAATGTAAAAGATACTTTCAGAATGACAAAGTATTGGCGTATGATTTCAATGCCTGCATTTGCATTTGAATTTATAATTGTATATATGTCAAATTTTATTTAATTGTCACAGGAGTTAAAGAACACAGAAAACTAGGAGAATGTACATAAGAATCACACGTTTGAGCCAAGAGAATGTCCAGTGGCATTGAGAGAGCATTACAAATAACAGTTTCTCAGTACGAGAAACCCTCATAGAACTAGGAAGTCACACCACATCATACTTAAGACGTGCTGAAACTCAAAGGAAGCCATTTTATAGAAACAAGGACTGTTTTACATTAAGCACAGCCATTTAATTTAATAAAATAATATTGTTCATTACACAAAATCAGTAATATACATTTAAACATCATTGACTCATATTTCACTAGGAATTAATTGGTAAATTGTTTGGTTCTGTGGTTGCTTCAAAATTAGCATTCTAGTTTGAGTTTGTACAGACTCAAGGAACTTTCTAATGCAATTATGTTAAGCCATGACTGAGACTTTCTTGTCCTTTAGAAAGGGTTTGCGTTTACTTTGTTAGAGTGTTTTTATTCCTCATGCACATGTTATATTCCTTAATGCTTTCTGAGATGTCACAGTGACCTAAGTGGAGACTCTAGGGGGATGTCAATGGGACACCGCTGGGAACATAAACTGAGCTCCCAGATTACATTTTTTTTATATTAGCTGCAAATATTGTAATAAACATTTCCGAGCGGAAAATCCCCCAGCTTGGAAGTTATGCCTGATGATGAGCTGTTCAGCCTGGAGGAACAGGGTGGGAGGGTTCTAATTGGAAAGGTCATTGGGAGAAATACTGGGTCTACAAGAATCCTATGATTGGGAGGCAAAACAAAGTGCTTACGGGCTTTGGGGCCTCTGGGTTTCCAGTCCCTGGTGGGTGGCTGACAGGTTTCACAGCTGCCGAGGGTTGGGTGTCCCCTTTGGGCAACTGTTGACTGCATTCTGAGAGGGAGTAAGACTGGCTCTGAGGAGTCAAAACAGAAATAGATAAAAATGCTGGTCCACTGTCAAAGTCTGTCACACGGGGTTGATTTTCCAAAGGCAAAATTGTCCTCCAAAGATGCTAATGCAAGAGCCCAAGGGTTGTTCTTGAGGTCCTCTGCATTCTGCAGAGGCCATTCAAAACTGGTTTTCAGTTTCTGTGAAAGATACACTGAGTGGATAGCTTCAGAATTTTGGCTAGTATGAAAATGCTATTTACAGATGATTTAAAAAATAATGCCTCTCTGTAGAAAATATCTGTGGGATTGTAAGCATCTGAGTGCTCTTTTCAGATGCTTTTAGTAAAGGAAACAGCTTAAAAACAAAGCCAGAGTTTCCAGGAGATTTGGGAGGTTATTCCTTTTCCTCCTGGTAGACATGCAACGTATCAACTTGGTGTGAGAAGCTGCAGTAGATGCACAAAGCCTCATCAAACTGCTCATTGGAATTGTTTTAGATAGGCATATTTCAGTGTAAAACGTCAATAATCAACTCTTACTTGTCTGGTGCATAGTTGGTTCCAAGTGGTAATATTTTAGTTCATTTTTAGTCATTAGCAAGTTATAGACACACTATTCACAAAGCCTAAGCCTAGGCATTTTAAAAGAAAAAGTAAAATATTCAATCTATTCTGTGGATATTTGCAAATACTTGGATGTTTGATGCTGTTTTAAAGGTAGTGCTGGAATAGTTTCACCTTTCCATCCAAATGATATGGCCTTGCAGGAGCATTTTTGCCTTGGCCTACTGATCCTTGCAGGATGAACCATCTTTCCCACAAAACTCCAAATGTACAGTCTATTAAGTTTTGGACAACTTTGCCACAAACTAACAGCTTTCATTATACATTCACAAATGTACCTTCAGCCATTTGCTCTCTGCAAGGCACTGTTTACTGCCTTATTTTAAACATTTCTCTTTAGCACCCTCTAAGAGGAATTTTTAGTCAATGGGGAAGAAACATATTCCAAAGGCATTTTTAAAGCATGGTACGCTGTTGCTAACACCCACAATAAAAGGTAATCAAAGTGGTAAAGCATGAAATTGTTACTATAACCTCATAGTCTAAATTCTTCCATCAGCTAACCAAAATTCAGATTAATTCCCCAAATCAGTGAAAAAAAACTTACATGATGATTGCCCATTTTCGTGAGGTGTTGGTCTGTGTTGCATTAAGAGTTCAGTCCTCCCACAGAGGAAGTTTATAATGGTTTTCCCAGGGCGGTATCTCTGGTGTTTAATGAGTAACCTCTGGCTTTGGATTTGAATACATTGTTGAGGATGGGCAGGGAGTGACCACGGCTACAAATGAGCAAAACTGCCCAAGCTGCATTGATAGGCCATCTTTTAAGATAACATAATTACTGATGATAAACGGTGGACGTCTTAGGAGGAGCTATTTGGTTTAAGGCTGCATATTGTCTGCACTGGTTGCTGTTATTATTTGTCTCCCACTTAAAGGCAAGGTTGTGAGAAACCTTCCGTCTATAGGGTAGGAACTGTACTGCCTCAGATCCACATGGCTGGATGGGCAGACACACAAACAGCCTGAGAAGACAAGGGAAAAATTGCCCCAAACAAACCCAGATGCACCAACAATAGAATCTAATAGAATCACCACAGTGGAAGAAATGTCAGAGAAGGAGTTTAGAATGTACATAGGTAAACTGATCTGTGAGGTAAAGGACAATGTAAAGAGTGAAATCAGAGATAAAATTCAGGAGGTGAAAGACGTGAATTCAATAAAGAGATGGGGAATTCTAAAAAGAAATCAAGCAGAAATCCTCAAAATAAGGAATTAATAAACCAAATTAAAAATTTAATGGAAAGCATCAGCATCAGACTAGACCACTTGGAAGACAGAGTCTCAGGCAATGAAGATAAAAGATGTAATCCTGAAAATAAAGTTGACCATGCAGATGAGATGTTAAGAAATCATGAACAGAACTTCCAAGAAGTATGGGACAACATGAAAAGACGAAATTAAAGATTTATCAGGATAGATGGAGGCATAGAGATATAAACCAAAGAAATGTGTGATCTTTTCAAAGATATAATCTCAGAAAAAATTTCAGTGGAAAATCAATACAAGAGGCTTACAGGACCCCAAATTACATCAGGCCCCCACCAAGGCACATTATAATGGCTGAGCTCTCAATCCAGACTTGGAAAAATATATATCAAATTCTGAAAGAAAATAGATGCAAGCCAAGAATAATATACCCAGCAAAATTAAGCTTCAGATTTGAAGATGAAATAAAAACATTCCAAGACAAATAAAAGTTAAAAGAATTCACAAGTAGAAAGCCTGCACTATAGAGCATTCTCAACAAAATATTGCATGAAGATAAAATTTTTAAAAAGTGAAAACCGGCAAAGGGATAAACTACACTAAGGGAATAATCAATCAAAGGAGAAACTAATTCAAATTAAAAACCAGAAATAAATAAAATGACCAGGACTTCATAATATATATCAATAATAACCTTGAACATTAATGGCCTAAACTCATCAATCAAAAGATACAGACTGGCAGAATGGATTAAAAAACAAGACCCAATAATATGCTATTTCCAAGAGACTCACCTAATAGGCAAAGACATCCACAGACCCAAGGGGAAAGGATGGGAAAAAAACCATATCACTCACATGGACATTGTAAATAAGCAGGGGTTTCCATCCTCATGTCAAAAAAAGTGGACTTCAATCCAAAGTTAATCAGAAGGGACAAAGAAGGACATTTCATACTGCTCAATACAACAACAAGACATAGCAATCATAAATATTTATGCCCCAAATAATGGAGCATCTATGTACATCAAACAAACCCTTCTCAATTTCAAGAACCAAATAGACCACAACACAATAATACTGGGTGACTTTAGCATACCTCTCTCACTACTCTATAGATATGCGAACAAAAATTAAACAAAGAAACTATAGAACTAAAAATCAATCAATAATTTAGACTTAACAGACATATACAGAATATATTACCCATCAATAAGCAAATACACTTTCTTCTCAGCAGCATACGGATCCTTCTCTAAAATGGACCATATTTTATGCTACAGAGCAACTCTTAGCAAATACAAAAAATAGATATAATACCCTGCATTCTATTAGATCATAATGGAATTAAATTTGAAAAAAAAGAAGCTAATTTAACACCTGGAAACTAAATAATATTGAAAGACGAATGGATAGCAGAAGAAATAAGAGATGAAATAAAAAATAGAGGTGAACGAGAATAGAGATGGAACATATCAAAACCTCTGGGACACTAGGAAGGCAGTGCTAAGAGGATTGTGCATTGCACTGAGCTCTTTCATTAAAAGACTAGAAAGTAAATGAATAAATGACCTAACATTACATCTCAAAGCCCTAGACAAAGAACAAATCAACACTAAAAGCAGAAGACAGGAAATAATTAAAATGAGAGCTGAAATCAATGAAATTGAAACAATTGACAAAAGAATAAATTGGTTCTTTGAAAAACATAAAATTGATAAACCCCTAGCCACATGAATGAAGAGAAAGAGCGAGAAAACTCAAATTACTAAATTTCATAATGCAAAAGGAAATATCTGAAGTTTTCTTCCCTTGATGTGTCTTATCTGGTTTTGGTATCAGGGTATCAGGGTGATACTAGCTTCATAGAATGAGTTTGGAAGGGTTCCCTCTTTGTCTATTTCATGGAATAATTTGGGGCATATTGATGTTAATTCTTCTTTGTCTTGAAGACATCAACAAATTTCTAGAGACATATGACCTACGCAAACTGAATCAGGACATACACAATTTAAACAGATCAGTTTCAAGCAGTGAAATAGAAGACAACCTCAAAAACCTACTGATTAAGAAAAATCCAGGACCAGAGGGATTCTCAGCTGAGTTCTACAAGACCTTCAAAGAAGAATGATGTACCTGGGGTTCCTTCAGCTTCTGGAGAGAGTAAAGAATGTCACTCAATCAGCTGGCTTCCAACTGTAAAAGGCAGAGTCACCTCAACACTCAGGATACTGATTAGTGAGAATAAAATTAAATAACAAACAAACATAAATGCACTCATTCACACACATTCATATTTCCTGGAAATGTTTTGCAGTGCTAACATGATCATCTTTACTGATAGGCCATGGATACTTTTTCATCTTTGCATTTCTCTTATTTATAGTTTCCTTTAATTTTTTTAAAATCATGTGTTGCTTTTAAAATTGGAAAATAAATAAAACTTCAAGAAAAAAATTACTGATAAATAAAATATAGGCTTTCTAAGTTGTATAATTATTCACAACTAAAAGGCTAAAATTGACTCACTTCTGAATTGTTAGAATGATTCATTCAAGTTCTTTTAAAAATTTAGACCTTTTAATAATAAAAACATTAACCAAGTAGAATGAAAAATCTTACTATTTTACTATTTACTACTTTATCACTGTCGTTGTTAGAGAATTTTATGATGGCTATACTAGGTTCTGCTAGGTCATCATTTTTACAGCCTAGCTAGTTTTTAAATTTAAAGAATAATATGTGAAGATGGTAATTTTTTTCTAATCGTATAAGAAGTGCAGTGAAAATGAAGCCCACTGACCTCCCAGAGTCTTTCCCAGGGAGATTCCTGCAAATCCTTCCAGAATCGAACTATCCACAAATAGCCATGTCTGTCTGTTTACCTCTCTTCCTCTTTCTCTATTTATCTCTGGTCTCTTTTTTTTTTTCTCAATAAATAGGTTTGTACCATACATTTGACTGGTTTCAGGCCTTGTATGTTCCTATATCAGGAAATGCATGACATTGGCACATTTCTGTTTTGGTGGCAGGATGGAAATCCATTATGGTTGTGAACCAAGCCTGAGTCCATCATTACAGTTCACTTAGGTTGTTTTTGGTTTTTTGCATGAATATTTTTCATATATACTTCAAATTCTGATTGATGTTTCCAAGTTGCTCCCCACATGAAAGTATAGATGCTGGGCTGCTGTCAGAGATCAGCTGGCCCAGGAGGCTTACTTCCCAAAGACAAAATGTACACCCCCTAAAATAATTTGCCAGAGCTCATTTCCCCACTTACTGGCTAACACTAATATTAAACTTTCCATTTCTGTCAATTTCAAAGATGAAAACTCATTATTTTATTGTTTAATTTTTATGTCCTTTATTTAATAGCGTTAGACTTCTACATTCCATTCCTTTGGAGCTATTTTTATGGATATTTCTGTGGTTTACTTGTTTCTGTCCTCAATTTTCCTTCTTAGTTATTAGTCTTTTCATTTATATTTATGAAACGTTTTATTTATAGTGGAACCTAGGCCTTTGTCAAGTGTGAGGATTATTTCTCCCCAGTTTCTTTGTTTGCCTTTTGTCTCTGTTTATGTTTTGAGTGTGTATATGTGTTTGTGTGAAACGTTAGTTTTTTTTTCTTTCTTTCTTTCTTTTTTTTTGCGGGGATAGATACCCAGAGCCCTTGACCACTTGACCACTGAGCTACATTCCTAGCCCTTTTTATATTTTATTTAGAGATAAGATCTCACTGAGTTGCTTAGTGCCTCACTTTTGCTGAGGCTGGCTTTGAACTCCTGCCTCACCCTCCTGAGTCACTAGGATTACTGGTGTGCACCACTGCGCCCCCCTGAAAGTGTTAGTTTTTATGTAGTCAAATATCAGTCTTTTCTTTCAATTGCTTAGAAAAACCTTTTCTACATGATGATACTTAAATCTTCTTATACACTGTCTTCAAGTTATTTTATTGTCTTAAGACTTACATCTTTGATCCATTAGGAATTGATTTTGATATAGATTAAGAAAGAAAAGGATTTGACTTAGTTTTGGTTAGACAGTCAATCCTAGAGTTATTAAATAATTCATTTTTCTTCTATTGGTTTACCTTTATTTTATGATAAATTCCCTTATAAAACAGAATTAGAATTCTATATAGGTTTATTAAGTCCTTATTGTATATAGTCACTTTTGTTCTTTCAATTTCCGTCAGTTGAGAACTTTGGATGTACTAATTGCTGCAACTACCAAAGCAAACAAGACTGATATGGATTTTCTGTTCCTAGAATTTATATTTGAATTTCTATATAAAACACAAGCAAATAACAAGAAATGGTTATGTGTGCTCTAAAGAAGATAAACAGGATGCAATAACAGAGACTATGTGTGTCTGTGTCCATGTGATTTCCCTGAATTGGGGACGAGGAGCTAACATTTAAACCATGAATTAAAGGATAAGAAGCAGGAGTTATCATTTGAAGACAGAGTGTTCCAGTGTGGATGTTATTATCTTGTGCAAAGGCTCAAAATAGGAAAGAGCTTTACAAATTGGAGGAAAGAAGGAACCGCCAAAAGAGACTGAAGACTATGAGATGCCAGGCAAGTGCTGAGTACTGAGGATACATGATGAACAGGAGCTTTTCTATCTTTCTATCTTGTCCAGGAGCTCACAGTGGAATGTGGTAGAAAATGAGAGTATGTAAGTTAGCAATCAATGCTTTGGCCATTTGCTATTATTATTTTTTTCTTTAGGATCTGATTTCTGCTTTATAGTTACTAGCCCCAGATTTCTTCTCAGGGCACGTCCTCCCTGTCCCATCCCTATGCTGGCTTTAGAATCCCAGTCTATGCCATTAACCCTCCTAGGAACACTCCCCCTCCCACATCAGTGATTCCCCCTTCCTCCCTCCCCCACCCCTGGCTTTTGAAGCTCAAAGGTCAGGAGGAGGAGCAGGGCACTGCTTACTGGTGCTGGCTGTGGAGATAAGATCCTTCAGGGTGCTGACTTATTGAGCACAGGAAATGCCTCCTTAAAAGAAGAGAAAGAGTTTATGGCTCCAGGGAAGTGAGAGATAGGAAGCTGCAAGGCCAACTAGGAAGCCCACGGGGTTCTGACTGAGTTGATCTCCAACACTAGGACACCCCTAGGTGGTTAGATGAGCCCATAGTTAGGACTGTTCTGAAAGGGAGCTATCCCAGGGGTCATCTCCTCCTCTCTCCTTCCCCAGCTGAATGGGTTCTTAGCAAGGAGACTGGGATAGCTCCCAGCAAGGGCAGCCTCGGGGAAGGAAGGGGCATTCCTTCAACCTTCCTGGTAGGATGTGGTAATTGAAAGTTCAATGGGGAGAAGGAGAAGAACTGTCCTGGGAAGAAAGACTGGGGTGGGGGTGTGATCTGGGGGAATAGAGAGGGCACAAGAAGAGTGATGGGAAGATGGGCTGGCTGGCTTTCTTTCTTTCTTTCTTTCTTTCTTTCTTTCTGCCTGGGCACGTTTATCTGCATCTCCTTGATTTTGCTGGTTCTCAAAGTGGTGAAGCTGCCCACCAAGAGGGTTGTTGGCAGTTTGTATGGGAGTGTTTGGGTTCCTGTAATGACTGGCAGAGTGGGGATTGGGACCCAGCCCAGGGATAGTAAATATCCTGCACTGCCTGGGACAGTTCCACATAATGAAGAATTGTCCAACCCAAAGTCAACAGTGCTCCCCTTCCAGTAAGAAACACCTGTTGGAGGCTCTGGTCTCCCCCCCCCCACACACTGTTCCTTGTCTGCAGGGCTCTATCTGCAGCCTGAGATATGTACTTCTGCAGGGCCCCTGGGCTTTTGCAATCTGTAGAATCTGACAGGTGCAATGTTATGAGCTTATTTCTGACCCAGGAAAGGTATGGGATATGGGTGACATGTAAAAGAGCAGGTAGGATTGGAAGGGACAAATCACTTAGGCCAACTCCCTCATTCCACAGATTAGAAAACTCACGTCCTGAGAAGCTTTATGGGCTTTCGCAACTTCAGTCAGCTAAGTAGTAGAAAAGCCAGTGAGATGAGAATATATAGGATATATAGTATAATTCTCAATTTTTTTCCTTCCAGGTACCTTCTGATGTACACCAAGTTGACCTGAGGTAATGAAAACATATGAGTAACTGCTTCAAATTATTTTCACATTTTGGCTTATCAAAAATGTACTGCAGGCTTTTCTTAATCAGGATTCAGCAGAAAACGTGTTAGGTGCTGCTCATGTAACAATAATGAGGTATGTTTATGCTGTCAGGGAGATCCTGGCTAGCGGTGGTGCTTGGACCACTAGGTCATTTCCATGCACCATGTCCTTTCCCACAGTGTCCCCTCTCAGCCACACGAGCTTGTCTTCTGTTCCCCCAACATGCCAAGGTCTTTCTTCCTGAGGGTCTTTCTCAAGCTCTCCTACCTGCCTGGAAGAGTCCTACCTCTTCACCCCCATGGGCCTTCTTCCTTTTAGGAAACTCAGCCTCTCTCACTCTTCATGTCTCAATCTTGCCCTTCCTACTTCAGGGCCATTCTATGGACAGTCTAAGAAAGACTTACTCTCCAAGGGAGTCCTACCCAGTGTCCCTCCCTCAGGGCAGCATGCCAATTTCTTCATACGGATGCATAATACTTCATTATGTTTGTATCATGCCTACATCCTCTATTCCAGGACTGTTCAACAGAAATATAAATCGGGCCATGTATGGAATTTACCAATTTATAGCAACCACATAAAATAGAAATAGGTAAAATGAACAATGTAATTGATATGTTAATAACATGTCACATAACCCAATATCTAAACACAGAACTCCAAACATTGTCTTTGCAACACACAGCCCAGCCCACATAGGAAGACACCTTACATTCTTATTCTTTGGCACCAAGTCTTCAGAATGTGGAATATGTTTCCACTTTTAGCACATCTCTTGCCATGTTTCAAGTGCTCAATGTCTACCTGGGGCTAGTGGCTGCCAGCCGGAGCACGGCTCTCAATTATAAGTGTCACATCTGAAGGGACAGTTTGCTGATTTCTCAGTAAGCTAAGTTCTTTGCACAGGGTTAGGCTGATATTTGCTGAATGAATGAATGAAAGAGATGGGTGCGATGGTAGCTGTGATGGAGCACGGAGCTGGGCACTTGGGGAGACTTTGGGTTTGAGGATAGGTTGGGGGTGGTGGGAACATTGGGGAAAGTTGCCTGGAGTTGATCCCTGAGCTGAGGCTGAGGTGAACGGGGTCACCCTGGCAGGACAGGTGTGACGAAGGGCATTTCAGTTCCAGGCAACAATGGCATAAAACAGCGACCTTGTGAGTGGCAACCGCCTTTGACTGGAGACTCAGAATGAAACGTGGGAGTCATCCTTGACTCTGCCCCACACCCAGTTTGTCAACAAATTCTGTCATCTTTATTTAAAAACTGTAAAAACCTGACCACTTTTCTCCACCCCTGCAATCCAAGCACCATGACGGTTTGCATGGGTCACTGCAGCCCGGGATCTGCCTGCTTCTGTCTTCATACCTTGTCGTCTCTTTTTAATGCAGCAGCACAAAAAATCCCGTTGACACTCTAGGTTATATCATTCCTCTGTCATTAACCCCAGTGGCTTCCCATTGCACCCAGTGAAAGCAGTCTTTGCCATGACCGTGTATAAAGTCCATAAGGTCTATGTCTCTTCCGTTCCCCCCTCCCTCTCTAACCTCTTCCTCTTCTTCTCCTCTTATGCCCTGTGCTCCAGGCACACTGGCCTCCTTTATGTTCCACAAACAGAGTAGTCATGCTCTGACCACAGGGCCTTTGCAGCTTTGGGTTATCTGCATGGCTTTCTCCTCATTTCCTCCAGCCTTCTCAGATTTGCCTTCACTGAATAACCCTTTTCAAACTTGCAAGCTCCCTGCCTCTCTCCACCCTCCTCTCTGAACCTCCTAGTCCTTCCTTGATGAATTTGTCTTCCTTGCACATGGCACCACTTGACTCAGTGCTTGTTGTTTAGATGCTGTTTTTCTTCTTTGTGCATCTCTATTCACCTCACTGGTGTAGAATCCTCCAGCAAGGATTTTCGTTTTGTCCCCTGTGCTTGGGTGAATGACTGGACTGAGTTTTAGGGACCTGCTAACAGATTCATTAGATGCTGGGGATGAGCGAGAAGAGGAAGGGCAAGATGACTTCTGGGTGACTAACCATAGGTGTCTGTATAGTAAGTTTGTTTCAGACCAAAAGTCGATTTTCACTTCATCCTCTTCAACCTTGGGTAAGGTGGGTCAGCCAAAGCCTCACTCTTCTGATCACCCTGGGTGTCTCAAAACCAGCCATAGATCAGTCTGGCCCAGGAGAGTCTGTCCTTCTGCATCATCTGCCAAGATTAAGTTTCTAACACTTATTTAAAAAAGATGGTTCATGTATTTGGTATGGGTTAAATTGTATCCCCTAAAATGATATGTTGAGGCCTTGCACCTGAGAATGCCACTTAATTTGGAAATAGGATCTTTGTAGATATAACCAAGTAAAGCTGAGGTTTTTCATGTAGGCCTGAATCCCATATGGCTGGTGACCTTAGAAGATGGGGAACTGCTCTGTGGAGACAGACTCTCAGGGACAGGGATGACAGAGGCAGAGACTGGAGTGACTTGTCTATAAGCCAGGGAGCTCCAGGTCTGACGGCCTCCATCAGAAAACAGGATGGAGTGATTCAGGACTGTTCTTTCAGGTTTCAGAGGGAGCACGGCCCTGCTGACACCTGGATGTTGGGCTTCCAGCCGCCAGCAGTCGTAGATGGTAGTTTTCTGTCCTTTAAAGTTTGTGTTGCTTTATATGGCAGCCCTAAGAAACAAATAAACAACAAAAAAGAATCCATCAGTGGCTTTAATTCTCGCAGCAAATACATTATGTTGTACGATTTGTATTCAATTTCCATTTCCATTTAGAAAATCTTTGGGGAAATGTCATTGCTGTGGTGTGAATATGGTTTGTCCCCTCCCAAACTCCTTGGGATTTGGTGCCATTGTGACCGTCACTGGGGGGCAGGGCCTTTCAGGGGTGATCTGGTTGGTAAAAGTGATGGATGTCTCTCATGGGAGTGGGCTCGTCTCTGTAAGATCAGTTCCTTATGAAACAAAGCTGCCCCTAGTGTTTGCACTTCCCCTTCTGTTTTTCTGCCATGAGTTGAGTGCATGTGCCCCTCACAGCCACCCAACCTTGAACCTCCAGCCTCCGGAACCATGAGTTAAAATTTATATTTCTTTATAAATTACCCAGACTTAGGTATTCTGTCATAGCAACAAATAATGACCTGAGACAATCATATTCATATGATATTAAGATCATAAATATTTCAGGTTCTTTTATAGCCACATAATATTGATTAAAATAACAAAAGTGTATAAATACTAATTTCGAAGCCTGAACACTTGCCTCATCTTCTGTTGTGCAGACAGAATTAACAGTGTTTCTTTATGTAGTGTAACTTAGATAGAATCCCCAAATTCTAGTTTAACTTTGTACCAATACTTTCCTCCACATAAACAAAAGCAAAAATGTTAGTATTTCTGTCATGTTTGCTTATTGTTATTTTCCTGGGTGTCTAACCATAGGTGTCTGTATAGTAAGTTTGTTTCAGACCAAAAGTCGATTTCCACTTCATCCTCTTCAACCTTGGGTAAGGTGGGTCAGCCAAAGCCTCACTCTTCTGATCACCCTGGGTGTCTCAAAACCAGCCATAGATCAGTCTGGCCCAGGAGAGTCTGTCCTTCGGTATCATCTGCCAAGGTTAGTTGATAAATTCCTAAGAGCAAAGACAGGCCTGTTACTTGCCATCCCCACAGCATCTTCATACAATGGCTACTTCCTAAAGTTGTTGCTTCACTAGGACAAAAATTCCTAACTTTACAGGATAGGATTATAATTGGTGAAAGCAGCTACATTTCTATACTTCTATACTTTTCCAGTAACAAAAAACACTGAAAGTGACACATTCATCTTGAGGTTTAAAAGCAAAAATCTCACAGAACAAAATGCCTTCTTCAGCTCGTGGATGTGTGAACAAGTACTTCTTGTCTCTTTGTCATATGCAAGACCGAGCTGAGCTACAGGGCATATGGCACTCCTGCCCTCTCTGCCACTTATGCTCCAGAAGAGGAAATAAAACATCTACATCAGGAAACACACCTTCATTTAATTTGCCTTTTGTGGTAGAAAAATCACTGAGAGAGCAAAGCCCTGGGAGTTAGGCTGGTTTCTGCTACAAGTTAGGGGTATATCAGAGTCATTTACTCTCTCCACTTCTTTATCTCTACTTTACTCCCAGACCTCAAATACTACGAACAATTTGACTTTAGGAAGGTATGTCAGGTATATCTCTTCTGAACACAAGTAACTTAGAACCTGACTCACAAATTGGGGGAACTAGGGATTTTTTTTTGTGGGGGGACGCTCAAAAAATTTGAAAAGGTAGCTAGCTTCAGGCATGGCTGGATTCAGCTACTTAACATACATCCCTCAAGATGCACTGTCTCTCTCCAGTTCTCAGGGCTTGTGTCTCTCTTCTTTAAGGGATTTTCTGATCCACCTGTGGGTCACTGCAAGGGCACATTCAACAGCACCCATGTGACACCTGGCATCCACTTCTGGTTTGCTCCACCCTGAGCTTTGCTTCATCTCTGGCTGGTGATCTGTGCTGTGCCGCCGCCACTTCCGGCCTGCACTGCAGAATTTCATCGCTAATACAAAAGCATTGATGAGTAGAAGTGAGACACTAAAGCACTGTGTTAGGCACTATGGGTCAGAAGAAAAGGAGGTTAAAATGGAGTGCTTGCCCCCCAGGACCTCCAGACTCGTTTGCAGAGTAGAGCATATTGAAATGTGCAATTGGAAGCCAGGATATGATTGAAGGACCAAATAGCTACTGTTGATAAGGTGTGTCACAGAGGTTGGGGAGGGAGAGGTCGTTGCCATAAGGAATGAGGCAGAATTCACAGCAGTTCTGGCTCTTGCTGGGGTGTGGGTGTGTGTGGGGGGGAGTTTCTCTGTTGAGTGGCAGGGATTTGAGAGGGGAGTGAGAAGGACATCGAGGGGTCAGCACTGGGAGTGGTGAGTGCCTTTGAGATGATGGGAGGTGGTCAGGAGGGTGGTGCTTAGGGGAGAGGAAAGTTGAGGAGACTCAAGACTGCAAAGTTAATCTACGTGAGATGCCTTGACTTGGATGGCAGCAAAGGGGCAACCGTCAAGAGAAGCCAAGGGAAATCAAGGTGTCTCCCCCAGATTTGGGCTCAGCCACCTGAGTGGAAGGTGGTGCCATTTATGGAGGGGAGGAAGGCTTGTTGCGGGGGAGAGATTGTGGAGCAGGGGCATGAAGATGTGGGCTTTGATCCTGTTAAGTTTAGGACTGTTTTTAGACCTTGGGGGAGATGTCCAAGTGACAGCTGGGTAGGGACGATGCCTGGTTGCAGGTACATTTGGGATTCATTGGCATTTCCATGAGTCAGAAGTCAGGTTAATATTACTGCTGGAAAGTGTGGAGCAAGCAGAGAGGAGAGGAGGGAAGCAGAAGGGAGGGGAGGCAAGAAGAGAGAAGGTAGGGGAGGAAGCAGGGAAGAGGGCCCTGCAGCAAGCCTCAGGTGGGCCCGAGAAGCTGGCGGAGAGAGGAAGGGGGGGTAGAGAAGGCAGTGTCTGGAGGGCGAGATCAGAGCCCTTCAAGAGGGAAAGAGGGAGCTATGTTGGATATTCCCAGGAGTCATATAAAGAGAGTAAAGCATCCAAAATACATTTAATTTTTAAAAACCAACCTCACAGGTTTTCAGGAGCATATGTTTCATGTGAACAGAAACATCTTTTCTCAGATAATTAACTTATTTGATTTAATAGAAAATCAATTTATTTTGATTTGTGCAAAGAGGTTTGGAGAGAATCAGCGTCGGTCTGATGGGATGAGCAAGAGCAGGTAGCTGCTCATGAGGTCACTGGGGACCTTGGGTCTGGCTGGCTGCCTTGTCACATGGTGCTGCTTTTCTGTAACTAGCTGCGCTGCTGTGAGTCAGCTCCTCCTTCTTTGCAGCTTCCATGTTCATAATCCTAAAGTGAGGAGGTAGACCAGATGGCCTGCAAATCCTCATCTATCTCAAGAATACTTGATTCCACAACCCCTTTGGAGCATCAATCTAGCCCTTATTAAAATGCACCCATGTCAATAAAAATCTCTTTGTTTTTGGTTCCAAAATTTGCCAAACGTAAGCATTGCCTGCGGGGATGGGCAAAGGAATATTTTTACTGCCAACTTTTCATTTCATAATCTTAGGAAAGCAGTTCCAATTGCAAGATGTGAGATCCCCATATTCAGACTTCCATCGTTTTTATGGCAGCTTAAAGCCTGTTCTATGTTAGAAATTAAAATTTTACTTTACTAGGGGATACTGTGACTAAGTTGCCTATGATAAGAGTTCCTTGTCTTTTGAAATTTACCATATTTTGGCTTTGTGTTACTGGCTGAGTCTGAGCTCTGAATTTCTAAAGAAAGCCCATGTTGAAGGCTATTTGTAGTGAGGCCAGTTGCTGTCCCCAGGACCACACCAATTATGGGCTCCACTCAGGAGCCTGACCAGGTTTTCATTGTCTACACCTGGGAAAAGGTAAAGCCCAAGCAATACAGCTCCATAAAAATATTTTTACAGCCTGCTAGCTCTCATGAGTACTCCCAAGTGATTTTTAAATGAAGGCTGTAGAAATTTGTAATATTAGTCATGTAGAGTGATAGTGGATTAATGATTACTAGAATAGGAACTAATACATTACCTGCTGACTAATGTTCCCATGGAAAATGTAGCTGCCAGGGTTACACATCATTTGTTAACAGAGACCTAAGTCTTCCCAACCTTTCCTAATAGTCCAGTCTACTTTTAGAGACAGAGTTCTTCAAGTAACAAATGGAATCCACCATTACTGGGCATTTAATTAATCTAGATACAGTGACTTCTTTTGGTTCCCAGAATTAATTTTTAACACCCCCTTTTTTGGTACCAAAGATTGAACTCAGGGGTGCTTAATCACTGAGCCACATCCCCAGCCCTTTTTCATTTTTTATTTTGAGACAGAGTCTCAGTATGTTGCTTTGAGTCTTGCTGAGTTGCTGAGGCTGGTTTTGAACTTGGGATCTTTTTGCCTCACCTCCAGAGACACTGGGATGATAGGCATGCACCATCACATCTGGCAGGAACATTCTTGCTTGGTTGAAAAGATACACAAAACCCTTCTTGTAGAAAATTCAATGGCATTGTGTAGGCAGGTGAACATTTGTCAATATCAACAATATCAAAAACCTAGATGACAATTATAGGTATTATATACACAGCTAGATTTTTAATTTGGTGAAATTTTGTTTAGAGCAACCACCTAGGGTAAGGTTTTCCTCTGATACTGAAAGAGGATCCAGGTACTTGAGATGCCAGAGGGAAATTGGAACAGAGATCAAGGCCAGAAGCAATGGACTTTGGGTTGCAAAGGTTCGTTAAAGGTGTGGCATTGATTTGAAAGATAGGCTTGATATTTTAAAGTTATTATAACCCAACTTTGCATTTCATTCCATTAAGCATTTGTTGCTTAACCCAACTAAGTGCTGGGGTTTAAAAATTATATAAATGCTAAAGATGGAAGTGATGCAGATGTTGCTGGCGTCACTGATTGAATAATTATCATTGAAAGCATCGTCTCATACCATGTGGCAGGTGCTACGGTGGAGGCAGCCCTGCTGGTAGGCCTGTGGGCACCTCGATACTCATTCTGGTAAAAGGCAGTTGCTATTCCATGGCTCAAATTTTGACCAATGGAAGGCTGAAGACAGGAAGGAGCCAACAGATAGAGCCAACAGGAGGAGCCCCACTCCTCCTTCCTCCTAGGGACCATCTTGGGGTATAGTGGTCTCACACACCCTCTTGAGAGGGGCCGCACAGCACTGAGCAGCTACTTTAGTAGAGAGGTCGTGGCCTCCCTGGTAACACACCATCTTGTATTTGCCTCTTGCCTTTCCTGCCTCATGTTGCTTCTCCCCACCGTCTGCCCAGGCTTTGTACCCCTTGACAATGTGCTAACATCTAGGGGTACCCATCTATCTCCTAGAGGATTGAGGCCGCCAGCTGCTCTTTAAACACTTGGAATATTATTCCTCAGTGCTGAGGTGGTACCCTACCTAAGGGGGAGTGTGTTGAGGGCTGGGGAAGGGATATGAAGTCAGGAATGGCTTCCAGAAGGAGGTGACTCTTCTAGAAGGAAACATATGCTAGCCAGGCAAAGGGGGGCTGATGAAAGGTGAAATAAAGTAAGCCAAAAAACAGGGCCAGTAAATCGTGCTGCGTTCAGAGAGCAAACTTCCATTTGGAAAGCCGGAGGAGATGGGAGTTTTGAGGTCTTCTTAACACTACCACTGGGGTGGATAGAAGGCTGCTTCATCTTCTCTCAAATGAACCTTCCAGTGAGAAGGAGGTGAGTAAAGAGAGGGTTTAACAGTATCCTGGAATTGGTTCATATGTGGCCTGAGGGCTGACTGGCTCACAGGCATGTGCCCATAAGTATTGGCCCACTCAGTGGATTTTTTGTTTATTTTTCTTGGTTTTCCATCTGTTTTATATGAAAATCAGAACTCTAGTTTCCCTTGTGCAGTCAGATCTGGATTTTTTATTTCCATCTGGAAACAGACAGAGTGGGGCTGAGCGGCAGCTGCCCAATGCACAAAGCAGAGGGGCTCAAGTGTGTGCAGACCCCTCCACTCCGTCATCTCGCCCCTATCACCCTTTGGCTTTACCTTGTCCCTCTGGCATTTCGGTTTGTCATTCTGGGAATTATCCTGAGGTTATCCTGAGCTGTAAGAAAACTGTCTTCACATGTTACCACATTTAGTTTACTTGGCCAATAAAGCAATCTACAAATATTTTTGAAGAGCCACCTTATTTTTTTTCCCCCCCAAACCAACATCAGCAAAGTTTGTCTAGCATTTAGAAATACACTATGCTATGGTTGGGAAGCCCTAGCCTGGCTCCTAATCTTGACTTTGCCACAGCTGTGCAGTGCAGAACACAACTTCTGCAGGTCTCGGTTTCCTCATCTGAAACTGAGAAGGTATCACTCAGGGCTTTATTTGCACACAACGAGAACTGAGAACCGACACCAGTGAGCCTAAGGATTTGTTTTAAAGGTCCTGTCAAACAATATTGGATAATTCATAGACGTTCTGAGAAGGTTGTTGAACTAGGTTGGAAAACAAGATCACCAAAAAAATCATGCAGCAAAATCAAATCAGTGAAAAACCATTGCTCCCCTTGGACGTCTCTCTCTGCAGCCCCAGGAGCTCACTCTTGTGACCTCAAGATTCACACTGTCTGCTTCTTTTGGTCACCAGCTCCTGATTCGGTTTTTTTCTTAGTTTTCCATCAATTTTATATGAAAATCAGAACTCTAGTGGGCAGGGACCAGAGCAGAAACCTAAATTCTGAGACCAAATGTAAAAGTCAGATTTGGTGGTTCTCAGTGACAATGGGGAACTTCCAAGGGGTGGGACTGGGAGGAGTGGGGTGGTCAGAGACGGTTTCTCTTCGGGTGCCAGCCCATTTGATGAGTGAAGCCTAGACAGAAAGGAAAGTAGGAAAGAGGACATTTGCATTTACAGGTTTCTTTTCTTTTCTTTTTAAATTTGGGTTTGTTTTATATAAGTTTAATGTTGATTACATGCTGTGTTTCAGTAAGAACAATACAGATTCTGTATCTGTGGCTCCAGTCAGATATCCAGTAGTACAAAATAGCTTCAAGTTACACATACTGAACAAAAGAGGTTGAGCAAGCAAAGGAGAGTAGGGGAGGCAGGGGAAAAGAGAAGGAGAAGAATTGAACGCGCATGCAGGCTTCTCATACCACCTTCAATGCTTCAGAGGGAGGGTAAAAGTAGGCAAGAATGAGTGGCCCCGGATTGTTGAACTGTTACCAGCACCACGCTTTTCAGCAACATTTCAGCACAATTAGAAACACTTTTTACAGCAAAACCATAGCAAAAAACCTCCCCACAAAGGACCTTTAACCACCTCAAGCTAACATCCAATTAAGTTTAAACATTGGTATAAAATTCAAACGATTAGAAAAAGGAAAAAAATGATACCGTATATTCCTCTAAAGTGTGATCAATCTCTCTCTCAGGTGCATCACCTAGAAGTCTAATGGCTTTCAAATATAATTTCCATTTTCTAATGGTGATATTCTGGCACGGAGACCATACAGTAATGCTGAAAAAGCCTCTATGCAGTCCTGTTAGTGTCTTAAAGAACCTAAAAGCTGGGACCAGTAAATCCACAGAAATTCACTCTTGCCTTTAAGAACTTTTGGAAATGGTTAAAAAAAAACCCCAAAAACAAACAAACAACAACAACAAACAATGAGGGGGTGGGAAGGGACCAGGGCAGAAACCTAAATTCTGAGACCAAATATAAAAGTCAGATTTGGTGGTTCTCAGTGACAATGGGGAACTTCCAAGGGGTGGGACTGGGAGGAGTGGGGTGGTCAGAGACGGTTTCTTTTGTTGGCTTTTATGTCTCATTGATTTCATCTTCACATCCTGCAGCTCTTCTTTATTCTGCTCTTCACCATTGCCTTTACACCAATCTTAATAAACAGAGTGCAACAATTTAAAGAAGGATCTTAAGTAAGTGGCAGTGAGATTTTGGAAATTGGTCTTGATAATGCAAATCTCTGAGTTTATTTTTGTGCTAAGTAATATTATAGATAAAAATAAACTTACCCTTTTTGTTGCTGGAGGCCAGACTCTCTGGTAAGCACTTTGGACGAGTCTGTTTACTTAAACATGGCATAGCCCTCAGGAAAGAGATAGGAACTGTTATCAATTTACAGATTAGGACCCTGAGGCACAAAGTGGTTAAATGCCCAGGGTTTAGGGTAAATAGCCAAATGAGGGCTTGATGTCAGGCCACTACCCTGTTCTGAGAGCTACAGGATGAGCCGGGAAGTGGATGACTCTGCAGTGATGGCACCTGCTACCTTCATGACTGATTTGGGATTAGGCATCAGATATGGGGGTGAATGCTTTTGGATACTTATTGTCATGCCAAGCAGTCATGCTGTGTAGTTCAGAGCAGGGTTCTTCCTCCGCACTGTTGGCATTTGGAGCTGTCCCATGTATTGTAGGATGGCATCTCTGGCCTCCACCTACTAGATGCCAGTAGCATCTTCTCTCGTGGTAACAACTGAAAGTGTCTCCAGACATTGCCAAACGTCCCCTGGTCACACACCACTGCTCATGTGTAGAGCAACTGGTATAGAGAATTACAAAGTAGCTCAGTGAAAGGCCCATTAATAATTGCCAATGTGATGAAATGATGTGACTCATCAGCTCTGGCTTGTTTCTGTGGGTATTCTCTCGAAGTATGGAGTCATTGATTGTTAATAGCGGGTGTGCCTTGCTTCTCATATCAGCAATAAATACACAGTACCATCTGGTACCAGCTACAGGATTTGAATTCAATATGTGGTAAATCTTTAACTTTGTGGCTTACTTATAAACTGAACAACCAGCCCCTTATTTTCTAGAATTCAGTGGCCACCCTAGGAACAAGAATATTTGGCATTTTAGCTCAGCAGGAAATTATAATCATTTTGAATTTCTTGACTTGGTGTTTGATCATAATGGGAATTTTTCTTGGTTCTATGTAAAACTAGAACAGATTATAAACTAGGTTCTTTCTCTACATTTAAATATGTTTTGAGGACTTTACAGACAAAAATTAATAATTATGACTATGATATATTAATACACCATAAAACATTGAAGAACAAAAATTGGACAAGTTCTCTTTCAGGAGGGGCTTCTGGTCCTTATATCACTGACCTCAGAGTCTAGCAGGAGTATCATTCTAATTTAGTGCACCCTTGTCCTCTGTGACATCTCCCAAATAATTCTGTAGCAGCCAAAATATCCTTCACTTACTTAGGATATATCACAATATTCAAACTTAGTAGAAAATTCTTTTCTTCCCATTGTTTCCAGAATCTTCACTGAGAAGATCCATTTCCTCTCCTAGCATCTTATACCGTCTCTGCATTCTACTTTACATTCCATTGAACTATCTCAACCCTACGAGTCTGTAAATCACTGAAAAGTAGGATCATGCTTATTCAACAGTGTGTTCCCAAATACTTAGCATGGTGCCTTGCACATAGCAACCCTTAGTCTATGTTTTCCTTAAATCAGTTCTTCCCAGATTAATTTCAGATTTCTAGACTCAAGAATTCAGTCATTTACTAACACTATTTTTGCTGCTGGGCCCTAAGGATCAACTTTGGTGGTGGGATCTTAGTATGGAATGTTTCCATTCTCTTCCACTATTTATAGAGTGAGAGATTTTCCTCTGCAATTTTCGTTAGCACACTTAGGAATCAATCGTGATCTCTCATGTATTTGACTGGTGGAGTCCAGGAAGCTATCTTGATCCCTAGGCTGTAGGTAGGCTGGGTCAGGATTATGTCCCTTTCACACACAAAGAAAATCCAGCTGTTTGATTTCCAGGTGCTTGAATTCCACAGAAGTTTTTGGCCTTCAAAAGCTTTGCAGTTTCACATCAGATATGGGCTCTTTGGGTTTTCCTCCTGAGTGGTCTGGAAAATGTGCCTTGACAACCTGCCTCATCCCCGCTCCTGAGAAGCCCTGCTGTTAGCTCCTGAGGATCCCAGTGTGGACACTGATGCTGTCTCAGCAGGCAGATAGTGAGGGACTGTTACTGCAGTTCAGTTTCACTCCCTATCTCCTGTGTGTCGAAAATAGGTCTTAGTTCAGATTAAAGCTGGTGGCTGTTTGGGGGGTTGAATATATTCATATGTGAATATTCACACACACACAAAAATCCAGCTGCTTGATTTCCTTAGGTAGGCATAAGCCTTGTGTGCGCGCCGGTGCACGTGCGCCTTGTTAAGCCTCCCACCTCCCAAGTAAAAGACTCTGCATTTGGCCGTTTTCTGTTTAGAGGCAGTCATCTGGGGGCAGTGGCTTCTCCTGGGAAATGTTCCCTCCTGAAGGTTTCATCCTCCCCTGTTTCACATCAAGATCTGCGAGTGGGAGCTACAAGGACTCTAAAAACTCTTTCTTCACATAGCCTGGCTTTCAAAACTTGCTTGCTAGGACTTGAAAATCCAATTTTGTATTCAATCTTGACTTTCTTCTTGCCTTTCTTTGTAATGATTCTTATTTTTTTCAAAGGTAAATAGATGTCTTTGGTTTCTTGATTTTTTTCACCTGGCTTTTGCTTCCTGGGCCCTAACTTTTCTAGGTATATGATTCAATTAGCTATATATGGATGAAAGTATGCATGTACGGTATGTACGTGAAGGAAGGGAAATGAATAAAAAATTACTATATAATTTCTTAAAAGATGTAGTCATTAATTAAATCTAAAAGGAACAGAATTCCAGTTTCTGTACATGAAGGAACACATGCTTCCATGGACGTGAGTTGCCCAAGTAGCCAATTGACATTTTCCTGGAATCAGTTATGGTTGTAGCCAAGAAAGTAACCTATCTCTCACTTATATCTTGTTTATAGACGTCACAAAACATTCCTACTATACTTGAACCTAATCCATGATCATAGTTAATACTAGTAGACAAACTTGTATTTCTTGTTAGACACTTGAGAAATTACGTGTTGCTAAAGGTGTTATGTTTGAATGACATAATGTAGAAGGAAATAAAAAGCAATTTCATTTCAGCCAAGTTCTAAGCCACTGTAACAATATACCTAAATAAGCTAAAAGGATCTGAGGTGGACCAATGCCATACGAATTACATAAGCTCAGATAATTTCCACATTGGCCCAATAGTGTGTAATTCTTTGTATCACGACTGTCTTGATTGTAAACACGAGATGGAGAAATTAATTTTCTTGGTCTATATGCATGTTTAAGAGCTGCCGTTTATTTCTTGTACTAAAGGGCCTAAGTTGGGGAAGTTATTCAGCATCTGCAAGAGAATTATTATATTTTGTCAGAAATTATTCACTTATAGAGATAGAATTAGACACTAGAAATTATCTTTGTTCAAACTCCTAATTTTTCAAATGCATCTCAACACATGTTTATTGAGTCCCTGAGGCTCCAAGATGCCTGATAGAATTACCTGGAGATATTTCATAAATATGCAGACCTGGGTTCCAACACCAGGAACTTTGATAGAGCTGATCTGCTATGAGGCTTGGACATGGTGATTTAATGCTGTTTTTTTTTTTTTTTAAACAGTGGCACTGGAAATTTTTATTCTGTTTTATCCCTTGAAGATTACCTATGTATTTAAATTAATTTCATGAAGAAATGAAAAGAAAAAATGAGAGGAACTCTCCAGGGGACTCTTCACTTTCATGGACTTTTTTTCTGTTCATTTTTTTGCCTCTGTTTTTTCTACTTGTCCAACCTCTTGAAAAATAAAACTGAATTCCAACATGGACCATCCTCATTCAGTCACAATGTGATTTTACTCCTCCTCATGGATACTGTGAAAATATTTTCAATTAAGGATAAAGACAACTTTGTAGCTACACAACTTAAGCAGTGGCCTGGACCTATCAAGAGGCACAAATGATGACCTTGAGATTGTACAAACCTCAGCTGGACCACTGCCCAGAACGCCTAAGTGAAACAATTTCAAAGAAGAAGCAACAGTGTTTGGTCCACTAGCTGCTGAGATAAATGAGAGAAAGAATTTCAAGGACTGTAAAGCCTGAGAAAATGGTTTGGATGAAAGTCAACAGTTAGAAACAGAACAACTTAAAGGTTTTAAATATAGAAATGTTGTGTGAGATCAGCCCCTGGTGGTCACCTTGACTACTACAGTTGCCAGAGTTTGGAGGGGAGGTGGCTTGATAGTGGAGTGTTCATGACACATCAGACTCACGAATGTTCCAAACGTAAGCTGACTCCAGATGGCAGACATACACCATTCTCTCTATGCAGGTCATATGATATTAATCTTTGTCTTCAGTTGCTTTCCTCCTTTGAAGAAAAAAAATACCAGAAACTTCTTAAAAGGAAAATAATCCCACGTTATCTTGCCTTTTCCCTCACTCTATCCTCACCTTGGGATTCTTCAGAACCCTTCCCACAGTGTCAGGATGCAAAGCTTTCCAGGTAGAGAAGCAGGGATGAGCACTGCAGAAATGGGTATTCTGTTTGCAAAGATCCGAAGGGATTCAACGGGAGGCAAGTGGAAGGATTTGCAAGTGTGAATTTATGAAGTGTGAGAGGCAGGGCAAGATGGACAGGGCTTTTCTGTCTAGCTCACATTTCCTTCATATTCAGCATAGACTAGGGTATAGACATGTTTCTCCACTTCAAAATAAACACATTGCAAGTGTGACAATGTTCACAATGCACCTCCGAAGCAGGAAGGCAGCAGGGAGGAGTGGGGACTATGGCCTGTGGGAAGGTCTGTGTCCTGACTCAGTGAGGCAGGCTCTCCCCAGCTCCATTGACTAGTGTGGGAAAGGAGGGCCAAGAGGGCAGGACTTTCCAGAGTTTCCAGAGAATCCCCATATCTGGATTTTAATGAGAATTCTGCTCTTTATATCTCGTTTGTTCATCCACTCTGTTTACTGAACTCCTACTATGTGCCGACCTAAACTTGAGAACAAAACAAACAAAAACACCTGCTTTATGGGAGCCTTTAATCTAATGGGGGATTAATTAAAATGACTAGATCACTTATTAAATATTTTAGATGGCAATATGTGCCATCTCCATTTTATGGAGAAAAACAATGCAGGGAAGGGGGAGGCAGAAGGTTGTAGATGTACTACAACTTTGAATGAGGTGGACAGGGAAGGTTTAACTAACAAGGTGACATGTGTGAGCTCACATAACACATAACTCGTTCATTCATTACATTCAAATACTGAGCACTTATGATGTGTGATACCTGATTCAAGGTAGTAGAAATAGACCGATGAATGAGACAGACAAATCCTTCCCTCCAGGGAAAGACCAATGACAAACAAGAAACCAAAGAGGATGTCAGATAGTATTCCTTGCAATGACGGGCATAAACCAAAGTAGTGTTGCAGAGGGTGAGTGGCTATCTGGACAAGGTAGTGGGAGAAGAGAAGGCTCAGTGATAAGGAGCCTGTCATTCAAGGGTCTGGGGAAAGGCATCAAGGTGAAGGAGTAGCAAGGGCAAGAACTCTGAGATGGGACCAAGCTAGGCCAAGATGTCAAGCAACCATGGAGATGACCTGGTTCATGGGAACAGAGCAGAGCACTTCTGGTATGGAAACCCATGACCAAGTCAGGCCCAGCAAAATTGTGAAGTAGAAAATGTTTACAGTGACTTTCTCCTTTTTTGTTCTAGAAACCATTTTCTGATCTCATTTAATCCCTTAGTTTTTTATCTTTCAAACTTAGCTGTTGAAAAAAGATGTGATAACTCACATAGACCCCAAGATACGAAGGCTAAAAAGGGATTATTCCTTCTCAGTGTATTTACATTTAAATTACAAAATGAATTTAATTATAAAATTTGATGGATCAGTTGTTTGAGTATTGGAGTATTTTATAGTTGGGGGAGTATATAATTTCCTACCGCTTCCATAACAAATTACCACAAACGTAGTGACTTAAGTCAATACAAATTTATTACTTTCTAGTTCAGGAGATCAGAAGTACAAACTGGGCTGTGCCAAGAATCCATTTCCTTTTTCTGCTTCTAGAAGAGAAATTCCTTGGCTTGTAGTCTCCCGTCACTCTAACCTCTGCTTCTTCCATCCTATCCTGTTCTCTGACTCTGACCCTCCTGCCTCCTCTTATGAGGACCCTGTGGTTAGGTTGAGCCCATTTAGATAATCCCAGATAATCTTCCCATTTTAAGATCCTCAATTTAATTTTAGTTGCAAAGCCTCTTTTGCCATGAAGGTAACATTCACAGGTTGTAGGGATTAGATGTGGAGCCATTATTCTTTCTACCATAGCACATGACATTCTGGGGTCTGTGAGTAAGGTCTTCAGACCCTACTAGTTTCAAGTTGCTTCTGCTCATTATTTCTGTTGAAAAAATGAGAATAAAAATATAAAAAATGAGATATGTAGTCTTACTAAAGGGTATATTACTCAAGCCAGTTGGGTAATTTCTCTTAAGCCAATCTGATAAAGCAGATAAGAAGACATCTCATTGCACTTGTGTATTTGAACACATTGCTGGCCTACACAGCTTCTGGGATGGGGTTTCTAACACTCTGAAGTTTCTGACCTCTCTAGAGTTTGAAAGACAAAGATATAGTGAAGCAGAAATAGCAGAAACCTGAATCAGGGACCTAAAAGGATGAACATTATTATTTACCAAAAAGGTTTAATGATGTAATGACTGAGTATATGAAGCCCAGTGAACAGCTGATTTTGGTTTTCTGATGTTTGGGGAGCAGTCCTGGTTCTGAACTTCCCACCGAAAAGGACACTTAGCCTTGTGGGTTAATTTATGAACTATATAAACTTCTGTATTTCCAAATTCTCAAAGACTGGTCACTTTGTGGGAAAAGGAGGTAGCTCAGTACTTTAATAAAAATGCAGCACTCTGCGTTTTTGTAAACCAAACTCTGTTACCAGTTCCTGCTCTGAAGGAATTGTTATTTGTGTTATTCCTGTTTATATAGCTTTGACCCATTACCAGTTCCTCTTTCAAATTTCTGATTTTTTCAGCTACTTAGTTAGAATCTTTTCTATTCCCCAAGGTCACATTTTCAAAGGTCTGTGCCTTCTCGATTTAGCAGGCATTAAGTTTAACTCTACTATCAGCTGGTTACTTTTCTGTTGTAATATGTCCACATTATATTCAATATTTGTTAAGCAAAAAAGATAAGTTTAAGATAAGTTTAACAGGCACACTCTTGCTTAATTGCTAAGATATGGTTTACAGAGATTTAAAAACTAATTTGTCTTAATATTCATTGTTACTTACATTAGATCCAAGACTTTGGAAGGATATGGGCTCTTCCACACTTAGAATTGTATAAAAGTTATTTTCTTGCAGATTTGTGTTGTTGGCTTTACATGAACATTATCTAAACTGGACTAGAAGGCAGTATAATGAGAGGTGGACTTGGGAAATCAAAGTATGGCTTTAGAGTAAGACAGCTCTGTCACTCCTGCCTGAGCGGTTTTGTGAGCAAGCCATATAGCCCTGCCAAGCCTCACTTTACTCTTGTATTACATTGGGATAGTAATCAGGATAGTAATTTTCACACCGTTGTGAGGAATGAAAATCTCCTGCAAGTTAAGGGCTTAACACTTAGAAGCAAGGCAAACAATAGTCATTGAACTTATGTCTCATGGTTGGCATTCAGTTAACTTTAGCTATGCTGATGCAGGTCTGTAAACATAGGAGTCAAAGTTTCTATGTATAGTTGGCTAAAATGAGACCAATATACCTATGCAAAAGTAGTGTGTAGTGTGTACCATGTTTGTTTTGATTAATCAGATATTATGGAGTCTATGTATCTGATTCTCCAACTGTTTAGGTTTGAGTTAGGCATTTTATATAACAAGTTCTGAGTTTATATATGTTAGTGTATAATAAAACATTTAAAACTATTGTTTAAAACTGAAAATAATTGCAAAAATACAGAACTTGTCTCTAGTTGCTTCAAGTAACCAAAGTCATGAGATCGCTTAGGCAGTGTAACAAATTCTAGAAGAAACTATTCTCAAAGACTGTCTTACTGGAGATAAAGGGAGATGTGCTGGATTTCTGCCTTTAAAAAGAGGCATTGGAGGCATTTTTTTTGAGCAGAAGACACCCAGAAGCTGCATGCCAAAGGTTGGCAATGGTCGTTGTCTTATCGATTCTCTTGGGCAGCCAGACTTGTCAGTACCAGTTTAAAATGTCTGCTCCCCGAATCTCTACATTCAAAGAATTTAAATTTTGAAGCTCAACATTATTCTTCCACAAGATACAGCTTTGATGTATCATGGCTTCTCCCTCAGTCAGGGGAAAGTATTGATTTAAATATTCTCTGCTCCTGAGCCTGGACTCTGTTCACCTGGCCCTTCTTGGGGTGCAGGCGGTGGAGAGTCCCCATGGTGCTCACTACTCTTCCACTATTTGAAGCCAGCTATGGTCCTTTCCCAGGGTGCTTTTTCTTAGACAACTGACCCCAGTGCCTGTAACCATCTGATTTTTGGGCCACCCCCATTTCGGGGAAAGTGAGTCATCCAACAATGGCAACGCAGGCCCAAGCGACCATCATAATTCATCCAGGGACTGAAAGGCCAACACCAAGCCTGCAGACAGGAGGCGACCTCCCGAGCATCTCCTGCTACCACCTCGTTGCCCCGCCCACCAGAGTTTAGGGGGCGGAACGGGCCAATCTGGAACCCCGCCCCTCCAGCTTTGCGTCACGGGCGGAAGTGACGCAATCCCAGAGCCATTTCCGGCGGGCAGAAACTAGGAAGAAACTTGGAGCCGCCAAGGCGCTACAGCAGCCCCCGCTGCTGCTGTGCCCCGTGGCCCGGGCCGCGCTGAGCTGTCGGGAGGCCTGACCATGGGGCAGCGCGGGCCCTCCGCAGTGTGAGGCGCGGAGCCTCCCGCGGGCTCCCCTGACAGGCCGGGGACTGGCAGGCGGGAGGCGTCGTTCGGCCGCGGTCGCGGCTCCGGCTCGGGCATCATGAACATAGACGTGGAGTTCCACATTCGGCACAACTACCCCTGGAGCAAGTTGCCCGCCAACGTGAGACAGGTACGGCGGGGACCTGGGGCCGTCCCCTACCGCCTCGGCTCCGCCTCACTGTCACCTGCTCGTCCCTCCCCCGGGGCCCGCGCTGGCTTCTCTTCGGCTGACTCCTGCCCTTTCCCCTGCCAGATTCTCTGGAAAACCGACTCTCGGCTCAGGAGGGGGCCATCGCTAAATGGGGCGGAATAGTGTTCAAAGAACTCGCCTTGTGCCTTTGCGCTGAGCCACCAGGCGCCAGGGATACCCACATTTAAAACACGGTCCTTGACCTCCAGAACTTGAGGAAGATGCAGAAGGGACAGACAGAAATGAATACGATACAGGGGATAGCAGCTCAAACGTGCCTCCATCGTAGTGTAGATTGGAAGTAAGCAATATAGTCCATGGAGCATTGCGATGATGTGTAGAGGAGGCATTCAAATTGGGCCTCGAGAGGACCAAGAACAGTAAAAGAAGAAGGAATAAAATTTATTCTAGGTAGACGGAACATCATTTTCAAAGGCTTGTATCAGTGAAAAAACAAGTCTTGAGAGTAGGGAGCAACTGAATGTCACCACAATTTGGAGTTGTGTGTATATTAATATATTTGGAGGTGGAGTTTGATAAGAGAGTGGCAGTAGTAGCAGATGAGGCTGAAAAAAAAGTCAGGGACTGGTTTTGAAGGAAATTGCATGCACTGTTTTGTTGCACTTTATAGGTTAGAGGTGATGTATCAATAAGATCGACATGCGATGTTTGAGAGGCAGTGCTCAAATTTTTGAGTGGCAGTTTTACTCAGTTGTTTAACAGGTATTTATTGAGCAACTACTAGGTGTCATTCCCTGCTCTTACACAGGTAGTTTGCACCAGTAAACAAGACAAAGACCCTGCTTTAATGGAGCTTGTATTTTAGCAAAGATTAAGTAAATAAATGAGTAAATACATAACACAGAAGTTGGTGTTAAATCTTATGAAGGTTGTGATAATGTGCTACCCACCTATAAGGTACTGTTTTTCTGGTTACTGTTTCTCTGATCTTCAGTTCCTCCCATTATACTTAGTTGACAGTGACATTTTTGTTTTCTGTGGATGCTGGGCAAAAGTATTTTTGGAAAGCTTGGAATGCTGGTGGTGATAGTGAAAAAATTATTGTAGTTTACTTGCCTCCCTTCCTCTTTGGATCTAGGAAATGAGTAATTTCCTAAATCTGGGTCTGGTGATTCATCATTTGACCAATGATGAATCTTTTTACTTTAAGACACCCAAACCTAAGAAAGTTGGAAAGAGAACTTTCAGGGACTTACAAGGACAGTGGTTGACCTTTGTGGCATTCATTATCTACAAGTAGAAAAACAAAGCTCTAATTCTGAAGGAATGTGTTTCTCTTGTTAAATTTGTTTGAGGGCTTTAGTGGACAGTTTTGTTCTTTAGGGTTCTGTGGCATATCTGAGGATGAGTACAAGAACCAATAGTCCTTGTTTTTCTTTTCTTTATTTCCATCTTTTCTCTGTTCCTGTTTTTATCAAAATAAGTATAACATTATTAAAGATACATGATTAGATTATGACTAGCATGAATAATTGATTTTAATTAGTATTGGCAGAAGGTTTTTGAAACCTTACTTATGTTTATTAAAAAACAATCACAGGACAGTGTTAAAATTAGGCCCAAATCTGAAATTACACTGTGGTCTGTCCTTGTCCCTGCACTGCCGCCCCCCCCACCCAAACACACACAACACTACACAACACCTCCCTACCTAACTAA
>NW_025999949.1:21940851-21986032 GCF_001458135.2 Marmota marmota marmota
CCCCCCATGAAATTACTTAAAACATGTAAGCTGTTTTAGCTTAGTATAAGTTTGGCCATTTGTAGATGTTGCAAAATCCATCTGTACAGGTTTGCTTCCTTAGACTTTCTCTATTCTTACCACTGTTTCATAGGTCAAACTCTATCTGTATCAGCTGTATGGTCTCCTGCCCACAGACTTCTCATCCATTCTTCATTCTACACTGGGGGTGGGGCTTCTAAAGTGCAAACCCAGTTCTATCACCAAATATCTCCTTTATATTATAGTTTCTTTTTGAATCTCACTCAGATACTCCTCTGGAGTCTGGGTAGTTGCTCCTTGGATATGTTTTCATTGTATTTTATTTCTCATCCATCTAGGTGTTCACACCAATATGGTGTATTTTGTGGTTACATTACTTGTTATGCTTTTTTTTTTTAAACCATGAGTACCTCTACAGAGTTAACTTTTAGTAAACATTTGTTCAGTTGAATGATGCCATCAGTCTGAGATTTTTTCCTGGGGAGCTAAAGCTCAGTCATTTTAAAAGCAGGAAATATTCTTTGTAAGGGAAGAATATATTTTGGCATTATACAAATGGAATATTCTGATGATTTCCAGTAAGTTTTGATGAGTTTAATTTGGATATGAGTCACATTTCATAGTTCTGAAAGTTGGGGGGAGGAAATTCATATTTTTAAAAATGTATTTCAAGCCATTTTTTTCATGTGGATGGGGTGAAACTTTTTCTTTTTTAAAATATGGTCACCCTGGAGTTTAAAAAAATGCCTTAAAAAGTTGTGACTAGGACCATTTGTTTCAGGATTTTTCTGTAGTTTATCAATTGCTTGTATTTATTGTTCAAAACAATTCATAGTCCTTTTATTTTTAAGAGAAATCTTATGATGAGGTTCTGTGTAATCCACAAAGGGTCAATTGAAAAAAGAAGTGTGCATTTTTATGGGAGAGAAGTATGCATCGGGATGGTATACATTGAGATTGGGGTTTGTAGGAATAACAGCTTTAGAAGGTCTTTGTGCTTTTAGAATAATCTGTACAATGAATGCTTTATAGCTAGTACCTTATTCCTATGTCCCTCTTGCCTCTGTTATAGCTCCTTTTATATGCAGACTGACTTCATTTGTCAGGCCCTATCAGTATTTCTATAAGACCAGCATTGTTTCAGAGTAAAATGAGTTTTTAAAAAACTAACTGTGGTGGCAACAATGTTTTAAAATGTTAATGGTGGGAGATTTGGGGTAGAAATGGAGGAGAGCCAAAGAATCTCTGTACAAAGATATTTTATTGTACATTTTTTTTGTCTAGAAAGGAATTAAGTTAACTTTTATTGTGGTTTTTGGGTATTTGTGTACACATCTGTATATTGATTGATTGGGGCCAGTCAATGCTTAATGTCTAGTGCAAAACTTAACATGTTAATAGATTTTATATTTTGTTATGAGACTTATAAATAATGGGTCCATATATTTTGTGTGAGTGGTTTGATTTATGCTTTTAATTGTGGACTTACTAGGAATAGAGTTTGAAAGGGAGAAAATGGTTGTTAAATTAAAAGACTTATTTTGAAACAGAAGAACAAAGATTGGAACTTGTTAAAGTTTTAGCAAAATTCATGCTTGTGTGAGTATGCATGAGTATGTTTTGTGTTTCTTGAGAAAGAGACTTTTATTTGGTGGTAGAGCTACAGGAAACCTTTAAAAGTTCCACAGAAAGCTTAACATTTTGAATCCCCTAAATATCTTCATTACTGACTCTGACTTTGTGCTACATAGAGGATGGTGGAATAGTTTCTCCATAATGAATTCTACTCCTAATCTTACAAATCTTTTAATGTTACAAACAGACGAAAATAGTATAAGCACATATATTCTGGCAGTAGTATGAGTTCTGTTTAACTTGTGGTAATCTAATCTAGATGCAGAAAGAAAGATTAATTTTCTCACATTATGTTCCACCAGTGTGTTCAGTTATGGGTCAGTTTATTTAGATGTGAGTTTCATCTCTCTTGTTATGAAGAGTGCCTTAAGCAAAAGATTTATGGAGGTTTGCTTTGCTTTCAGAAACCTATGGTAAGAAATATGATGAACTGAATCCTCTGATCTGTCATTAAAGATGTCTAGTTTCACTTTATAGTGTGTTGGGAAGACATACCTAGTAATTAGAAGGGAGAGAGCCCATGTATATTAAGTTTAGGGACACACAGTAAATATAATGTTGACTGTAGTCAAATAAACTTGTTCTTTCCTTTCATGAAGACTCCCATCTTTGAACTGAAAATACTGAAATGCATAGCTAGAAAGTATTTTACTTATTAAATACAGTTTACCCTCTGTAACTATGGGATATTCATCTGCAGATTAAACCAGCTGCTAATCAAAAATACTGAAAAAAATTATGTCTGTACTGAACATGTACAAACTTTTTCCCCTTTTATTCCCTAGGTGATACAGTATAAGAACTATGTACATAGCATTTATGTTGTATTACGTATTATAAATAATCTAGAGATGATTTAAAGCATACAGAACGTTATGTGTAGGTTGTATGCAAATACTGTACCATTTTGGGTAAGAGACTTGAGCATCCCTATTATCCTCAGGATAGTGGAAGCAATGCCTCCAAGATTCCAAGGATGGCTGGATGCCAGAATTCTAAAACAGTTTTCTAATGAAGCCACAAGGAAATGGCATTTTAAAGAAGCATTCTTAAGTACATTTGAAACACACATTATCTAGAAATTTTAACCTTTAATAATCTTAGTTCTCTGTTGTAAGTGACTACGAGTCAGGAATCTGTCTATCCATAGTTGCTGTTCTTCAATTTGAAAAAATGTAGGTGTAAGACACCATCCATCCATTCATTTAACACACACAAATTGGGAGTGTTCAAGAAGGAAATCTCTATATGTAGAACTTTGTTAAGTGATGTTATGCTCACACTGCTCTTTGATATTCAATATTTTGGGCAATTTTAGTAAATAATTTTAGAAAGGCAGATTAAAAAGAAACATTGAACTTTTGCTTTAATACCAAAGTGGGAAAGTTAATATAGCAAAACTTAAGAAAGTATTTCTTATTTAGTTCTGGAAATTAGGGAAGCCGGGATAAAGTTAGGAGTCATAGTTTTGACATTTTCTGGGAGAAAAAAGTAGTAGTATTCATTTTGCAAGCTGTGTAATATTTATTTGAAATTTCTTTAGAGTCTTGGAAATTCACAGAGGGAATATGAAAAGCAGGTTGTCCTGTACAGTATCCGCAATCAGCTACGATACAGAAATAACTTAGGTGAGTAGAGATGTTTTTATATTGGGGTGGAAATGATGGTTGCTGATTTATTGTTTTCATAAATTCACCCTATTTTTCAATATATATTTCATGGTATTGAAATTATTCCATGTACAAACCTTTAAGGAACGCTGTACTGATCCATTCAAAATGAAACATTTGTATTAGCAAGTACAATTTTCTTTCCAATTCTGATGAAAATTATTTTTTAGATTATTGTTTATAGGTTCATTTTTCCTGTAGAATATTAATCCTAATTCAGTGTTCTCTTTTTGCCTGGGGTGATAAAAGGAAAAGTCTAGTTTTTAATAATTTTTAACTTTGAGTTTTTTTTTGCTGCTATAAATTTTCTAAATAATAAGACTTTAATGAAAAATTTACTATAATAATTGGAAAATTTTTAAACATAGTTGGTTTCATCATTTTTTAAACTCCAATTTTAAAATATTTGCTTTTTATTTGTTAGATTGATTTGGTAATTAATTTGGTATATTAACTCTTATATTTAATTTTTATTTTTGTAGTGCTGGAAATTGACCCCTGGGCCTTGCACATGCTAGGCAAGTGCTCTACCACTGAAATATACCTCTAGTCCTGAGACACTTTTTCTATATAAACCTTTTCCAGATGATTTTTAAAAATATACTTGAGTTCATTGAAAGCTAGCATGCAATTTGTCTATTTTGAAAAGCGATATCTAAGCTGGGTACAGTGAGTGGTGTGTGCTTATAATCCCAGCTACTTTGTGAGGCTGAGGAAGGTGGATTTCAAGTTTGATCTTATCCTGGTCAACATAGTGAGCCCTGTTTCATGTATAGGAAGAAAAGTAACACAGTAAGGGATTTGAGACTCTGGCCTTTGTTTCCTACCTTTTTGTGTTTTCCAATTTAAGATTTATTTCTCTACTTAAATGTACCATTATACATTTTACTTTTATGCTCAGGTCTATTTCTTGGGGTATAATTGTTCTTTTTTTCCAACTTAGAATATTTTATTTTCTTTTAACTTTTTTATACTTTAAAAAATTGATATTGGTTTGTAAAGTATTTCTTACTACGTTTATAGTGACTATGTAACTAAAAGACACCTGAAAAAAAAACTGGAAAATTTCCTTCTACAGTTAAACATGTCAAGAAAGATGAACGCAAATACTATGAGGAGCTGCTAAAGTACAGTCGAGATCACCTCATGCTGTATCCTTACCACTTATCAGATATTATGGTGAAGGGTCTGCGGATAACACCATTTTCCTACTATACTGGGATTATGGAGGTAAGTTTATAGTGTGAGTGAACCGTTAAGAATGGGGTGGGACTGCATATCAGGGATACATTGCGGCTGATGGCCAGCTCTTCAGTTCAGCCCATAGCTACACAAAGAGATAGGGGATGGAAAAAGCTACATTCTGAGTTAAGTTCTGCAGCTAATTGGAACTCACAGGAGCAAAAGCTTCCTAAGTGACTAGAATCTCTTTTGGTAGTATGTATTTAAATGCATGTTGGTAGAACTGTGACCTTTTCTTAGGATAAAATCTAGGATCAGGATGAAGTATGGAGATATTAGAACCTTGAGCTCTAACGAGGCATTCTTGTATAGCTTCCATAGAGCAGAGGGTACAGGGCAAATGTCTGGGATTCATAGATTCATTTAGAGTGTTGTGAGAAACCCAGACTTGAAAGTCTGTTCTTCTGTTACTAGGAAGGGACCATAGAGTAAGCCCTATAGTGTGGCATGCTTGCTTTAGGTGACTAAACTAAGATCTCACCACTTCCTGTAATAACTGATGTTGTTTGTCAATATAAATGTATATTTATACACATGATTTCATGTAAGGCAGTTTTGCATTTCAAATTTTAAATTTCTTCTTTTTAAAAGGACATTATGAACAGTGAGAAAAGTTATGATTCATTGCCCAATTTTACTGCTGCTGACTGTAAGTATTTAATTGTACCCAGGGAGGTATGTTGAGATTTTGTCTTTGTGCATGCATGGTGTTGTCTGTCAGTATTGCGATGTGATTTAGTCTGAGAATGAAAAATGAGAACAGCTAGAACATTGTTAATGGAAATTTTATTGTATAATACATATCAAGTGTAAGATTTAATCTAAATGTCTAAAAGAGGAACATTTTGGAGTGGTAGAATCAGGAAAATAGAACTAATCATGTTTTTAGAGAAAGAATTTTTGTTTTGGTCTATTTACCAAATGAAGGAAGAAAATGTTTGTTCAGTATTTTTACAACACGATATGTATGGTTTCTACTAACATAATTTGTTGGTGTTTTATTATGTTTATTTTAATGAAGTATGTATTTGAAATGTGACAGTTCTGTTGTATAAGAAGCTTTGCTGAGAAGTACACTTTTACTTCTTAAAATTGGGAGCAGTTCTGCTTTTTAAAAATGTTCTCTTTCAGCATTATTCAAGTTTTAGCTTGAGTTCCTCTCTCCCACAGTTTTTTAGTTTAATTTGATACTGATGAACTGTGTCAGTAATTAAAAGATGAATATAAGCTGAGGGTTTTTACTAAAGTCACTTGAGAGTATGTGATATTTCAAGATATTAAATGTTTTTAAAGGAAAGGTTTTTTTTTTTTTTTTAAAGGTCTGAGGCTTCTTGGCATAGGAAGGAACCAGTATATTGATCTTATGAATCAGTGTAGATCATCAAAAGTAAGTCATTTCCCTTTCTTTTCCCTTGTTTGGCATCTTTATCACAGTCTTTTTTTTTTTTTTTTTTTTTTTNTTTATTGTGACACAGGGTCTCGCTATATTGCTCAGGCTGGCCTCAAATCTGTCAGAGTCCAGGTCTCCTACCTCAGCCGCCTCTCCATTCCCTGGGATTCCGGTGCTGGTCAAGATTTTAGGGGTTATTTTTTGTTGTTGTTGTTGTTTTTTTTTTTTTTTTTTTTAATGGTAGAAGTAATGAATTATAATTTCTTTGAGCAAATACCATATAAAAATAATTCCTGAGTATTCTCTAGGTTACAGTTTAAGTGATTATTAAATTTAAAATCAGCATAAAATATTTAGTTTTTAAAATTAATTTTGCTCTGCTTTCCCATCCTGGATTTGGAGCTCAATTAATGGGTGAATAAGTACATATTTTCAAGTACACTTTTCACCTCTTGGCTTTCATTTCTGGATTTTGATTCAGGTTTAATGATTAATGATTTAAGATAATTTACTTGAAACAATTTAAGAATGACTTTCTCCATTCAAGTTTATTTAGAATAGTAAGATTTTAAAACATGAGAATTTAAAAGATGTTTATTTTTCCTGGTAGAAGCAAACTTACATGATTGGATAAAAGAAGAAGGTGGTCATTTTAGGTTGTCTGCTTGTCTGCAAATTCTCAAGTGTTTGTATTATTGCAGAAATTCTTCAGAAGGAAAACGGCTCGTGATCTTCTGCCCATAAAGCCAGTAGAAATCACCATAGAGGCGTGGTGGGTGGTACAGTCTGGATACATCACAGAAGATGACATCAAGGTAGAGATCTTTAAAATTAAAAACAGAATTTTTTAAACTTACTTTTACAATTTTTAATTGCTGTTATATAATATTTTAAAAAATAACAATATTTGGTTTCTTACAGAAAATTAAACTCATTCAAAATCTGAAATAATCTTAGTAGGCTAGGCTATTGGTAGTTTCCAAGATGCTTTTTAACAGTGAGGGAGACTTGACATAGTTCAGGTACAGTATCTGGGCATGTTCATTAGGCAGTAAGTGATATATGATACCATAGCTACCAACAGCAATGATATGGCTGCCATTGCTTTTGAAAACTTGTTGTGTACTTGTGTGACATGTACTCTTGTTATATTTGCTGCTTATATTGTTTCATGTAGTTCTTATAGCAACCCCAAGGGAGAGTATTGTTTGTATCCCATTTCACAGATGAGGAAAGTGAGCACAGAGCAATTAATTAATGACTCAAATTATGATAGTAGAGGTCAAGGATTTTTACCTAGACGGTTTGCTATGGAACTTGTGTCATTTTGTTGAATTACTATACTGAAAAGATAGGTGCTTCAGTATTATGATAGTGTCAAGGTCATGGAAATGGTATTCCTGTTGGTCTGACCACATTTAATATAAGTTTTATATATTTTGGAGGGGGTGTTGATTTAGAGGAATGTGTGGGGGAGGAGTATTGAGGGGACCTCGAGACCAGGTCATATCTATGTGTAGTTGAATATAAGTGAGTAGATGGCCTTTTTTGGGAGTGGTCTGTATTTAATTTTTTCTGAAAGGTATATTAAAGCCAGTAAATACAAGGTTTAGAAATTTGGCTTCAGAATAAGTACTTTCTAATGGAGTTGTCAAACTGCGTCATAAGTTAATGAACCTTCTTGTCTCTGATAATGAATATGTGAATATCTGGAATTTGAATCAATTTCTGTTTTGAGAGATTCAGAATCAGCAAATGGATCTAATTCCAGTTCAAAGAAGAGGAGAAGATATTGGTATTTATTAGCAAGACTTATTACTAACCAATAAATATGGTATTTATATAGTGACTTCATTCTCTAAATTCTATTGGTATTATAGATTTTGGCAATTTAAGTAATTTATTTCTATAGATCTTTGAATTCTAGAGTGATAAATGAAGAGTGTAGAAGTTCATTCAACTAATGACATGGAATTATTGATTTCAATAATGAGTAGATTTCAGGAGACTAAAGAATTAGTTAATTTGGACAGAACTTAATTGAAAATATTTTGCTTTTCTTAGATATGCACTTTGCCTGAGAAATGCGCTATTGATAAGATCATCGATTCAGGCCCTCAACTCTCTGGATCACTAGATTACAATGTAGTACATAGTAAGTGGTTAGTAGAAATGGTCTTTTGTCAATATAAAAGCTTGTTTTAAACCATTGAAAACTAATAGCAATTACTTACCAGTTAGGCACAAATACTACTATTTCCTAAGGGATGTTAATATTTGAAGTGTGACTCTAGTCTGTTGTTTTCCACTTAGTGATATACACTAGAAATTTATACAAATGAATGGTAAGAAAAATTTTAATAGTTCTGAATATATATAGGAAACCAAGATTTTAAAACTTTAATTCTTTTTCTCTTCTGTTTTACTTTTTTCATCTTCACATAGCATTACTTTAAGAATTTTTATGGAAATTAGGAGTCATTTTTTAAAAATTAACTGTTATTAATTTAATAAATGAGATAAAACAAGATGCTTTTGCTTCTGTAGGTTTATATAACAAAGGATTTATTTATCTGGATGTACCGATATCTGATGACAGTTGTATAGCAGGTAAGTCTGGGCTAATATTCTCACTGGTTTTTGAATAGCTACTAGGTGTGGGGCACTATATATCATCCCAATAAATTAGACAAAGATCATTCTAGAATCTTAGGTGTTAAGATTTTTCAAGGAAAAACATTTATTATTATATTGTAATCATTATAATAGTTTACTTAAACTTTTAATTTTCATTTTTATGTTATATTTATCCTGTATTAACCTTGAAGCAGAGTTCTCAGAATCTCAGATCAGATCAGTGTTTTTATAAATTTCATTGTCACCATGTGTAAGCATTTCTTATATATATTCAGCAATATCATAGAACTGTATATTTTCCTCTTAATGCATCTTATTTTTATATGTTATTGCAGTCTTTTTTGTTTTTATTTCCTTCACCCTCCCTCCATCTGTTTAAGTGAGACCAATATTAAGAGGCTGTGTATTTATTTCCTTCTATACCTAATGAGTATATCAATTTATTAAACCCTTTCCCTGTTGCTGGTTATTGAGGTCATTTTTAGTTTTTTGCCCCTACAATAGTGCTAAGGTTATTAATATCCTTTTTCTGTAGTTTAAATTTCTTGCCACTTTGTAGAATCACTTATAATATTCAGCACTTGTGTGTTACAAGTATGTTTTCTAGTGTGTTTTAATTGTTGTTTTTGCTTATGGTATTTTAAAATTCATACTAAGATATCTAATATTTATGTAATCATATATAAAGTGTCAAATTCCAGTATTCCATACTGTTAACAAATAAGTGGTGACGGGGAGTATTTGGTGATGTGAAGGAAATATTCCCTCATGTCAGTGTTGAATCTTGACAGATTATCTTGCTGTAGTGTATTTTGACCTTTATTTGGGCTAACATGTATTTCCAATTCTTTAATAATGTATTTTTAATCATGTGCATACATGAGTTCTATTTTAAACTTGAAAAGACAGCTAAAAAGGTAACCGAAATACTAATTTGGGTTTCTATAGTTGATGGTGTAAAGAATAGAATACTAGTTTAAAAATTTAAAAACCTTTTTAATAAAGAAATGATTTCTGGAAGACAAGTAATAGTGGTTTCCTGTTGCAGTTGGAATATATGAAAGCATTATTCTAGTTCCTGTTCTTATCTGATAAACTGACACTGACTAATTTGAGATCCACCTAAAAAGATTAGTCTTTGTTTCATTTTGACTGACAGTTTGAACACTGACTCACATTAGCTCTAAGTTCTTTTGAAAGAAGCATTCACAGAAGGGCCAAAGGGATGGCTGCTCCATTACAGTGATGTATTCTGCCACATTTAGTACTTGATAGTTTTTGGTGATACAGACAAATCCATGAAATTATAACTGCTTAATTCACCCTACTTTTCACCATGTTACCTCTCTAGCTGGGCCCTAAGTTGGAATAAACCTGTGAGAGAAAAGCAGGTTGGCAACATGGAAACCATGAAGTTCAACACAAAAGACACCTGAAAGTGATTTCAGAGGAGGCATTTCAGAAATGTTTCAATAAAAGTACAAACAGTATGGGTGATAAAACAAACACAGATGAGGGGGGACAAATACTTTGAAGGAAATATTCTTTTTTTAAAAAATTAAAATAATTTTTTTTAGTTATAGATGGACACAATACCTTTATTTTGTTTATTTTTATGTGGTACTTAGGATTGAACCCAGTGCCTCACATGTGCAAGGCAAGCGCTCTAGTGGCTGAGCCACAACCCTAGTCCTAGGAAAGATCTTTATAAAGTCTCTGTTATTGAATTAAATATATTTCATCATTGATCATACTTTCTAGCTGAGTATTTTATGTCTGCCCTTTTATTGCTTCTAGATTTCTGTTATGCTTGAGTGGAATGCTTTCAGGATATATAACTAGTCTAAGAATCTTGGAAACTTTAGCTATCCATGTATTTAAATCTGTAGTTTGTTTGGAACTTTAATATTTGATGTGAAATAAGGGTCCAGCTTGGTTTTTTTCTATTTGAATAGCCAGTAGCATTTGGGAAAATGTTAGCTGTTTTTTCATTAACTCATTTATGTTGAGTGGAAGTATGACTTTTGTCACATACTGAATTCCCCTCTATATTGGATCTAATTCTGATATCCTTTTATCTCCCAATGAGACCATGTTTTCTTGATTATGGTGACTTAGAGTAACTTTTAGTATTTGTTGTGACCAGGTTTTCCTTGTGACTATTCCAAGATACTTTTTCTTTTATTTACTCATTTATATAACATTTTTGAGTAGGGAATACTTATGATGCAAAATTTTAAATTTACAAATGAGTGTAAGAGTCTGTCTCCCACTTTTGTGCTTAAGCTACCCAGTTTATTGTATCCTTTTAGGAGTAAATCTGTACACATGGGCTTGTACATATACATGCCTATATGCATGTCTGTATATATACTTTTTGATGTGTTTTTATTTTTTCACAGATGAGGTGTGTATTCTAGTTCATACTTTCAGTTTTAACAATATATTAGAGACTGTCTCACTTTTTTTAATATAGAGATGCTATAATTGTAGCTTAGGAAAATTTCTATACTCTTAATGGCTTGGTTTCTTTATCTCTAAAATAGGGGTAATTAGACTAACTGTATAACTCACAGGGTTAAGAGGGGTAAGTGAAATTGTATATGTAAAGTACTTGGGAATACTCCAGTGCTTAGTAAGTGTTTCATAATTGTTCAGTATTATTTTCACACAGCTTATAGTGTAGGAAAAGAAGTAATGCCATTAAATATGGGATTTCCAAAATATTTCTAAAAAGACTTTCATCCTTGAAGTCCCTAGATAACTGGAAATCATAGCACTAAGTTAGAAAAGGACAGGAACCAGATCTATAAAGTATATAACCTGCCCTGAAATGTACATTGTAGTTATATAGTATTTTAATTTAATCACTTGTATTGTGTCTTAAGTTTTGTGTACAATGAGATGGCATTAGGGCCAGGGGACACAGGAATACCCAAATGCTGCTATGCCTAGACACTCCTTTCCCAGGATATTTTCATGGGAAGCGTACATACGGGAGAATGGCAAAGGAAAGCATAGTGCTTCTTTATCACTGGCTGGCAAAGCTCTCTGGTAAATGAGATTTAGAGCATTTGGACCAAATGAGTATGAGTGAAGCTTCAGGTGGACAGCAGTGGTTGGGCCACATGTGTAGAGGGAGGTCTTAACCTTCTCACTATTGTGGAAGAGAGAGAGTACAAAGTCCCAAAGAGCAAATTATACCGGTGACTGCTGATAATTGTGGCAGTCATGCAGATTAAATTCCCCCTCTTCTCAGGATACAGTGAGGTGACAGGGAGAAAGGCGGAGAGCCAGTACTTTCCATCCGTCTGGTCTCTTCTTGAAGTCCTTTTCTGCTTTGGCCTAGTCAGTCCTGCTGCCTGTGAGGCATGGCACATACATCAGAAACCCTTTGCACACTTCCCCTTTCTGAAGCAGCCTCCATACACCTCTACCTTTTGACCAGGTCCATGTCTTTCAACAGTTTCTCTGCCTCAGTAACCCTGAGAGTTCTGTAGAGAGTTAAATAATTCTTTGCAAATTTTTGTGGTCTCCCTTCCTAGTTCTTTCTATGTAGGTATTGTTGTATGTGACCTAAACTTTGGGAGTTTATGAAACTTTCTGTGGGGTAGATAAAATAAATCAAAAGTTATATTCAGTTCCTAAGGAGGAGGATTCTCTTTTTTGAATACATGTTTTCTTTCTTTCTTTTTTTTTTTTTTAGAGAGAGAGAGAGAGAATTTTTTAATATTTATTTTTTAGTTTTCGGCGGATACACATCTTTGTTTGTATGTGGTTCTGAAGATCGAACCTGGGCCACATGCATGCCAGGCAAGCGCGCTACTGCTTGAGCCACATCCCCAGCCCAAATGAATAGATGTTTTCTTTTAAAAAAATCATGTAACTGAGAAAAGTCTATTTTGTTTATTTTAGTTCCTCCTCTTGAAGGTTTTGTAATGAATCGAGTACAGGGTGATTATTTTGAAACTCTACTCTATAAAATATTTGTTTCAATAGATGAGCACACTAATGTTGCAGAGGTAAGTGTGTTAACATTTTGTGAAAAAAAATCTTAAGAAATAAGTTTATGTAGAGTATGTGTAAAATTTTTAATAATATGGTTAAGATGTGTTCAAATTCTATTCATTGGGAAATTTAGAGACCTTTAATGTATTTAAATGTCACCATTCTTAATTCATGTAAATGCCTAATAAAATTTTTACATCAATAATTTATAATTTGGTTAAATAACTTTGTATGCCTCTTCTTAGTAAAGGATTATATACTATATTTTCTTTTATTAGAGCATTATATTCATACATAGTATTTGGGTTCCCTTTGACATAATTATACATATACAGAATTTGATTTCAATCCCCATTCCCTCTCCCTTTTTTTCTTCCCTTCCTCTTATCTTTCCTGTACTCCATCGATTTTCTTTCCAGTCATTTATTTATTTATTGGTTCTGGGGATTGAACCCAGGGGCACTCAACCACTGAGCCACATCTCCAGCCCTTTTTAATATTTTATTTAGAGACAGGCTCTTGCTGAGTCTCTTAGTCCCTCTCTGAGTTCTTGAGACTGACCTTAAACTCATGATCCTTCTGCCTCAGCCTTTCTTTATTTATTTTTGATTGGTACTTTCTAAATATATGTAAAGGAGATATTCCCCTTGGTACATCTATATATATATATATATATATATATATATATATATATATATATATATACACACACACACACACACATACACACACACACACACACACACACATATAACATGATTCTGTTAATTCATTCTGTATTTCTTTCCCTTCGTTCCTTCCTTTCTGTAATTTTCCTGCTTTTACTGACTATATATTTTTTTTATTTAGGAATTTTTTAATTTAAATGAGACAAAATTAAAGAGTAAGGAATCTTAAATTGTTATGGTCACTACCTAGATTTATATTACTCTTAGTATCTTATTGATAAGGAAAGAAAACCTCTGAATTAAAAATTTATTCAGTCTTTCAATTATTGATAATTAATTTTTTTCTGATAATGATTACATTTATCTATTATTGCTGTATGGTGGCTAATAATTCTAAGATGAAAAAATAAATTTTAATTTAATTTTCAGCTTGCCAATGTCCTGGAGATAGACTTATCTCTGGTTAAGGTATGTTATATTTATACTCTTTGTTTGTAATGTGGCCAATACATTTTACTAGTTGATTTTTATTTTAATACACTACTGAGAAACAAAGGTATGAGAAATTGTTATTAGCTGCTTTGGGAGAATGCACAGTACAGGCATGTTTGCAGAGAGACAAAAGGGCAAGATGAGGTGCCCTGAATTAGTTTTTTACTGATGAAATGAAAGAGAGCACTAGCACAAATGTGTGCAGCAAGGGAGGCCTGATTGAGATCTTGTAGGGAGCCCAGTCAGTGCCACAATTTTGCCTCATTGGAGTAGATGTAGGAGGGCGAGGCCAGAGAGTGGGGAGCAGGCCTCCCTCAGCCCCCACCACACAGTTGTACATATGAAGACCTGAACAGGCCTACTAAAGAGGCTGTTTTTATTCTAACTGTAGTGTGAAGTGTTTGAGGATCACTAGAGGCGTGTCTCTTATAGTTTTTTTTTTCTTTACAGATATTTTGATGTGTAGTTTATTTTAAATGCTAATTTTCTACATATTCCTTTCAGAATGCTGTTTCAATGTATTGCCGATTAGGCTTTGCCCATAAGAAGGGACAAGTAATAAATTTGGATCAACTTCATTCATCGTGGAAGAATGTTCCATCCGTAAACAGATTAAAGTAACTCATTTAGTGTGACATATGAAAGTTTTCTTTTGGAAAAAAAATTGTATACAAAGAAATTTTATTTATTCAATTTGTCATTTGTGGTATAAACCTTATATATTAGTAATTTCAAATATTTTGTATAAAATGTATCTTTTTTAGAATCTGGTAAAAATTAAGAACCTTCACTATAGAAAAAAGCATATACAATATTGTACACACAATTTTGAAAGATTCTTGAATTCCCTTAAGCCTATCCATGGGTCTTGGTTAGAAGATTTTATTGTATGTGGGCAGAGCATTTTTTGGCCTACAATCTTAACTTCAGACTTGAGTATAAGACTGAAATTAGATTGTTCATAATTTAAGTACTGACTTCAGTGGTTGTTTTTATGTAAGATCATTTTTATGATTTTTAAGTGAATATATTCTCCATTAATAGGAGTACTTTAGATCCACAAAAGATGCTCTTATCATGGGATGGTGGGGAAAGTCGGAGTCCTGTGCAAGAAGCTTCTTCGGCTACTGACACAGACACAAATAGTCAAGAAGATCCAGGTTAGCAATAACTCCATTTATTTAGAGGTTGTTTGTAGGTACAGTATCTGTCTAAACATATACTCTTAATAGTTATTTTATAGTTTTTTCTTTTAAATTTTCTTCACTCAATATGCAGTTTTTGAATATTTACCCCCATATTGGGCATTATACCAAGTCTTAGGGGTATAAAATTGACAAAATATGGCACATTCCTTCTGAGAATTAAATCTAGGGAGAAGAGAGTGCAACTAAAAAAAAAATCACAAAATTGAAAGCACCAATTATGGTGCTTGTGGGGTACAAAGAAGAGACCCTTTATTGTCTGGAGAGGTGTGGGAAGCCTTCATGGCAAAGATGTTACTTGGGCTGACAGTGAATGCTAGCCTGCTGGTCAGTGAGGGAAGGCCATTTCAGCCCAAGAGATCAGTATGGGCTAAGCCCAAAGGGAGGTAAAGAGTAATGCGTGAGGGGACTGCTCAGGATTTAATGCTGCTGGGGAGGAGGAACGCAACATGGACTTTCTTTCAAGACTTTTGTTACTTGACTCAGGTGACTGGTCTGAAAGGGTTAGGCCAGTTAGTCTTGTTCATCTGACAGTTATACCAAGTGTTTATTATTAGTTTTCAAGAAACTTGTTACAAAAGTAAATGCTTTTAAAAAATATTTTTAAAAAAGTCTTTGTGCTTTGAGATAGGTATGCTTGGAATCTCTTATGACTCTAATATTGCTTATATTTGATTTATGTATTTTCATAAATACATTCTAAGTGATAGGCAAAGAATAATTTTTATTTGCCTAAAATTTTTAAATTATGATTTTTTTTTCAGCTGACACAGCTAGTTTAAGCAGTTTGAGTCTGTCTACAGGATATACGAAGCGTATTGCCTTCCTATTTGATTCAACTCTTACTGCCTTTTTAATGATGGGAAATCTTTCACCAGTAAGTCAAATGTTTGTTTAAATATAAAGATGTGTACAAATTAAAATAATTCAGTTGCTCTTATAACTTTGTGTAAGTATTGGATTTATTTCTGAAAACATGTTTGATTTGTTTTATATTCCTTAGAGGATGTAATAATTTTTAGTAAGGGTTGCTTTTGTAATTGGAAGAATCAGCTCCTTATCTCACCTATTTTCAAATTTGACTGTATTGGAAAGTATAATTAGAAATTACAAGGCTTAATTTCTACAAGTCCTAGAAATATAAGACTTAATATTAGAAATATAAGATATTATGTTTATCTTTTAACTTTATTATTTTTGTTTCTTTTTTGCAGAACTTGAAAAGTCATGCAGTCACAATGTTTGAAGTAGGCAAACTCTCAGATGAATCTCTGGACAGCTTTCTTATAGAACTAGAAAAGGTAAGTTTAGATATCATTTTAGGGGATGGCAGAGCATTTGAAATATTTCCTAGCTTGATGAAATGTCATTTATATTGGCTGTTGATTATCATGGATTTTTGGCATATTCTTGCTTATTCTTAGTCATTCCCCACCTTAGTATTATGGCAATCATTTAGACTTAAACACTGAGTGGGCGAATTAATTTTATGATTTTTTTTAAGGTGGTTTGTCTACCTCATCTATCTATTAATATGTTATAATGAGAAATGGGGAATAGAAATCTTCATCTGTATGTAATTTTTTAAATTGAATTTTTTTTAAAATAACCTTTTTTTTCTGGTGTTACTCTTAGGTTTACCTTTTAAGCCATTTTATTTGAAGTTTTTGTTCCTGTTATCTTGAACCTAGAACAGTGTCCCTGGTATCATATTTATGTCCACACTCACTATCCCTTTTAGCATCTTGAAGACTTCAGCCATATTTGCTCTTAGCCACCTTTTCCCCTGTGAGTACAGCCCTAGTTTTTCTTAGCTCTAAATTTTGATGGCCTTTATTGGTGTTTTTTATACCCTGGATATTTTATTCTGTTTTCTGCTCATCTTTATATATGACAGTTGGTGTGCCTAACCTGTTCCTTGGCTAATTTAATAATGAACTCTAAATGAACTCTGTATATTAAATGTGCTATTTAGAGAATTTTTGATGATCCTGTAATTCTTTTATATTTTAAGTATTTTTTATTGCTTCTCCTTCATAGGAGTTTTACTTTAATTAATGCAAAATACATATGAGATAATCCTTGCAATTAAGTGGTCTGTTTTACTTTGATCTATATGCTTCATTATTCCTTCAGTGCTTTTTTAAATCACTTGTTAACCCTATTTCTTATAGTGTATCATCTTTTGCTAATTACATTTTATCATGTTCCTGCAATTTTAAGTTCTGGTTTCCTGATTTTTATATTTTTTATATTCAGCTAGTCTTTTTTTATCATTTACAGTTTCAAGATCACATCTGCTCTTTTACTTGTTATATATCTGTATTGTTTTTTAACGACATAGTCATTCTTGGGAAAATGTTTTTGGCTGAAGTTTAGTTCTAAAAGTGTTTCTTAGCTATTTTTTAAGTACACTGATTGTCATTAAGCTTAATTAGTTGATCTTGTTAATTTAATACCAGTTAAATTTAATTATATCTTCCCTTTAGACCTCTCTTTCCATTTTTTGTGTTTTTTCCTGGGATATATGTAAATAAAACTATTTTATTTATATATATGTAGGTAAATAAAAACAGGTGACAGACTCATTGTCCAAAGAGCATGCATTAGATATAAGGCCAGTGAAGTCAAGACTTTTGTCTGTTTAGTCTTTATCTCCCAGACTGGTCACGTTATGTAGGAAATGCTAGGTAAATCTTGGTGAATGAATTTGAGCTGTGTGTCCATCAGTGACCAACATCCATGTTCACTCACATATTCCAGTGTGCCTCGTAACTGATGATACAAAATTGTGAGCAAAGTGATGAGAATTAGAGGGGTCGTGGATTGGAGTACTTATTGGGTGAAGCAGAATATGGGTTTTGGAGTTTTTAAGCACCCTATTTGAATGATATATGGACCTATAACTTATATAATGGTCTAAGTTAGTATTCTCTTGCTAAAATTATTAGTTTTACTTGTTGGAGTAATTTCTATTATTTTTTTCAGCATTGCCTGAGCAAGTTTTTTTTTTTTAATATTTATTTTTTTGTAGCTGTACAAAATAACTTTTTATTTATTTTTATTGTGGTGCTGAGGATTGAACCCAAGGCCTTGCACATGTGAGGCGAGCACTCTACCACTGAGCCATAACCCCAGCCCCCTGGGCAAGTTTTTGATCTGTTGCTTTTAAATAATGTCCTAATATCTTTGTTACGTGATTATTGAAATTAATGGCATGAGAGTGGTATTTATTGCAGAAATATGTTTTCTTTTGATTTAGGTTCAGAGCACTGGTGAAGGAGAAGCACAGAGATATTTTGATCATGCACTTACTCTGAGAAACACAATACTATTTCTGAGACATAATAAAGACCTAGTTGCGCAAACTGCTCAGCCAGACCAACCCAATTATGGTATGTTAAATATATGTAATTTTGAAGACATGATCATAAGCAATGTATTCCTAAGACGTTGAAAAGATCCTGCTCATTTATTTAATCATCACTTAAGAGTGTTGTTTAATATAATATATAATTAGTATCGTAGTAATATATAGTTAGTATTGTATAGATACTGAATTTATAACTTGAGGTCTGCTTTATGAATTTCCTGGCCAACTGTTTTCTACTTTATTTTACATTTTCTCCTGTCTTCTTATTTGTTGTATTTAAATCTTATTACCTACAAATAGAGTTGGAATATGTACTTAACTCACTGAATGGAATTTAGAATAGGCATCAATCAGCTCTTGAGGGATAAACAAAAGCTCAAATTTAGTTAATGTAGGAGGATAATGAGAGAAGGATAGATTCTATCATTTGAACCTCTTGTTCAAATGCTTCTACAATATTCAGTAAAGTATTTTACTTTGAAATATGAAAATGAAAACAAATAAAAAGAAGTAGTAGCACTTTTAGTGTGTTGATGAACTCTGAAGTAGCTGTTGCTCTGTCACTAAGTTACTATGAGAGACATCAGTTGCACTGATGGTACCAGAATCTCTACCCAGAGTTGGTGATTCAGAAGATTTTAAGTTGGAGAAAGACACCCAGGAATGCGTGTTTTAAAAAAGGTGATTCTTGGATTCAGCTGCAGTTGGGCACTCCTGGAACAGTATTTGGCTTAAGTCCTTGGACATTCACAAGAATTCATCTTGGGAATTTGTAAATCCTCATTGCCGCTGTAAATCCTCATTGCCGCTGTAAATCCTCATTTGTAAATCCTCATTTTTTAGGTAAATGAAATTAAATTTACCTAAAAATTGTATTTTTTTCTGGCCAAGAAGCATCATTTTCTTAGTTATGTCCATTTTCATTTTATTTCTCTCTCTAGCATCTGGCTCTCTCTTCAGCTCAGTTTAAAAATTTAAGGTAGGAATCAAGTAGCACTTTAACATGAGTTGTCAAATAGGTGAGAACAAAGTAGGCAGGTAGTTTAGCTGAATAGGCTGGACTCACTCAATATCTAGTGACTTACTATTATACTCTTATTGTGTCTTAGCAGAATCATAAATTGTCATTTGCTGGGGGCTCTTTTTTTGAGATTATTCATAAATAGTTAAATAGTTAAAACTGAGAATACTAAAACACCAAATGCCAAGAGTCTGAAGAACTTGCATTTATTGATAAGTAACCTTTTTTGCTACCAAATTTTAGATTATGCAATCAGGCATAACGTTGAAAGATGTCTTTGTATATAAGTTTCCTTACTTTCTGTCAAAACAAGATTTGATCTTATCTTGTACTTATTCTGCTCAACCCTGAAATTGGTTGTTTCTCTTAAGAGCACAGTTTTTTTTTTTCCCGGGGAGTGGTGTTAAAGACCAAGATCCTGGTGATGGTTATGCTCAGTTGCCCTTTTCACTAGGTTGTATTTTTTTAAGATGCATTCTTGCTTGAGGGAGGAGATAGTGCACTGTTTTGTACATTTCAACGTTAAACATCTCATTTTAGACAGCAGTAGGATTTGGTGTTTTCCTAAAAGATTAAGAACAGGGACCCGGAGTCCATGCTTTATGGACCAGTGGTCTGTGGCACAGATTTCTAAATGAGGAGTGCGTGTCCCTGTGCTAAAATCAGAATTGACTGTGATTCTTTTTGTAGCGCTTAGAAGCTGAGGGAGAGGGGGACACAGCTTCCCTTGGTACTTAGGTTATTATAATATGCCATATAGTGGCTGGGTATTAAGGGAAAACAAGCTTGTTTTGTTAAAGTAGAAGATAGACTGAAGAAACAGCATTAGACAGGTTTCATTCTAGACCACAGAATAAAAACTTTGTATCTCAAAGTGTCTTAATGGTCTCCTTGGAAATTTGGTACTTCTTAAAATAGAGGTATTCAATCTTTATTTATTTATTTTTTGTACTAGAATTGAACTCAGGGGTGCTTAAAGTCAATTATCAATAATATATCTTCAGTATTTCTGTTTCACATGGTTGTTTCATTCTCTGTGTGCTTAATCATAATTCAGGTTTTCCCTTGGATCTCTTACGCTGTGAAAGCCTCCTTGGTTTGGACCCTGCCACTTGCAGCAGAGTTCTAAACAAAAATTATACACTGCTTGTTTCCATGGCTCCTCTCACCAATGAAATCCGGCCAATCAGCAGCTGTACCCCTCAGGTAAAGCCCCACTTGGAAGATGCACTTGGTGTAGTACCATCATTTCAATATGGGGCTGGGGTTATAGCTCAGCGGTAGAGCATTCGACTTACACGTGCAAGGCCCTGGGTTCGATCCTCAGCACCACATAAAAAATAAATAAATAAATAAAAATAAAGTTATTAAAAAAGAAAAGAAAATGATTTTATTTTCCTAATGTTCAATTTGCAGATACCAAATGTTAAAGGAACTGACTTAGAAAGCACTTGTATATTTTATGCTATTATGTTTAATTTATGAAGTCTAATTTGTATATTTAATTGATGCATCATCTAGTGACTTGTGACACATTAGATTAAAATTTATTCATGTGCAAAATATTTTCAAGAGAATGTTCTGGGGTGCTCCAAGAAGAAAGTTTGGATCATTTTGAAGGGTATGATAAATTTAATCAGAAAAATCAAATGTTTTAAAAGGGGATTGTGGTGCTGAATTAGCCAGAGATGGTACTTGAAAGCTAGAACTCTCGTTAACTCTAGAATTTATATGTGAAAACTACTTCTGGTCTTTTACTTTTTAAAAATAAATCAATTGCATCTATTGTATACTTAGCTAGGAAGTAGTTGTATTTTCAAAGAGTGGAGATATGGTGAAGGGGCGAAGCCCAGATTCAGACTTATACAGTCTGGTCTCTTAACTGCAGGGATAGGATGTGCCTTCTTAATTACAGTATAAAGCAAAATTATTTTAGTCAAACACTTAACATTTACTTTTATAAGGACAATGGCAATTAAAATTTATATGAGGCATTTGTTGTTTATAAGACTATTATTCTTGATCACTTGTGAAATTTGTTTTCTTTATATAAGTATTACAACTTGAGCTTACCTCTTTTATGATTGTAGCATATTGGACCAGCTATCCCAGAAGTCAGTTCTGTCTGGTTTAAACTGTACATTTACTTTATCACTGGGCAAGGACCACCATCTCTCTTACTGTCCAAAGGTACAAGACTTCGAAAACTCCCAGATATATTCCAGGTGTGTATGTGGGGTTTTTCTTAAAAATTTTAAGGGTAGAAATTGGTAAGCAGTATTATAGTTAACTTTAAATTTTTTTTTCTTATTTTTAACTGCCATTCTATCTTTTATTCATTTCTTTCCAATAGGGTTATGATCGATTACTCATAACATCTTGGGGTCACGATCCTGGGGTAGTTCCTACGTCAAATGTACTCACGATGTTGAATGATGCTTTAACACATTCTGCGGTTTTAATTCAGGTACACTTACATCATTTCAGAAAATTAATTTGGGATTTTTATTGTAAAGATCATAGTTTGCCTAGCTTTCTACTGAGTTTCAATCAGATATCAGTAATTCAGATTTATAAAGTTGAAACAGGGAATCAGATCTGGGTTTTAGTCCTGGTCCTTTGACATTATGGGGATGGAAGAAACGACATATGCTTTGAAGTTAGAGTCGGGTTTGAATTTTGACCTCACTTTTGCTAGCTCTGTGGCCAGCATCCTTTTTTAAATAATAGTTTTATGGAGATATAATTCATATACTATACAGTTTATGAATTTGAATTATACAATTCAGTCGTTTTTAGTATATTTACAGATATATGCAGTTGTTAATATATTCAGTTTTGGACATGTCCATTATCTCAGAAGTAAACTCTGTACCATTTAGTTATCATTCTCATATGTTCTTTTCCCCCTTACCCCTAAGTATAGCACAAATGTCTCTACAGATTGCCTACTCTTGAGTGTACATGTACATAGAATCGTAAATTTGTTTTGTGTGAGAAAGACACTGACTTTGATTTAGCATAATGTTTTCAAAGTTCATCATATTAAAGAATGTATCAGTTCTTTGTTCCTCTTTATGACTAAATTAATATTTCATTGTATGGATATACCACATTGATGGATAATTGGGTTTCTATCTTTTGGCTGTTGTGAGTAGTGCCGTTATACTAACTTGTGTACACATTTTATATGGACGTGTGTTTTGTTTCTCTTGGGTATATACCTTGGAGTGGAATTGCTGGGTCATGTGTTAATTCTGTGCTTAACCATTTAAGGAACTGCCTGCCAGAACAGACTGACCAAAGTATCTGTTCCAGTTTGCATTCCTACCACCACTTGATATTTATCTGGCTGTTTGGTCATAGCCACTATAGGGAGTGTGAAGTGGAGTATCATTACAATTTTGTTTTGTCATATCCTGATGACTAATAATGTCAAATCTCCTTTCATGTACTTCTTGGGCTATGTGACATTTTGGTAATACTCCTATATTTTATTTCCTTTCTATAAAATAAGAGATGGCAGTGTGTACTATATAATAACAAATAATAATAATAGCAGCCAGTGATGAGATGGGAAATGTACGCACATAGAGTTGTTGAGAGAATGAAATGAGAGTATGCATATGAAGTATGTAGTGTACTTTTTCATAACTGAAATCTCTAATTGAGATTTCACTAATTAGTTCAACTAGCAGTGGAATGTGCTAAATTCTGTGCTGCTTAATATGGATATGCAAACGAGACATCTTTTCCATCTTCAGCAATTTAAGTCTGGTGGGAAAAGTTGAATGATAAGTTTCAATTTATGCTTTGTGCTGAATAGAATTATCTCCATTGTTTAAAGGGAAGTACCTAATCCAGCCTTGGGAATTGGGGGCTAAGCTCCTTAGAGAATCGAGAGACAGGTAAGTATAAGAGGAGGATTTAAGAGAGCCAGGCTGGGCAGAGGGGTCAGCATGAATAAATCTCTCAGCAGGGAGGTTTCTTTTCCCCCCTTTATTAATGTTTCCCTAAGAACTAACATAGCACTGACTCCTCGTAGTTGCTCAATTAATGTTTGATGAATAAATGAATAGGGATATGAAGTGGCATAACTTATTCTGGGGTCTGCAAGTTGTTTGGTACTTTTGAGAGGTGGATTGGAGCATTTTAGGATCATAGTCAGAAATGAGTCTGGAGAAGCAGGCAAACCCTGGAGTATATCATGAATGTCCTGCTGTCGAGCTTAGGGTTTAGCCTATAGATTTGTGGCAGCACTTAAGAAGCAAGGAATTAACATCGTCAAGTGTATTTTAGGATTCAGCCTGGGAACCATACTGAGAATGGATGGACAGGGTGAAGACACCTGAAGCAAGAGGATAGATTAGGGTGGTGTGTAGCAGTTTAGTTAAGGGGTTAAGTCAGGGAAATGGTAAGAAACAAAAAGAAATAATGGGTTTAAGAACTACTACAAACAAATAGAAATGAGCAGATGTCTGAGAAGGCTGTGGGAAGAGGTGGAATGGTTCCCGGTTGGTAGGCTTGTGAAGGTACAAGGGTGCTGCTGATGCCACCACTCAAGAGAATACTGGAGGAAGAGCTGGTTTGTCGAAATTTAAAACATGTTACAAATTAATATTTTGATGGAAATTGTGATTTTATTTTTGGGCATGTTGTATATAAAGTGCCTGTTCAGGTGATAGAGGGGCAATTGGGGATAATCTGAAATTCAAACAAGGTTGGATGGGGAGGATGTCCTAGTGTCCATGTCTGCACATAGGTGGTGGTTAAACATCTGAGAGGATGAAATTAGCCAGAGAAAACATTTGGTAGGGGTGCTAGGGAGAGAGAACATAATGGAACTGGCTGGATGTGATCAGGGCAGACAGCCTGAATTCATATCTTGGTTCTACCACTTATTAGTCATGTGAGCAAGTTACATAACTTCCCTGAACTTTAGTGTCTTTACTTGTTGCCTGGAGATAACAAAGTCCATATCTTTATCAGATTGTTGAAAGAAATGGCTGAGATGGATAATTGACTAAATGCTTAGCGTGGTGCTTAGCTCACCGATGTGACTGCGGTGATAATGACAGTGGAAGTAGAGTGAGGGGGCAGTGGTGACCCATTACTCTTTTCTGTCACTTTTGATCAGCCATTCACTTTTTTGAGCCTTAGTTTTCCTTACCTATAAAACAAGGGGTGAGATTGCCCAGATCTATTCTATAGGCAGTAAGTTTTTAATAAGTCAAACTAAATTAATTCTTTGGCATGGAAAAACATGGATAGAAAAATATAACCAAATAAGTAAATGGCACCTGTTTTTAAAGCGTTCGTTAAACAATTGTGCTTTTGCTAAAAGAAAAAAAAAGAATGCCTCCTTTATTATATTTTACCGAAAATTTTCACCTTTTTGGAATTTTTTAAAAATTACAAATTAAGTTTTTTTTAATTAAAATCATTGCAATCACCCAGTTTAGGATTAAGTCATATATTTTATCAATAGGATGCAAAAGAGCTGTTAAATATATTCATACTGCTAAAATGAGTGTGCTTTCTCTTGGATATATCAGAGATTCCTCAGTTTTGAGGAATTGCATATAAGCAAAACTTTAAAACAAAATAACAAAATTCATATGAATAGTAATTGAATGTGATGGATGAAACTAAATTATAACATTGGAGTGGCATGGGTGGACAGATTTTTTTTAAGATAATTTTTTAATTTATAGTTCACATGCTTCAGAATAAAATACTAGATGGGCATGGTGGTACACACCTGTATTCCCAGCTACTCAGGAGGCTGAGGCAAGAGGATCACAAGTTCAAAGCCAGTCTCAGCAATTTATTGAGGCCCTAAGCAACTTAGTGAGACCCTGACTTAAAATAAAAAATAAAAAGGGCTAGGGATATGACTTAGTGGTTAACTGCCCCTGGGTTTTATACCGGGCATGCATAAACAAACAAACAAATACATACATACATACATACATACATATATACATAAATGCAAGCAAGCAACTAAAATGGGTACAAAGAAAGCCCCTTTTAATCCTGTCTACCCATTTTGCACTCATCTATCATTCATATAAGATAATCACATTTATTAGTTTCTATTGTGTCCTTCTTTTTGTAAATGTGAGTAATTATACACCAATGTTCTCCTTGCTTTTTCCATTTGCCATTAGATTTTCCCATTTTTAGTTCATAAAGGGCTTCCTCCTTTTTTTTAACAGCTGCATGAAAATATGTGCCATAATTTATTTAAACAGTTGGTGACCATTTTGTTCTTAATTATATGTAGTTATATTGTTGTATCAAGTGTCTTTGGCTATATGCCATTTCAGGGTAAGTTTTTGAGGTTTTTGTTCCTGTCTCTGGTATGCCATGTGACTGGGGATTCTTGCATTTCTTTCAGAACAACAGCTAACCTTGTGCTCATGCACTTTACCTCATTCATTCTTCATTTGATTCACACCTACCCGATTTATCTGTTAATTAGCCTCTGTTTTTTTCATGTGCTCAATTTGAGAAACATCGCCCTATATGTTCACATACACATAAGATTGTCATTGTTGGATGTAGAAAAATAAAAAATCATTGAAAGCATTCTGATGGAGTATTTATGTGGAAAATAGCATCATAGGACACAATCTTATTTATTGTTGTGTATCAGTGATTAGAAACGTAGGTTTCTTGTATACCTTTCAACTCTTGTTTCTTTATGTTTAGGGACATGGTTTGCATGGGATAGGAGAAACTGTCCATATACCGTTTCCATTTGATGAAACAGAACTGCAAGGAGGTACTCTTTGAATTGTATCCATTTGATTTTATCATTAATCATGTCAACTGTTTGATGGAAAACATGATGGAAAGTGAATTCTTAACATTTTTAAGTTCTAGATTTTTACCATTCTGCTATTTAAGCATATTGGAAAAGGTAGCTTTTTTGTCATGTGCTTTTTCCCTCGGAATTCATAGATGAAGATCCATTTAGTAGCTTTGAAAGAATATTAGGCTGTCTTGGAAGTGAAGAGAGTAAGTAGATATTTGCCTGGATGGAAGATTTTCTGTATGTTTTGCCTTTGAGGTTCCTTGAGAGGTTGTTTGAAGGTTGAGGGAGAAGCCAGAATTGGGGAATATTTTGTGCCTAAGAAGTTTATATTTTTTACCATGTGTTTGATACATTCTTTTTCAGAGACTCCTCAAAGTATTCAAAGCAGTTTTCAATGTCATTGGAAATCCAAACAATATACACTTATGGAGTGCTGCTAGAATTTTAATGCTTTTGTATTTTAATTTTAATCATTTAAAAATTTTAGATAGTTTTAAAATGGATGTTAATGAACATTTGTATAAATTTTATGGTATGCAGAGCACATGCATATATTTCTTTTAATTTTAGTATTTTTTTTTGCTATTAAATTTCATTTTTGGTACTAGAAGGGATTTGAGTGGATGCTGAGTTTGTGCTGAGTCAAGCTAGTGAGAAATAGAGGAGGAGACTTTGTTTATTATCTCTAGAATCGGATATAAGCTATAGTACATTTGATGGAAGATGCTCAGAAAATTTCTGTGAAAACAAATTCATCTGTCCTTTTGTAATATAGAAGATAACTTTTCTCTTTTGAATATTAAGAAATGATATGCAGATGTCCTCTGGTATCCGTGAAAGATTGGTTCCAAGAATCTACCCCCGCCACCCGCAGTCTCCAGATCCTCAAGTCCCTTATAGAAGATGTTTATAACTGGCACACATCTCCCAGCATATTCTAGATTATTTATAATATCTACTGCATTGTAGATGCTATGTAAATAGTTGTTATAGTGTTGTTTTTTTTTTTTTAAAGAATAGTGACCAAAAAAGTCGGTTCAATACAGCTGCAGCTTATTTTTCCCCAAATATTTTTGATCTTGGCTTGTTGAATTTGAGGATGCAGAATTCTCATATTCAGAGGATCAACTGTATTCAAAAGAAAAGTTCTATATGATTAAACCTTACACTTATATAGCACTTCTCTTTCCTGCTTCATGTAAAACTGTTGCATTGTAATCTGTTTTTCAGATTTTTAGAGCCATATTGCATGGATTTTAGAGAATAGTGAATAGTTCAAATAACTGAACTTATATTCCTAGAAGAACTTAATGTTCTTCTACAAAGTTAGTCATCACTTACTTTCCCCTCTTCTCCAAAGTAGGGGAAAGGAAGGAGAATTGTGTTAATATTGCCTTCCTTTTTATATGTTACCATGTTTGAAATTAAGATGCTTTCTTCTGCTTGTTGTGAATAAATGTGTATAAAATCTGGAGAATAGAGATTTCTTTCTCAAAATAGTCTCTATTCAGAAATGAATACTTCTCTGCATCTACCTTTTCTACTTAATCCTATAATACTTCATAAATTCTAAGGAAAAAATAATTGTTTACCTGGAGCTACAGGATAGTGACATATGGAAGGGACAGTAACAATAGGATCTTAAGTTTTATAAAATCTTAAGAACTGCTGGGGCTATAGCTCAGGGTAGAGTGCTTGCTTAGCATGTACAAGGCCTTGGGTTCAAACCCCACCACTAAAATATAAATGAATAGAAATAAATGGAAATTTAAAATTTCAAGAACTGATTAATGGGAATTTAAAGAAGAATATCTTTACACTTGGATATAGAGCATCTTTCTCATTTATTCATTCACATATTAATGAAAACTCAAGCTAATATCTAAATAATTTATCAGACATATGATTTCAAATATGATTTTAGTATAAATTTTTAAAAGAATATTCATATTTTTTAAAACCATAACTAATACTTAATATATTTCCTGATAAAAGCCCTCCAAATAAGTATTTGAAGCATAATAGAACTAAAAAGAGAAGACTAGCAAATTTGCCAGATTTCCTATTTTGCTTGCTTATTAGCAGGTAAATTGTTTTGCTATAGTAAATGTCTTTAGAAGATTGTAAACAATATGAAAAAGGTTTTTATTTTCTTACATTGAATTTTTAAAAATTGGATTCAGTCTTGATTGATTAAAGAATAAAAGTACTTCAAAAATTATTTAGGAAAGAAAAGTATCTTTAAGTGTTTGGTGTTATGTAATAGAACTGTTTACTAATGCAACATCATCTTTTTGTTCTTAGAATTTACTCGTGTCAATATGGGTGTTCATAAAGCATTACAAATATTAAGGAACAAAGTGGACTTGCAGCATTTCTGTGGATATATCACCATGTTGAATTCTTCTAGCCAACTTGCAAGTAGAAAACTCAGTGATGCTTCTGATGAGAGAGGTTAGCTAAGAATTGAGTTCTTTGAATTAAGATAACTGGTTTTAACACAATCTTAATATATAAAAAGCAGCAGACCTTTATGTGAATGTTGAATTGGTTAATGATATTCTGGATCATTATTTGGACAAACTTCAGTTGTTTAAGTGGAGAAAACACCAAGGTGCATAATTAAAGAAGTGATGCTCTCAGGTTGGAATACAGGGTGGCTGTTGGGCTTTAGCCCCTTACTGTCAGATCTGTGTTTATAGGCTTTGAATTAAGTTAGCCTCAGTGGGTAATGTTTCGAAATTCAAGTTATTTTGTAAAAACATTTTTAAAATTGACTTCGTAGTTAGTTTCCAAGTTCTGTGATTTGGATTTTAGAAGTATCTCTTATATTTATTTCTTTCCCTCTCTCTTCTTTTTTAATTCTCTGTAATTGCCAATCTAGTCTGGTTCTTGATACCATAAACCTGTATTGCACCATTTCCTGCTTAGCCTTCCTGTCCTATTTATATCTCCAATCCGTCTTGCATATTAACACCAGCTTATTATGCTATATTCTTTCTTTTTAATCTAAAAATCCATTTTCAAATCACCTTCTCCTGCTTACTGTTGTTTTTATGCTTTTATAATATTGGCTTGTATCTGGCTTTGGTTGCCATGGTGCCAGCTCTAGTCCATTCACTCTACAAGACCTTTCAATTCAAGTGTCTCTTATGGTTGAATCTGTTTAATTTAGTTTGAAATTTTGAGAAAATGTGATTGATTGCTACCCATCCAGATGTCTCCCCTTGAGTTAGATATCTACTCCTGGTCTATTATCTTTTGCCAAAGGCATTTCAACAACTGATCGCCAAATATTGCAGGGGCATTTTCCAGAGAAGAGGGCTTAGTCATTTCAGAGCTGTCATTTTTTATGTCATTCATTTCACAAAACAATGTAAGCAATAAATAACTTGTTTAAGAGCTGGAGATCTTATTTTAAGTGGTAAGTGAGAAGTTAAAAGACTGATGGGGGGACTGCTTAGAGGGCTGGCAGGAGTCAGAGAAGGTGTATCTCAGCCCAAGGTGCATTTTGAGCCATCAGGGAAGGTCTGTTAGAGTAGGGATAGTTGGAACAGAACTTTGAATTTTTTTTTTTGGAGGTGGCAGCCTTTCAGGCAGAGGGAATTAGAAAACAACAGTACCTTATTTTGGCCAAAAGAAAAGATTTGTTGGAGAAGAATAGAGAAGTAGGTCAGATGTAGGAGGATCTTATAAGCTAAAAGATGCAGGGAGTCTTAAAAAGAATTTTGAAGATGACTAATGTAATCAGATAACTCCACAGGTATGAAAATGACTTTAATAGTGACCTATGTGAAAATCTTGTGTTCTGCTTTTTGAATTTTGGTTTCTTTAGGCCAGGGTTTCTTACCCTTGGCATGGATTGCATTTTAAGCTGGATAATTCTTTGTGGTGGGGGTTGTATATGGTAGGATGTTTAACATCCATGAGTATCTACAGCATTGCTCCCATTGGGGATGGCCATGCTTGGCTCCAGACATGTTTTACAGGTTCAGAACCCCGACTTTAGACTAGTGATTCTTCATTCTTTCTCATCACCATGTCTATTGCCTGACGTCGTCGTCTTCTTCTTTTTTTTTTTTTAGAGAGAGAGAGAATTTTTTTTAATATTTATTTTTCAGTTTTCGGTGGACACAACATCTTTATTTTATTTTATGTGGTGTTGAGGATCGAACCCAGCGCCCCACGCATGCCAGGCAAGCGCGTTACCGCTTGAGCCACATCCTCAGCCCTTGCCTGAAGTCTTCTTTATGTTAGGATTGACTTATTGACAACTTCTGTTGACTACTAGAATCCTAATATTGTATATGGCCTTTAATTATAAGGAGATCCTGATTTGGCTTCTGGCTCAGATGTAAATGGCAGTACAGAATCATTTGAAATGGTCATTGAGGAAGCAACTGTAGATTCAGCAGTGAAACAAAACTCTGGTATGTCAAAAAAATTCTTTGCAATTTTATTAAACTAATTTCTGAGGCTTAATTTTTCTGTTGAGTCACTTGTATACTATTTGTTTTATTATCCACAATGGACTTTTAAACATGAATCTTCTAAAAAACATTTTTAAATTCAAGTAATTTTAAAATTATGACCTGAGAATAGTGACTTCAGTTTCATTATTCTTGCTGTAAATATTTTGATTCATTCTCTCATGCAGATATCTTTATGAGGCAAAAGACTGCTTTGAACATTTGATGAAAGTGTTGTGCCTTTCATCCCTAGACACATTTACATACTCAAAAGGCATACTTTTCTGTTTCAGATATTACTTGAGTCTCTTTGAGTCCCCCTCCCTTGCCAAGCCCTTGGTGCATATCACTGGGTGGAAGAAACCTAGGAACCTCAGATTAAAGAGCTACTGTTGCTCATACAGTATATATCAGTATTCGTGGTGTTAAGGATAAGTTTTGTATCTTTTTTAAGGTGCCACAACAGAAGCAGAGTGGGTTCCTCTTGAGTTGTGCTTTGGCATTCCACTGTTCAGTTCTGAATTAAACCGGAAAGTTTGTAAGAAAATTGCCACACATGGCCTCTGTAGAAAAGAAAGGTGAGGACATGTATTCACTGTCATCCTTTCATCTACTTGATTTGAAGCTGTTCTTCTACATGAATGTAGTAATTGCTCTATGTATTTATTGATTGAATAAAGATTGCTAGTTTAAAGATTTTGTTATACTTTTCAAAATTAGGTTTCATTATATCACAAATTAGTTAAAAGCAAACCTGTCATGTTTAGGTTAACTATATTTAGTTACCTGGATTTGGTGAGGGAGTGGTAAAAAGGGCATACTTATAGTGGAATATGAACTTATTTAAAATATATAGATGTCTTTAGAAAATTTATCTTGTGCTCTTTTAACACATACATGCTCAAATTATATTAATAATGATTGTCTTTTGTGGTGAAATTATGATGACTATCCCAAAATTTTTTGCTTTCTACCATTTTTTTGAAGTGAACATGTATGTTTTTTTTTCCTCTTTCCAAGAGACCACACAGGTTTTATTTCATTAAACTCTGATTCTTTGGGAGTGGTTGCTAGGTGGCAGTGCTGGAAGGGATAGCAGGAAAGAATACCACCGAGACCTATTGTCACAATGGATGACTTGGAAGGTGATAGCCACAGATCTCCCTGTTTTATTTAGGAAAACAAAATTTGATAACAGTTAATTTATTTAGATGGCTTAATGTAGCTTATATCAGAAAATTGAAAGTGCTCACCTGATAATTTCAACAGCGGTCTTCTGAAAATAACATACATGAATAAAAAGTGGAAATATTGTAAGATTTTTAAGATTTTCACCAATTTACAGATTTGAAGAATATTTCATGTGGGTAGCTTGCTGTGTTAAATCATCAGGCTTTTCCCCAGGTCATCCTTTAATGTTTGGAAATTTGAAGTGTGTGTCAGAGTTGGAAGTCCCTCAGAGTGCCTGCATCTTTATATAAAGATTACCCTATTACTGTCCTAATAGGCAAAAATATTATCGATGAAAATCACTGAAATTGTGTTTAAAAATTTTTAATAATTAATTAGAATGTATGTATATACATAAATGCATTTAAATTGCTGAATTATCTTGTGAAATTAGTTTGCCATTATATTTGCTTTGAACTTTTCTTTCCCTTTTTTTTTCAGCCTTCAAAATCTTTTGCATTCCAGTAGGAAACTCTCTCTACAAGTCCTTAACTTTGTTCACTCATTCCAGGTAACAAAAGCAATTTCTAAATGTTATCTATAGCCAGATGTGGTGGTGCACACCTGTAATCCCAGTGACCCAGGAGGCTGAGGCAGGAAGATTGCAAGTTTGAGACTAGCCTGGGAAATTTAGTGAGACCCTCTTCCCAATTAGAAAGGTCTGGTGTTGTAGTCTAGTCATAAACCACTCTTGAGTTCAGTCCCCAGAACCAAAATGAAAACCAAAATAACAGCCAAACAAATGGTATTTGTGAAAACTTTATAGTATTCATAGGACTTCCATATTTGTTTTTGAGTCTTCACAGCAGCAAGACATGAAATAAGTACTGATTCACTAATTTTACTTTTTAAACGAAGAGCCTTATATTCATGAAGTTCATTGACTGGCATATTTTATTGACCAGGTCTTTGTAAACTAAATCTTGCAGTGCTCCTCGCCAGTGCTACATTCTGCAGCAGTGTTTTAAGCATCTGCTGGGGCCTGCACACTGTGCCATATGCTGGGTGGGGTGAAATGCCTCTGTTTGTTGCAGCATTGGAGGCCAGTGCTGTGGATCTTGAGTCTTTCCTTAGGAAGGAAAGGTCATTCTAAACTTGATTTACAGACAGATTTTTAGAGTAAAATATTTCTGTTCATAACATGTGATCTAGCTTAGGAAATCAATATTTTTGGAATTTTATTTCATTCATTCATTTAGTCAATACTTGAATTTACCTTATGCCAGAGCCTTTTTCAGTGGTAGGCAAAAGTGATGTATAAGACTAATGATGAATGTAGTGTTGTGTGAGACAACAGTCAAGTAAACATTGAAATATGTAAGTAATTACAGATTCAATAAGTACTTTGAAGGAATCAGCCTATGATGGATGGTAAAGGAAGGCCTATTTTAAAGGGTGATAAGTAATATGTAAAATGAAATCTATAGGACGGAAAAGAGTATTCCAGTCAGAGCCTAGGAGACAGAGAGGTCCCATATCAGGAAAGTACTCAGTGCACAAGGAACAAAAGAAGGTCAGGGTGGCAGACACTTCATGAAGGAGGGCAAGTGGCAAGAGGTGAAGTGGAAGAGGAGAGCAGGGAGAGTGTGTTAAAGGATTTGTATTTTATGCAAAGTGCAAAGAGAAGTGATTAAGGGCTTTTATTCAGGGGAGAGACATTATTTCTGATTCAGTGTTGTAAAATGTGAGTTATCATTGGAAAGGCACAAGGGTAGAAGCAAGTTCAGTTCAGAGACTATGGTAATCTCCCAAGAGATGCTGACAGCTGAACATTGTTTTCACTGAACCAAACCAAACCAAACCAATTTTAGATGTAACTCTAATAAGGGATTGTTTATTATATGTGTATACTATTTTACCAATAAACCAAGTATATTATAAGAACACACAGAAGAGAAATTTTATAAGGATATAATAAATAGATGGAGAAATTCTGAAATTCTCTCAGTACTGTACTCCACTCCAGAGACCACTGGCCTTGGATGTGATGAATGAATAAAGTAAACTAATTTAGGATATATTCTAGAGATAGACTGGCAAAACTTGATGATGAATTTAATTTGAGAAAAAGTTTGAGGATGTGGAGGAAGGGAGCAATCAAGAACAATTCCCATATTTCTTGATTAGCTAAATGTGTAAAGAAGACTGGGAAAGAAGAGGTGAGAGAGATATGGAGAGTTCAGTTAGAGACATGGTCCGTGTGGAATGCATGGGAGATAGCTGAGAACACAGGTCAGATAGATGGAGGATTGAGCCTGGAGTTTGGGGGGAAGGTGGGTGAGAATATATCACTCTAAGAAACCTGGGAGTGCATGGATTGTGCTTAGTGCTGTAATGGGTTTTAGTGGTGATCTCCTACTAGGTTATACCTTGAGGTAGGTCCAGTGTTCCCAAAATTAACCTCTTCTTATCCCAGTCTAATAACATGTTATTTCTGTTTATTTCAAAGCATTCATTACAGTCTGACTTGTACTTTCATTTTTGTATAGATTAATTCCTTCCATGGATTATTTTGAGCTTGTAACATGATAGATCTTTCAATCTCCTGTCGTGGTTTATATTCCATGAATAGTTCTCAGCTAATCAAGATCCTTATTTCTCATTAGTTATAATTAAGTGCTTTTAATTTGGTTAAGTGGTTTTGGTAAAACTGAATTAATCTTGTTACTTGGTCTTTTAGGAAGGTGCTTCAACACTGGATATTCACACAGAGCCCAATTTTTCAAGTTTGCTTTCACCGTCATCCTATGTGGATATGGGAGTTCCACTTCCTGCAAAGAACTTAATATTTAAAGATGGCATCTTATCAGAATGGAGTGGACGGTCACCTTCCTCACTTCTTATTGCTAATCTTCATTTGCAATAATTTGATTACACCATATGTTGCTCTCACACTTCCAGCCTTTTTTCTTTCTTACTGTTAGCTTTATAGTGTCAGCTACTAAAAAGCATCCTGCTGCTGCAGTGCAATTCTTGCTTAACTAATATTAAAATTGGGGGAACATGTTCATGTTTTCTGACATGTTGTTCATTATTGCACATTTTATTGCAACAAAGTGCTTTTTAGCAGCCAGCACTGTATTTTTTACCTTGAGACAATCTGCATTTCTTTTATAATACTAATTATATACTTTATAGGCTTTATAATGACTGTTAAGTTTATAAACAGTCACTATGAATATTGCAATGGTAATTTTATATGTTAGTTTATCGGACATAAATCTTGTTTAATTTTATATTTTGTTACTGATACTTTAGGGGATCAAGGGAAGAGACATAACTCTTTCTCTGAAAAGCTTCTTGGTACTTAAAGTAGTGAAACTGTAAAACAGTAAACATCTGGTATTGAGAGGTGATATGATGGGGCATTAAGAATTCCTGTGGATGCTTGTAAATTATGTATATCAATTGGATATTGTTGAAGGTATGTAAACAGCGGCTATGTATAACTTAACCTTGATTCATAAGGTCTTAGGCTATGACTATTCATTGACATCTCATTAGAAGCTTTGGAAAACATTCTATTTTTAAACAGTGTTTATATGTGGACTTCTGTTGTCACTCACTTTGGGCTTTATATTTTCATAGAGTCTTTATGGAAAAATGGAATTTATTTTCCACTCATAGCTGAGACTGCTGCATGTTTTCACCTGATTTTTTGTTTTGTTTTGTAGCTTTACCAATGAATATTTTTGGAAATTGAATTTGATGTTTTCAAACTGAGGATTGTGAGTTTAGATTAGAATTACATACAAGAAGCTTTAAGGCTATGTCTTTGGATCAAAACACTTCATGATAAATCTATTGTGAAGGCATATTCTTAAGCAATCTGGATTTTTAAATTTCTGTTAGTAGTTTTGGAAGAAATGATAAGGAAAATTGAATAATTTCAAAGTGTTTCTTGAGTCATTGATTGTTTTAGCATCTCAAATGTTAATTAGAATAATTGGAATCACTTTTTAAAGACTTTTCAAGTTACCTTCCTTGGGAAGTTTGTGCAGTGTTATAGTTTAGCTTAGGCTCCTCTTATAGGATAATGGTTTTGCTAGTTTAAAACTGTAACCAAACTAACTGGTCAAATAACATATATCTAAAACACTTAAAATATTAGACAATTTTGGAATGTTAAAACCAAACTTTTTGTTGATGATTTTTGTTATTTATGGAACTAATATTTGTGTATTTAACATACTTCTGGAAATATATGCCTTTCTTAAAATTGTTAACCATGCATTTAATACCATGGCCTATCTATAGAATTAAATATTTTGGACCAGGTTACCTGTGGCACAGTCTTGCTGTGTTTGGGGTAAATACCATAATGTTTAATTTTCTACTTTGACTTCTAGAAGATAGAAACCATGTCTGTGTTTTGTGCGTCTATAAAAGGAGAACTACATACTAATATTAAAATAATTTCTTATGACTGTGAATCACTCATTTATTTTTCCAGTAATTGATATTGTACATTCCTAGTGCTATTAGTTAAGTATGTATGTATGTAACTTTTACAGTTTCAACTGAAAGTTGTAAGTATTTCTTTTGGTCAGGGCTCCTTAATCTCATTTTAATGTGTTTGAATTAACTGTAGTTATTTATTTTCGTGTTAACCATCTAAACCAACTGTAATGACATGTACACTAATAAAGAATTGAAAATTTGTAGTTGTTGACATTGAACCCAGTTGTTGCTGAATTGAAAGCTTAAAATATGGGAGTGATTTGCTGCAGTACTTCCTTTGAAAGAATGGAGGGAGAAGTAGAACCTAATAATGATCATGAACTTCAGGGAAAGTACTTGAGAGGACACGGGGTCCACTCTGGTTTCTTGTGTTCAGTGAGGACGGTGATCATCTGATTCCCAGCTGAAGACCTCTCATACTGTTTCAGAGAGAGAATTTGCATTTTTAGAGCTGTTAGCAAAATGTGAAATGCTGATGTTCCTGCTTAGCTGTATGAATGTAGCTTTGTTTCATTTATACATTGACTCATGTAAAGATACATCTCCTAAGTCTTATAAATGTTGATCCAGTTCAACAAAAAAGTAAACTTAAAATAATATAGACTTTGTTATTTGCCAAAGAAGATTCTTGAAAAATTTGTATCCTTTTTTTTTTTTGCAAATGTTTAAAGTAATTTCATTTGGCTTCATGCCACCTCCCCTCCTTTTCTCCCCTGCCCTTTACTGCCTCATGAACCATGGCAAACATTCTTTAGAAATGACAACGAAAATAGGGACTATCAAAAAGGGAATAGAACTTACTAGGGGAACAGTTTCACCTCTCCAGTGGGTCTAAAGAAATGCAACTTTATGTCACTTAAAAAATGCTATTGTCTGATTTCCTTATCTTCTTTCCTTTTTAAAGTCTGTATCAGATGATTTTTTTCATTTGTTTTCTGGGGAAATACTGGTTTCGTTTATTTTATGTTTGTTTTCTCTGCCATTCACGTTCCTTTTTTTATGTTTAGTGTTTCAGAAACAGTTTGTATTAAAAGATTTTAAAGTACCAAAACTGTAATAGTACAGTGGATTGTTTTCTGTTATGTTAATCTTATACAATGAAATGTATAAAGTGTTGTCAATTTGATTATTGACATATATAACATGTTTACAAATAAACTGTGGTGTTGATCAACTTGCTGTGAAGATGTATATAATCTTATGTAAGTTCCTTTCTTAAATATAGCCAAGCTGCCTATATCTTAATAACTTTTTATTTTGTAACAATTTCAGTAGTTTTTTGTACCCTTCCCTGAGCTTCCTCTAACATTAACACCTTATGTAAACAACAGCACAATTGGCAAAACTCAAAAGTTAACATGGCATTGAGTAAGCTACAGGCTTTACTGGCTCCTACCAGTTTCTCCACTGATGTCAGTCTCCTGTTCCAATGTCCAGGCCAGGATGCCTTGTTGGACCTCCTTTCTCCTAACATGACAGTTCCTGGGAAGAGTACTGATGAGCTGCCTGGGCTTGTTCCTCAGTGTGATTTCTCAGTGTGTTTTCTCAGGATGAGCTTGATGTTTTACCAGAGGTGATGCGCCCATCTCTGTATGTTATGTCAAGGGAGCAGTGATATTAATATTTGTTACTGGTGATGTTCCTTCATTGGTTAAAATGGTGGCTGCTAGCTTTTTACCACCGAAAGTTAACTATTTTCCCCCTGTTCATACTCTGTTCTTTGGAAGATGGTCATTAAGTCAAGCCCACACTGAAATGAAGGAAATTTAGCTCCACTTCCTAGAGGGGGAAATATTTATATATATTATTTAGAATACTTAAAAAAATATATATTTATTTTTTAGTTGTAGTTGGACACAATGCCTTTATTTTATCAACTTGCTGTGAAGATGTGTATAATCTTTACTTATTTTTATGTGGTGCTAAGGTTTGAACCCAGGGCCTCGCACATGCTAGGCAAGTGCTCTTCCACTGAGTCCCAGTCCCAGTCCCTAGAATATTTCTTTAAAGAAAATATATTTCTTCTGTTTTAAAATTTATTTGATCATATTTAATTTGTATGAGCTTATGGCTTTTTTTTTTTTTTTTCTCCTTGGGTTAAAATGCAGTACTATTGTCATTCTATTTGTTATGCATATTGTTTCAGTTTTGACCATAAGAGCTCTTGGAGGTTGGCTCCTAAATTTTTTAAACATAACTCTCCCTGCCCCCTGGTGTTTTTTTTTTTTTTTTTAATAACCATTTTCTTTCTGGTACCAGCCCTAGAATTAGCTGTGTCTTTGGAGATCTTTGGTTCCTTTTATTGGAAACTTATTTAGAAAGGAAGATCGGAGTAATGGGTGCACTTAGTGCTGTTGCCCTGTTATTGCTTCTAGGCCTTCTCAGTGAGTTTAACTAGGAAATAACAATATATATTCACTAGCCAGTATATTGGCACACATCTCTGTAATTATAAGTTCAAGATATTAGTATCTAAATTAAACACAAGATTATGCTGACCATAATCCAGTACCTCAAGTTTCATTCTAGCTTTACCTCTTTTCTTATTTCTTTGTCCAAGAGTAAAAAACTTGGCTCCTTTTAGCTACAGTTTCTATACTTTAGAATACTTAAATTGTACCTCTGTGAGAAAGATGATGATCAAATACAGCATTTAATTTTTTTTTTTTTTTTAATCGGGAGTGCAGGGTTCATTAACCTTATAGTATCTGGCCCAGACACCATTTTCCCAAGTAACTTGGTTTGGTTCCTTTTATTCCCCACTCCCTCCATTTAGGTTTGTCCCACATTCATGAAACAGATTCATTGGTTACAATATGTGTTCCATTTGGGATCCCCTGACAGTTGATCTTATTTATTCATATGGTAAAATTCATTCTTTATGGGCTTTGACAACTGCTGAGTTGTGTCTTAACACCCAAGTGCAGTACCATACACTTTCTATACAGTTACTGAACAGATTCATCATCCTAGAAAGTCCCCTTTGTACACAAGCTCTCCCCCAACCCCTGGCAACTACTTACTTGTTTTCCTATGCTACAGTTTTGCCTTTCCAGAATGTTTAGCCTCTTGTATAGCAAGATACATTTTAAATTTATCTCTTTTATGAATCAATTGCTTATCCTCTGTTGCTGAGTACTCCAACCTACAGATATATTAAGGTTTATCACTTGATATTCATGATGGGACTTTAACTTTTTTTAGATAAATACCTAGGAGTGGGATTGCTGAGTCATTTGGTAAGTGTATATTTAACTGTATAGAAAACTGCCAAACCATTCTCAAAGCGACTATCATTTTGCCTCTTATTAGCAGTGAATGAGTGTTCCTGTTGCAGTAGTATCTCATTGTGGTTGAAATGATGTTGTGTATCTTTTTTATACTTATTTGCCATCCATGCATCTTCTTTCATGAATTGTCTATGTGGATTGTTTATATTTTTTAAGTTGTGTTGTTGCCAGGTGCAGTGGTACACATCTGTAATCCTGGCTACTCAGGAAAATGAGGCAGGAGGATCACCAAGTTTAAGACCAGTTGGGGCAACTTAGATTCTATCTCAAAATAAAACAAAATGAGGTAGGCATGTAGCTCAATGGTAGAACACTTGCTTAGAATTATCAAAGCCTGGGCTTAATGTCCAGTACCACCACCACCACTTAAAAAAAAAAAAAGGTTGTTAAATTGTTGACTATTAGGAATTCAATATATGTTGTGAATAAGAGTCCTTAATAGGTATGTGTTTTTCAAATATTTATGTCCAGTCTAGATTGCCTTTAAATTCACTTAATAGTCCTATAGTCATATATAGTTAGTGTCTTTTGAAGAACAAATATTACTCATCACCATACCCAAGGCCATATGGATTTCCCCCATGTTTTCTTCTAAAAGTCTTTAGGTCTTAGATCATTTTACACTAATTTTTGTAAATGCTGTGAAGTGTGTATTGAGGTTTATTTATTTATTTTTTTGCATAGGGACATCTAGTTGATATAGCATCATTTCTCAAAGGGGCGCTCTTCTTCATTGAATCTCCTTTGTCAAAGGTCACTGGACAAGTCTGTGAAGACAAAGTAGATTGGTGGTTGCCTGGGGGTTGGAATAGGGAAATGGTGACTGTAAATGGGGCATAAAACATCTTTTTTGGAGTGACAGTATTCTGTAGTATTCTTTAGCATTCTGTAGTTTTTGTTGTAGAGGTCTTTCACCTCTTGTGTTAGATTGATTCCCAAGTGTTTTATTTTATTTTATTTTATTTTTGAGACTATTGTGATGGGATAGTTTTCCTAATTTCTCTTTCAGCTGACTCATCATTGGTGTATAGGAATTCAATTGATTAACGGGTATTGATTTTATATCCTGCTACTTTGCTGAATTTATGAGTTCTAGAAGTTTTCTGGTGGATTTTTTTTTTTTTTTTGGCTTTCTAAATCTAGGATCATGTTCAGTAGATTAGATGTATTCAGCGCATTTTTAACATAGAGTATTTTTAATTTATGGTGAGTTTTTTGGGACATAACCCCATTGTAATGGAAAAGATATACTGAGAAATTGGTACCAAATACATGCCATATTAATACAAGACAAAGTAGACCTGAAGACAAACAGGGGTGAACAATCTTCCAAGTATAACAAAACCTGTTTTTTCGTTTATTTATTTATTTTAACTGTTGGGTGTTGGGTTTTCTAGGAGGTAGAAGCTGAGAGGGAGTGTAGGAAGCCTTATGATGCCTGGGAGTGGGATTGGTGGGGAGCTGTCAGTCCACGATGTGCACCTGCCAGGCCAGTGAGCGTGGTGCCTAGTGGAGGATTCCTGGGGCTGGGGCGGTGGGCAGAATGGCCAGACTCCTCATTGGCTGCCTTTCTTTCCTCCTCTTTCCTCAGGAGACAACCACCGTGGTGGTGGGTATTCTGGGTGGGACATTGTGGGCAAGTCAGTGTGCACGTGGGCACACCCTTGTCTGTCTGCCTTCCACTTGGTTTGAGTGGCCATCTTGATCTTGTCTCTTTCGGATATTCTTTTTTCTTGCCTGGCCATTGGCTAGGGACTGCCCTGAGAAGACTGTGGCCCAGGCTAGAAAACTGAGGCCAGCCCTGAAGGAACTGACAGCAGGAGCCTGCCAGAGAGTCACCCTTTTTGCAGTTGGACAGCACATCCATTTTTGAAGGGCGACTCAGGGGTATGTCTCTGTGCCTGCTGCACTTTCTGTAGGAAAACCCCTGTCGAGAAGAAAAGACTGTGGAAAGGTGGACGAATGTATGAATAGACAGTTCATAGAAAAAGAAGTGTAATGGCCAACTGAAAAATCAGTTCATCATTCAGTGGTGAGTAGAAGTAATGGTGTCATTTCTGGGCGAAAGATTGAATTGCCAGTGCAGGATCCTCTAGACCTCTCCTTTCCCTCTAGCGAGGTAGCTGGTAACATTCAAGATGACAGTGCTCCATCTGGGGCCACAATGAGTGGCCACCCCTCCCATTGGCCTGGGCTGGACATGCCACGTGCAGGGGACCTGTGATGGCCTACTGGAAAGAAATACCCTCGGTCACCTGAAGTGGTTATTCAACTACTCCTCCTTTTTCCACAGACACATTTATTGTGAGGCTAGCTATTCTTCATTTACATCAACAAAATAATGTATCACAGCAGATGGAATGCAGAAGTAGAGGAGAATCCACTGGTCAAACATGAAAAAATTTGCAAAGATTGAGAACAATGCCATTCTTTTCATTAAGTTATTTTTGCTTTGGGAAATATTCTTATTTTTCATAATATATGTTAATATTTAATGAGTTTTTAAAATAACTAAATAATTAATTTTCTTCAGTTTTAATTTCTAATATAGCAGACACAATGGATATAATCCACTCGAACTAAAGCTCTTTGGGATCCTTGATAATTTTTCGAACTTGTAAAGGATTCCTGAGATCGAAAAGTTTGAGGACTGCTGACCTACACTTCTGTTTCAGAAATTACAGATGTACACATATTTAAATCGCTACTAGTCATGGCTAAATTTTATTTTTAGAAAGCTTTTTAAGTTTTTTTTTCTGACTGTGAAATAATTCACATTCAATATAGGCAAGTTGGAAAATGCAGAAAAGAATGAGGAGGACAATGTCCCCCCAATTTCACAGCTCAGAGATAAACAGCAGGGCTGTTTCTTTGCAGCACTTTACCCACTAACTCCCCAAACACATCTTCACAAAAGCACAGACCGCAGACACACAAATGCCTGGAAGAGTTTGGAACCACAGTCCATGTGAAGCCTGGTCTCTTGTTTTTTTCCACTTCACAGAATTAAAGTTAAGATTTAGTTAGAAAAATTAAGACTATTTTTTTTTCACATATTAAATATCCCCTGAAAATGTACTCTTAACGTCAGTGGACAATTTCATCACTGCCCTGCGTGCTCTATGAGCCCCAAGAAATAAACCATCTTCAGACATCCTGAAGATCAAAAACTTGCCTGGTTCTTGAAGGCTAACCAATGAGAAGCAAGTTTATTTATTTATTTATTTCTAATTTGTAATACATGAGAGCAGAATGCATTCCAATTCATAGTACACACGGAGCACTATTTTTCATGTCTCTCGTAGAAACACACCATTAGTGTCTTCATTGTACTTTGGGTAATGATGTCCATATCATTCCACCATCTTTCCTACCCCCCTGCCCCACCCTTCCCTTTGCCCTATCCAAAGCTCCTCCATTCCCCCCATGCTCTCCCCTACCACCCCCACTATGGATCAGCATCCTCATATCAAAGAAAACATTCAGTCTTTGGTTTTTGGGGATTGGCTTACTTCACTTAGCATAATATTCTCCAACTCCATTTACCTGCAAATGCCATGATTTTATTCTCTTTTAATGCTGAGTAATATTCCATTGTATGTGTGTGTGTGTGTGTGTGTGTGTGTGTATATATATACACACACACACACACACCACAGTTTCTTTATCCATTCATCTACTGAAGGGCATTTAGGTTGGAGCCACAATTTAGCTATTATGAATTGTGCTGCTGAAAACATTGATGTGGCTGTGTTCCTGTAGTATGCTGTTTTCAAGTTCTTTGGGTACAAACCGAGGAGTGGAATAGCAGGGTCAAATAGTGGTTCCATTCCCAGTTTTCCAAGGAATCTCCATACTGTTTTCCATATGACATGCCCAAACTGAATCAGGATGATATACACAAGTTAAACAGATCAATTTCAAGCAATGAAATAGAAGACACCATCAGAAGCCTACCAACCAAGAGAAGCCCAGGACCAGATGGATACACAGCTGAGTTCTACAAGACCTTCAAAGAAGAACTAATACCAATACTCCTCAAATTATTTCATGAAATAGAAAAAGAGGGAATGCTTCCAAACATATTCTATGAGGCCAATATCACCCTGATTCCAAAACCAGATAAAAACACATCAAAGAAAACTTCAGACCAACATCTCTAAAGAACATAGATGCAAAAATTCTCAATAAAATTCTGGCAAATTAAATACAAAAACATATCAAAAAGATAGTTCATCACAGTCAAGTGGAGTTCATCCCAGGGATGCCAGGTTGGTTCACCATATGGAAATCAATAAATATAATTTATCACACCAACAGACTTAAAGATAGGAATCATATGATCATCTCAATAGATGGAGAAAAAGCATTAGACAAAATACAGTACCCCTCATGTTCAAAATACTAGACAAACTAGGGATAACAGGAACATAGCTCAACATTGTAGAAGTTTTTGTTTTAGAATAAAGTCCACAGCTGACTGGCTCATTTTCTCAATCCAAAGCCTCCAAATGAAAGTCTATTGAGCGTTAGTTAAATACCCCTTGAGAGGCCCAGGTTCAGGCCTACATCTCCCAATATATCATTTTTTTTTTCCATGTACAAGACAAGGACAGAGCTTTATCAAATCAACTCTCCTTTGGAAGGTTTTCTTGCTTTTGTATGTTTTCCACATGAGGAAAAACAATGAATAGTCTTCATTTTCTAAGCAGGCATCTACTTAAACCCAAGCAGAATTGTCAAATAGAAATTCATCTTCGTGCTATTCTTGCTCTGTTCTTTGAACAACACCATTCTGCAGTAAATCCAGAACACCCCCAGGGCACGGATGCCTCATTAAACTTCTTTTAGTTTTATTGCTCAACATTCTTGTTGCTGGTGTTGAAAAGCCGTGGTCCAACTCGCTGAGAGGGTGGGCAGAGCTCCGGGTGGGCTGCTGAGGCCGGAGCAGCCCCCGAGCCTCCAGGTTTGGTTTTCTTTGCAGGCTTTTCTCGTCCCGTGGGTGGCAGTATTTCACCTTCAAATCCTCATTTCTACTAGGGACTTCTCAACTTGCATGAGGGTGGCAGATTTTTCTTTTCAAAAGATAGAGCTCTATATGTGTAATAAGGATTGTAATAATAATAAAAAAGAGCAGAGTTCACATATCCTCTCCTTCATCCCAACCTTAGTCTCTGCCATAAAGGTTGAGGTTGTTTTCAGAACTACTTTGAGAACATTGGGACTTAATACTGCAGGTTAATTGTGAATTCATTTCCAGGGGAAAGGGTCTCACCTGGACCTGTTGGTGTGGAGGACTACACAGAAGCACTCTTAGAAAGAAAAAGGTGACTTAAATTCATTCCGGTGGCAGTGATGGTGATGAGCCACACTGCTACCCTGCCGGGCACCCCCAGCCTCCTCCTCCTATCTGGTTTGTTCCAGAAGTCACTCTTCTCTCCTGCCATGGGCCATAGGAGCCTCTGACTCAGCGCTGACATTAGAAGGCAAGGGCAGAAGTGACCTGGGAGAGGAGACAGAAAGAGTCAGTTGGCCGGCAGGGGATGGGG
>NW_025999949.1:21986057-22048085 GCF_001458135.2 Marmota marmota marmota
GTGGGGGTGGAGGTGGATTTTGGAGGCTTAAGAGTTAACATATATGCTCTCATTCACTTATTTGTGAAAATATTTGAGATTTATTAAGTTTCTATTGTTATGTAGTAAAGTATCACGAGTTTAGTGGACTAGAAAACATCCTTTTTTCACAGTTCGGAAGGTCTTCTGTCTGGGCATGGTGTGGCTTTATTCTCTGCTCTGGACCCCACAGGACAACATCAAGGCATCTGGACATGTTGCATTGTCCTTCAGAGCTTGGGGTCCTCTTCCAAGCTCACAGGCTGTGGCAGGACTCAGTTCCTTAGGTCTCATAGGACTGAGGTCCCTTCTCATCTGTTGTTCATCTGTCTGCTAGGGGCTGCTGTTAGTTCTTAGATATCACCTGCATTCTTTGACACATGTCCCCTGCTATCTCCAAAGCAACAGATAATTTCTCTTGTTGGATCCTCAACTTTGACCCTCTCTGACTTCTCAGTCTTACCTCCAGGCCCACCACACAGTCTCCTGATTTGGGATCTTATCTCCATCTGCTCAGTCCCTTCATAGAACTACTTAAATGACTGTCCAGTTGGACAATTAAAAGCATGGAATCTTGTAGGCAGCTGTAGACTGAATGGTTGTGTCCACCCAAATTCTGCTAAAACTAGCCCCGCTGTGATGGAATTAGGAGGTGCAGCCTTTGGGAGGTAATTGAGGTCATGAGAAAAGAGCCCTCATGAATGTCCTTATAAAAGAAACCCCAGAGAGCTAACTCCCTTGTACCCTTCCATCCTGTGAAGTTACAATGAGAAGATGGCTGTCTCTGAACCAGGAGGCAGTTCACCAGATGCTGAATCTGCCCAAGCTTTGACCTAGGACTTTTTGACTTCTAGAACTGTGAGAAATAGATTTCTGTTGTTCATAAGCTGCCCAGCCCATGGTATTTTGTTATAGAAACCTGAATGAACTAAGTAAGACAGTGCTGTCTTGGAACCCCACCACAAGAGGGCTGAGCTCCCTGTCTTGTGGAGTTACATTCTCAAGAAGTTGGGCTGGGGGACATACAATAAATGAAGAGATGAATAGACAAGACACTTCCAGATAAAGTGTTCATGAAGAAGATAAACAGGGAGGTACTGAATGGCTGTTGGTAGCCCTCGCTGTCCATGGGTTCTCTAGAAAAGGCCTCTGAAGAGGTGGCATTGAGCTGTTGACTGAAGGACCAACAATGGGAAGAGCTGGAGAAGCTTCCCGGGTAATAAGTGCAGAGGCAGAAGGAGCTCAGGGCTGCTGAGGAATGGAAAGGAAGACAAAGGAGCCTGCACAGCTCATTTTCTCTCTGCTCTCTGCAGGTGGGCAGGACTGGCCTCCTGAGGCCATCCCAGGTGAGCGTCTTTTGTCTCCCACTTCAGCACTGTCCTGATATACTTGAGGGTCGGTGCTATACATAGGGTCAGTTTAGTTTCTTGGGAAAAGCAGAGGCTTTCCTGAAGCCCTTATGCCTCAGTGACAGTTTTTAACTTGACTTGACCAGAAACTCTTGTGCCCAGTGAGGGGACAGAACGAGGGCTAAGATAGGGTGCATGCCCGGAAATCAATAGGTGAGAGCACGGTAAGCACATTTATTATTTGTCTCAAAGTACTTTTTGAAAATACCCTAAGAACAGTACCTTAGAAAAATTTTAAAGGAGTTTGGAGTCATGAGCAATGCCTGGCAATAATTAATAGAGGAAAGAGACCTTGACATTTACTCTGCACCTGGTACTCAACAGGCCCGCGGGCTGTTTCAGCAGGTGCATGCCAGCTCTGGCTCAGCATCAAGCACAGAGTTGCCCCTTAGTTTGGCATTTAGGCAGTGTATGGATGTAAGGTGAAGTGGTTGTGACATCTCTATTTGGTGTTTGCTTTTTAGTTAAAACTTAAAGATGTGCTCTTTTGGGGAGAGAAGAGTAATCTCCAAAGGAGACACAGATGACAAAGACTTGGTACAAATAGCTCATAGATTCCAAGAAGCACAGTTGAGTGGGGGAAGGGAGAGGAGAAAAGTCATTTCAGGGTTGATTAGTGAGAGGGTTAATGCTTTGAGCAATCAGGACTCAGTTTCAAAAGGACCCTTTGGAGACTGTAATTGACCCACCTGAGAGTTGTCCCAACGAGGAAAAAGGAGTAGAGAATTGCCTCTCTACCCCTCCCTGGTCCTCACTGGCTGAGGCTTGCTCCTGTTGACTCTGGCACTTTTGACCTATCCTGCAGAGGACTGAGCACATGTCCTGGCCAGGGGACACTATGAGGTAGAGTAACAGGGGCTGGGGACAGGAAGCCCCAGCATATACAGGAACTGAAGCTGCAGGTGGTCTTTGGGGAAGACCAGGGAACTATCAGTGGGGCTGGTGTCACAGGTATATGGAAGCCACCCGTTGGCCTCTGCACAGAGTCCCCTTGGGAACTCCATGGGTGGACAGCATTCTGGGCTGTGGCTGCAGGCTGGCTCTCTTCTGACACATACACCCGCTGCCTAGCCCTGGGGACCTGGTAACTTTCAGGGGCAAGTGACGGAAACACAAGTCTTTCTCTGTACGTGTTTTGTTCTCTGTCTATGTTGCTTTCACCTCCCAAAAGCAAAATCTGTTTCCCCATAAGCTCCAGAGAAAAAGTCACGAAGAGAAAGGTGCTTAGCTCAGTTTGGATCCCTGCACCCATCGCTGTGGTGAAGGAATCGGGTGATCTGATTGGCTACCTGAGGTCATGTGATTCTGCAATTGACAGCTGCATCAGGGCCAGTGGAATCAGGGATGGATCTGGGGGTTGAGGGGTGGGAAGCACATCCACTATAATTTCTGTTTGTGCAGTGATTGAAGACCTGGGCCCTGAGAGATCCTCTGATGTCTGATAAAGAAACAGAAGCCCAGGTAGGCTGGGCAGAGGTCATACAGATTTCAGTGCTGGAGAACATTTACCAGAGTGAGGCCAGCCACGTCAGGAGACTGTGGGCAGCTGTGGAGGGACTAGGAACTGCTATTCTGCAGACATGGGGATTCTGGCTCACTGCTGAGGCTGTCCTGCAGAAGTAGCTGCCTGTAGTCCAGCCAGAGATGCCTGGAATATCTGCCATCCTGGACCTGGTCAAGGCAGCAAAGCTTTCTGCAGAAGTCACTCTTCAGAGACTCCAAGGAATGGCTTCTCTTAAGGGTCGACTCTAGGTACCATGTTTTCTTTTGCTTCAGGGTGCTGCTACATCCCAGGCCTGATGGTACCCAACAATTCCTGGAGGCAGAGGTGGAAGATGATAGTGGGTGCTTCATTATCACCTTACAGTCATCCACAAACCTTCCCTGGTGTGGACAGAGGTGGGTGGGGCTGCCTGGTGAGCCTTGGATCTTTCCTACCATTTTGCATTTTACCTCATTCAAGGCTACCCTTGCTCTCGATGATGGTTGAACTTGATTCCTCCTGGATAACCGCAGAGCAATAAAAGCAATTGCCTTCATTCACTCGGCTTTTCCAATGGGTCAGGCCCTGCTCCAATCACCTTGCAAGCATAACTGTCTGAATTATGGGGGTTGGCAAATTGATGGCAGACAGGAGGACCCACACTGTGATCTGTCTCTGAGAGGGGTAACAGGAGGACCCACACTGTGATCTGTCTCTGGGAGGGGTAACTCAGGGAGGAGGTATTCTGCAAGAGACTCAGAAGAATAAGTCATTATGAGGCAGAGAGAGAGAGGGGGTGGGGAGGAAGGGAGAGCGATATTGATTCAGTCTCCATTCAGACAGTTCAGTTCAATACAATCTTCTGGAGCCTCTGGGGCCCCCTTCCTAGTGATTGCCGAGGACTTGGTGACTTAAAGGGGCTTTCACAGTACTCTTGGAGCAGTGCTGTACAGATAGAGCAACCCAGGATGAGTCCACAGTGCAGGGGACCCTGAAGGTGGAGACTACACAGCTCTCCAGGTGTCATCCCTGGCTGTGTCCCTCAGGCTGCCTGGTCTCTGCCAATATGTGGCTCAGCCATGCAGGTTGTCATGGGTGTGGGAGTCACATATGGGTTCTGTGATGTTGGTGTCAATTTCCACATCTACAAAGTGGAAAGTATTGCTTACCTCCACATGGATATGAAAGTGTATGCCTGTCAAGGACTTTTAGTGGCATTTAAAACATGAAACCAATCCTTCACTCTTCCCGCTGCCCAGGTCTAGACACTGGTGCTGGGGTGGCCAATCTTCTCAAGGGCAGATAAGACCAGCTCCAAGTCCCCTCTTTCTGGTCTACCACTGGGAGGCAGTTGAGTTTTCTCTAATTATGTTGGGGCTGGTGTCACAGGTATATGGAAGCCACCCATTGGCCTCTAATTATGTTGGCTTCTAAATATATTGGTCTTTATATTTTATGAGGTCTCAGAAGTACAGCTGAGGTCTAGAACCATCCCAAGGATTCTACAGGGCTCCTGAGCCACCTTCCCTGCAGATCCTGGCTGCTTCTGGCCTCAGGCTTACAGGGGATTCTGTTTCTTAGAGCTTCTGCCCATTCTGGAGAGATGCTGTTTGGTCTTCTGTATCTGAAGGAAGCTAGTTCCTACCTGCAAGAGGCTCAGGGTCTCATGAGAAAATTCTCAAGGATGGAGTAAGGGGGGACAAGGTGCCATGAGGGCACCATCAGTAATAAAACAGCTTAAGTTTATCAAGCAGACTGTGACCAGCTTCTTTGCATATTTAATCAGCGAAGAATTGGGACATGTTTTAAACTGACCTTAACTTCAGGGCTCAGGTTGCCCAACTTTTTACTAGATTCCATCACCTCTCCCCTGTGGCATCGCCCCAGTGAGGAGCAATAACCAAATGGGAAACAAGATACCATGCTGCCTTGAGCTGCAAGGCCAGTCAGGCTTCCTTCACCACAGCCCCACGGCTGGCTGGAGGACATGGCTTATGTAAGAGGCTAACTGGTGTCCCTAATCCAAATCTTCTTATAAAGCCCAAAATAATGAGACAAGGAGAGTAAAGAGAGAGAAATATGGCTACACCCACCCTGGGGAGGCAGGCCACGGACAAATTCAGCAACCTGGAAAATGGCAGCCGGATGGTGTTGGGTTGTTCCAGAGGCAGAGGTTAAGTACGGGCCCCTCTGACGTTGGGCATCCTGTGGTCAGTCGCTGTGGTTGTTCCCTCATCTTGGAGAATGAGGTAGGGAGTTCTGCAGTGCTGCTTGGTGGAACCTAGAGGAGGAGTCTACTTTACGAGCTTCCTTGGCAGGGGAATGTCCAGGCACTCACCCTCTCAGGGCCTTTCTTCCCTCTCTAGAGCACTCTCTCGGCTGATGTGAAGACACCTGTTTCCTTACTTCTTTATTAAAAGAAATATAACTGCATTGGGTTGAATAGTGTCACCCTTACCCCAAACCCCCTCCATTGAAACTTCAGAACATGACTTTATTTGGAAATAGGATCCCTACAGATGTGATTAACCATGATGAGGTCCTAATGAAGTAAAGTGAGGCCCCAATCCCATGACTGGATATTAAAAAAGGAGAGGAGACTCACGGGGAGAGGGCCGGGTGACCACAGAGGCGGAGTCTGGAGTGTGTTGCACAAGGCGGGAACACCAGGATTCCAGCACCACAGGAGGACAGGAGAGGGCCATGGAATTAGTCCCCACAGACCTCCAGAAAGAACCAACCTGCTCATGCTTGATTTTGGACTTCTGGCCTCCTGAACTCTAAGAGAATACATTTTTGTTGTTTTCGGTCCCTCAGCTTATGATGTTTTGTTGCAGCAACCCTGGGGAACTCGGAGAGCTGCCCTCTGGCTGAAACTGTCCCTGAAATCAAATGGCAATGGCCCCGCCACCCCTCCTCCTCATCACTGTCACCACCAGGCTCAGCACGTGCTTTCCTTCTTTATCCTCTTTATCGTCTGTCCTCATCTCCTTAGGAGGTAGGCTCTGGGGGTCAGGGATTCCTTTCTGCCCTGTTTACGGCTGCATCTCCATCTTCTGGAGTGGAAAAATAGAAGCCCTCAGCAAACATTTGTGAATGAAGGAATGTGTGAATGAATGAGTGAATGAATGAACGAGGGATCTAAGCTTCTTAAGATTATGTGGAGCTACTTAGTTCTTTTTATGGTATTATGGGATGCAAAAGAAATAACCTAACTCCCTCCCCCTTGAGCAGGAGTAAACAAAGAGTTGTTTGCTAAACTAGCAGAGGTCCCTTATTTTCCAGTGGCCTTGGCAGACTGGCAAGGTCTTAACCCTGTGTCCCCATTGTGCAGGGTTTGATGGTCTCCAGCTCCAAATTGCAGCCAAGAAAGGAAACTCAGGCTAGTTCTTTAGTGGTTGGCCTTTGGTCCTAATCTCTTGAGTCCTACCAGCTTCTTTACTTAAATTGCTCTGTGACTTCTGCTGAACTGGTTGACAGTCACTAAAAATGGCCCTAGTTATATATTCACTGGAGAAGCACACAATTGTTTCTCCAAGTGGTAACAGTGGAGGAAAGGGCAGTCATGTCAGCCATTGCTGGGGCTTCAGGGAGCATCAAGTGCCTGCGATGGGCAGTTGGCATCAAAACAATAACTGGCATCACAAATAGGCATGGAGACTGATAGGCAAGGGGTGCTGACATGTGGGGGTCCTGAGACTTTGCCAGAGGAAAGGACCATTGACTTGAGGTCATCCCTCAAAACTTATAGGCAAGGGGATGCAAGTCCAGAGAGTGAGCATGGACCCCAGCAGAGGAGACATTCGAAGTGGAGAGGAGAGAAGGGAGGGAGAGGAGAGGGGAGAAAGGTGTGCACTCTGACATCCTGGCTGATTATGGTTACTGGTTCCTAAGGTTGCTGGATTGCCCTCCCGGTTCCTGTAACTCTTTTTCATTTCTCTGAGATACTCTAGCATCCTACCAATGAAGCTTCATGTTGACCTAAGATTTTTGAATTGGGCCTAAATCCCTTGTAACTGAGAAGGTCTTGATGAATACCGTGTAGGTGCAGAAAGGAACAAAGAAAAGACACTTCCTGGGCCATCAGTCCCCTGTCCCTAGAACCATCTCAATCCAGCCTTCTTTTCCTTGAACTCAGTTGGGTTATCAGAAACCTTACCACAGTGCTCCAGATGATTGGAGTTGGCAATAACTGAAACTTGTTTGTCACCCCTGGTGTGGGGACTCTATTTATGTTATCAAATTGAACCCTTGCATTAACCTTATGAGGTGCGCTTTCATTCCACGAAGGGGAACACTGATGTCAAAGGGGGTCAGCCTAAATCGACACAGCTAGCCCTTGCTCCAGCCCAGGCTGCTCCTGACAGCCCCCTGAAGTCATGTGCCTCAAGCTGGGACTTCAAGCTAGAATCGTGGTGGGGTTTGATTTCTTCTGTGAGGCCACAGCACATAATTGTCTCAAAGTCCCAGTCTGAAGATGCTGAGAAAGACAATTTGGGATTGGTCCATAAAAAGAATACGTGCTATAGGAAACTTAGTCACGATGTAATCTGCTGCCTGCAGATATCTGTAATGGATAAGAGGGTTATTAAAGGATTTTCAGTTCCCTACAGGAACACAGCGAGATAAATCTAAGATGTATATATCCCGGAAGTTGTTTATCTCACATATCTTTAACTATACTTGGTTATTTTTGTCATTGAAATTAAGATGTTCTTTTTTCTTTCCCCTCAAATAGAATTAGCTCATGATGATTTAAATGCATGATGATGGCTTTTTCCTTGGAAAATGCAATCATGCAAAATAAATGTATTCCACACGGCCATTATTTCTTTTAAAAATCTAATGAAAATCCAAACTAATGAATAGCTTCAAAGCAAAACAGACCTAAGAGGACTTTTTATGTTTTGGAGGATTTGGGGCTCATTTTACGAAGGTTTATGCAACATATCTTTTTCATTTTGAAAAATAGCCTATAGCAGAACCAGAGTTTGAGTGATGGTTAGGTATCCTGAGCAATATATCTATGATCCTCAACACCAGTCTAAGAACAAATTTGCAAGTCATTTAGTTAGGCAAATTTGCATATAGTCTGTAATGGAGGACCCAGGAATAGAATTTCCTTATTTTCTATTTCTTTTGTCTCCAAAGGGTTAAATGACAAAGAGAAGTGGAAAGAGAAAAAGACCAGAGAAAAAGAGAGAGACAGACAGACAGACAGAGACAGCTGGGGAGAAGAAAGGGTCCCAGTGGCTGCCTGGGTTCAAACTGTGGCTCTATCAAAGTGGCAGCCATTATGGCAGCCCGTGAAGAACCCATTTCTCCTCTCCTGGGACCTGATCCCCTATTTTCCACTCCTTTAAGTCAGGCGTGGTCACATGACTTGCTTTGGCCAATGAGGTGTGAACAGCAGTGATGACATCATTTTCCCAGAGAAGTCTCTGGAAGCCAGTGCAGTTCGCTCATTCCCTTCCCTCTGTCACTCTCACGGAGGATGGATCAGCCTGGGTACCCTGGAGAGGGTGGTATGAAGCGGAGCCCCCTGTCCACTTGTCATGGGTCCGAGGTGACTTGGGGAGTGTTTGTTTCCATGGTAAATAGTAGCCTACCCTGTCTTACTCCTGGCGTGACCTTGGACAAAGCGCTCGACCTCTCATTGGTCAGTTTCTCCTTTTGGCGAATGGGGATCTTGACACCTCTAGACTGTTTTCAGAATGGGACGGGGTAATATATGGAAAGGGTGTGTCTGGCGTGCAGCAAGGTCCCCGTAAGCCTTAGCTTGTAGTCAGGGAGGAGATTTCTCTGTGTGTAAAGCAGTGGTTCCTGTAACTGCGCAGGGTTTGTGTTCAGGTATTGATGTCTGGCTCCAGCCTGAGTCATGACGGAAGCTGAGAGGATGGGGGAAGGGGCGCTTCTCCCCTCTGACTGGATTTCTTGGGGCAGGTATTTGGTAAGGGTGGATGTGCCTCGAGTGTGGGGTGGAACCTAGCACAGTCAGCGCCCAGTTTAGGAACCTCTGGCCCCAGGTCACCCATGCATTTGAGTGGCTGGGTTGCCCCAACCTCACCTTCCACTGTGGGGCCTTCTGCACCTGTTGCCATGGAAACTCATTGGGGTGGATGTCATGGATCCCGTCTGGATTTTTTAATTACAAAGGAGCAGAAACCAAGTCTGGGTAAATTAAGCAGCAAAAGGCACTCAGAAAAAGCAAAACATCCAAAACATTGCAAAGCTCTCTGAACCCCAGGGAAGATGGAGCCAGGCTTGAAGGTCTGGTAGTCAGTCTGAAGTGCACGTGCCCAGCAGAGATGGCTCATGCCATGGACCTGACTTGCAAAATCATCTCTGAGGGGCACGTGCACTTCAGACTGTCCACTGACGCCATCGGGGCCACAGGCAGAACCCCTGCCGTGGTCTCCGCTGGAACTTGGTGCAGCTCCTGCCTGAGCCACCCCCTCATCAAAAGGACTCTGTGCGGTGCCTGCTTTTTCCTGTCATCCGTTTTGGTATAGAGAGAGGACTCTGCCTCACATTGTGGGGAATTCTCTCCCTGCCTTTCAAACTCCTTAACCCACTTGTAAAGCTCCAACTTTTCCAGAGCTGAGATCTAGTGCGGGGATTCTGCCACCTGCAAATGCTTTCAAATGTGTCCTATAGACACAGAGTGCACAGTTGCTTCTCTTTCCAAAGGAAAAGACAAAAGACAAGTTCTTCTTCTTCTTCTTCTTTTTAAAAAATTCTTTTTAGTTATACATGACAGTAGAATCCATTTTGATAAAATCATACAAGCTTGGAATATATCTTATTCTGATTCGGGCCCCAGACTTGTGGACATACACAATGGAGGGATTCACTGTGGTGTATTCATATATGTGCATAGGAAAGCTTTGTCAGATTCCTTCCACTGTCTTTCCTGTTCCTCTCCCTGCTCCCTTCCCTTCATTCCCCTTTGTCTAATACTCTGAACTTCTATTCTTATCCATCACCCCCTTATTGTGGGTTAGCTTCCACATATAAGAGAAAACATTTGTCCTTTGGATTTTGGGATTGGCTTATTTCACTTAGCATGATAGTTTCCCAACCTGTCTATTTACCGGCAAAAGTTATGAAGTCATTCTTTTTTATGTCTGAGTAATATTTCATTGTGTACACATACCACATTTTTTTATTCCATTCATCAGTTGAAGGGCACCTAGGTTGGTACCATAGATTAGCTATTATGAATTGAGCTGCTATAAACATTGATGTGGCTATATATGCTGGCTTTAAGTCCTTTGGGCATATACCCAACGATGGAATAGCTGGGTCAAATGGTGGTTCCATTCCAAGTTTTCTGAGGAATTTCCATAGAGCTTTCCAGAGTGGTTGCACCAATTTAATTTTAATTTTTTTGTTTTTATTTTAGTGACAATCTGAAAAATGAATACCAGCTCTCTCCCTTATAGTCAACTTTGTGGGCACTTAATTTCACTGCTAAGTTCGTGTTTACTATCTTGTTGAGATCAGCTAAAGCTCCTTTAAGTTCTGGGGACAACTGAGAAAAGAAGAGAAGCGAGGTGATACTGGGGATGACGTGTGTGCATGAGGCAGGGGCCAGGTCATCTCAGAGTCTGTGTATGAAGGGCTGGTGGAGTCCAGGCAGGAACCGGTTGAGGCACCACCCCTGCAGAGCAGGCAGTGTTCATGGAGCACGTGGCAATCAGGTCTCTACCCAGCAGCACCTCTGCCCCGTCCAATTAATGCTGTTGATTTGGATTTCATTGGTTATATAGATTTGCTTGTGCTGAATTGTAAATATGATGGTTTTAAAATTGCATGACATTTATAAGGGTGAGGATTTTATGCTCACATGTTTCAAGATCTTCATTTAAAAAAGTAACCTTGATTAATACCCAGGGTCAATCAAAGAGACATTTTCCCTGTTGAGAAGGGATGTGGGGAGACACCACTGCTGTGCCTGGAGGTCTCTTCCCTGGGCACAGCCCGTTTCCTCCAACGCGAAGTCTGTGGAAGCTGCAGCTGAACCTGAAGTTCAAAGGCAGCCTCAGCAATAGCGGGGCACGGAGCAACTCAGTGAGACCCTGTCTCTACATAAAATATAAAAAATGGCTAGGGATGTGGCTCAGTGGTTAAACACTTCTGGGTTCAAAAAGGGGGGAAAAATCATGTGGGAATAACTCAAATGTGAGAAACAGCTATGGGCTAGTGGAGAAGGGTGGGGAGGGGGTAGGAGGAACGATTTAGGGAGAGAAAAAGCTTAGCAAAGAGAGGCACGGCTTGTGAGAGAGAATAGGTGGCCATGCTGGGTGCAGCGTTGTGTGGGGAAGTTGGAAGCAATATGAATTTAATGCCAACTTATTGTGCAGTGAAAGTGCAGCCCTGCCCGGCACACAGTAAGTGCTTACATTTGCATGAATGAACCAGTGGGTGGCTTCATGGAGTTGATGAAGAGTGCTGGGACCTGCTTAGCCACCCAAAAAGCCACTGATGATTGAGGGTCTGGGAGCATTAGGACACTTACTTACCCAAGAAAAGAAAATCAATGATGACACGAGACACACATCAAAGGGACGCGATTTGAATATTAAAGAATTATGAGATGCTATGGGGAAAGAGGATAAAGCTCTTCTTCTTAGTCAGCTAGGGCTGCCATAGCAAGAACCGCAGACTGTGGAGCTAAAACAACAGGTGTTTGTTTTCTCACTGTTCTGGAGCCAAGATCAAGGTGGTGGCAAATTTGAATTCTCTTCCTGGCTTGCAGATGGCCGCCTTCTTGGTGCATCCTCATATGACCTTTCCAAGCGTGTGTGTGTGTGTGTGTGTGTGTGTGTGTGTGTGTGAACAAAAGAGCTGTAGCTACCCTTATAAGGACACCAATCCCATCAGATTAGAGTCCTATCCTTTTTGCTTCAATTCAACATTAATTACCTCCCCAGGAGGCCAGCCCCAGGTGCAGTCACGTTGGGGATGGGGCTAGAACACATGAATCTGGGGGCACACGAGTCAGGCCATTACTTTCTCCAGTAAATATTTCTGCAAGATGGGAAAAAAGACCCAGATCCATTGTGTGATAGTCACAAATTAAACAAGAGATACTCTCATTAGCTGGGTGCTTTCATTATCTCATAACTTTTTTCCAGGAAAACTATACCCAAAACAACAACCAACACTAGTTCATTGCTTTTTTTATTCCAGGAGTTATTGAACAATTACATTTATAACTCCTGTTTTGTTTAAGATTAGATAAAATGAGTCTGTTTTTATTATTGAGATGAATTCACATAACATGAAATTAACCCTCTCTGGTGGTGTTTGTTCCCCTTGCAGTGTTGTGTGACACCAGCTCTGTCTAGTTCTGAATCATTCTCATCACCGCCAGAAGAGACCCTGTACCCCTTAAGCAGTCAGTCCCTATTTCCCTCTGCCCAGGTCCCTTGCCACCACTGATCTGCTTTCTGTCCCTCTGGCTGCCTTTCCTGGATGTTTCATACAAATAGAATCATATGATGTGACCCTTGGTGTCTGGCTTCTTGCACTTAGCTTGTTTTCACCTGTGTCGCAGCATGTTTTATTTCTTCACTCCTTTTTTTTTTTTTTATGGTGGGATCATGTTATACAGGCACAATGGCACATTTTGTTTCTCCATTCGTCTGGTGATGGATCCTTTTTTATTCTAGGAGTTATTGAATAATTACATTTGTAACTCCTGTTTTGTTAAACCAACATTTAAACATCGTGAACAGGACCATCCTTTTTTTTTTTTTTTTTTTAAGCTTGTACTTTTGAAGGCAACATTTCAGTTTACACGTTGTTAGCACTAGGAAGTGAACATTTTGTTTCCTGTTTGAGTGGATTTACTTCAGGGGATTTTCCATCCACCTGGCTTATCCCCGGCTAACCACCACATCATTTCCTGGCCATGGAGTTAGGACTATGTCTCCCGTCAGGGTTCGTCCTGTGCAGTCAGGCTGACCCCCTTCCTGCTCTGCCTCAGGAAAATCCAATTTACTGGAAGCCAATGTTCCTTGGGCGACTGAAATGCTCGGGGTTTACCATCAAAGAAAACAGAAAACAGAACAAACTAGTTCTCAGAAAATGCATGGAGTTCATTACCTTTGGGTGGAAATGCAACAATATTCCTCAAGGCGGGGCAGGGGGGCGGGAAGCAGATCCCTTTCTTTTTAGGAAAGAGTTTTTCTATATTTTCAACTTTCAAATGCCAAGGAATATTAGCTTTTTGGTGCTTATGCCTCAACCTCTACTAGTTAAAAATTCCAGTAAAGTCGATTATTCCCATGTTGCATCCTGGAAAAATAACAGCGAAATGAACATGATAAAAATTAAAACACAACAACAACCCACATATCTTTTTGGATTGTGAAAATAATTGGAAACAATTTGGAAGCTACAAGGAAGCAGAAAGCCGAGGCAATCACCCATAATTCCAAAGAATAAAAGACCCAGAACAGCCCAAACAATTCTAAGCCAAAACAGCAATGCTGGAGGCATCACGACCCCTGACTTCAAATTATGCTACAGAGCTATAGTAACACAAACTGCATGGTGCTGGCATGAAAACAGACACATGGACCAATGGTGCAGAGCAGAACACACAGACACAACCCACACATCCACAGTTGTCTGATCCTTGATAAAGATGTCAAAAACATACATTGGAGAAAAGACAGACTTTTAAAATATTTATTTCTTTTTCAGTTGTAGTTGGATATAATACCTTTATTTATTTTTATGTGGTGCTGAGGATTGAACCCAGGGCCTCACATGCACTAGGTGAGCGCTCCACCACTGAGCCACAACCCCAGCCCCACAGTCTTTTTAATAATGGTGCTGGGAAAACTGGTGATCCATATGTAGAAGAATGAGACTAGACCATATCTCTCATCCTCCACAAAAATCAACTCAAAATAGATCAAAGATCTCGGAATCAAACCAGAAACCATGTAACTTCTAGAAGAAAATGTCTAGTCAACTCTCCAGCTATAGGCACAGGCAATGACTTTCTCAATAGAACCCCTAAAGCTCAGGAAATAATGCCAAGAGTTAATAAATAGGAAGACATCAAATTAAAAAGCTTCTGCACAGCCAAGAAAACAATTAGCAAGGTGAAGAGAGAATTCACAGAATGGGAGAACATCTTTGCTAGCTACTCTCTGACAGAGATTAATATCAAGAGTATATAAAGAACTCAAAAAACTTTGCACCCGAAATCCCAAATAACCCAATTAATAAATGGGCAAATAAATTAAACAGACACTTCTTAAAAGAAGAAATACAAATGGGAAACAAATATATGAAAAAATGTTCAACATCATTAGCAATTAGGGGAGTGCAAATCAAAACTACATTGAGATTTCATCTCACATCAGTCAGAATGGTAGTCATCAAGAATACAAATAATAATAAATGCTGAAAAGGGTGTGGAGAGAAACACCTTTGCAATACTGTAAATTAGTACCAGCACTATGGACATCAGTACAGAAGTTCTTCAAAAGGCTAGGCATTGAACCACCCTATGACCTAGCTACACCACTCCCCAGTAGGTATCCTGAAGAATTCAAGGCATCTTACTACAGTGATGCATGCACACCTCTGTTTATAGCAACACAATTCACAATAGCCAAAGTGTGAAACCAGCCTAGGTGTCCATCCACGGATGAATGGAAAAAGAAAACGTGGTATGTATACATGATGGAGTTTTACTTAGACATAAAGAAAAATAAAATTATGTTATTTTTAGGCAAATAGAACTAGAGACCATTATGTTAGGTGAAATAAGTCAAACTCAAAAGGTTAAGGGACATCTGTTTTCTCTCATATGTGGAAGCTAGAGAGGAAAAAGGAAAAGAAAGGTGGGGGTGGACCTCATGGAAACCAAAGGGAGATCGGTAGAGAAGAGGGACCAGTGGGTAGGAGGGAGGGAGGGAGGGGGAAGAGCTGGGGCACAATATTGGCCAAATTATATTGCTATAGTGTGTATTGTGTGCATGCAGAAATATATATAACAACAAATCCCATCAATATATACAGCTATAATGCACCAATAAAAATGTGGGAAAAAAACAAACAGCCATAAATCCGGAAGAGAGTGCTGATCATCACAGTTCAGTGAGGTCTCGTGTCTGCTGCTGGAGGCAGATTCTGGGACGCTCTCTAGGACCCATCCTGCTGCAGCCTCCAGACACTGACTGCCATCCGCAAGGCCAGCAGTTTTCTCCTTTCAAAGAAAGCCTTGCAGAAACTGCTAATCAGCGGGATGTGCAGGACTTTGCAAGGAGTCTAACAATAGCAAAAAGAGATGCTTTGAGGTCTCAGTGAAGACTGCTAACACTTTGGAGCCCTGTAAAAATGTCTCCATCTTTACTTCTGAAATGGCTCTTAAAGACACAGCAATGGAAAGGAGGTCAAGGTCAAACCTCACTGTATAAGTAACCCCGGGCGATTGTGTTCCTGTCTTGTCCACTTCCTTTGGGGTTCTTTATTATGTGGTAGTTTGTTCACTTGATAACGCAGCATCCATCACTTGCTTGTGTTTATAAATAAGGCTTAAAGAAACAAGAAAAGAATAGATGTGTTTTTAGATATGTAATCAGAATGTTCGGATCCTAAATTTACAGCTATTCTCTAGCTTGAATTAAAAACTTCAATTAATCAACCAATCAATCAGGTTGCCAATCGATCATTTAAGTTCTCTTGAGCAGAAGGCATTTAAAAACAAAAAAAGAGGAGTTAGTGATCGTGGGGAAGGAAGGATTGAGTTTCTACTCTTCAGTCTTGGGCTTACTCAGTCTCCCCCATCTTCTCTGCAGCCTGCATCATCAACTTGAGGCTCAGGGAACCCTGCAGAGCTTTGGGAAAACACATTTACCCCAAGTCCAACCTGGCAGTAGTGACTATTAGTCTTCCACTAAACTTTTATTGAGCACCTATGTGAAAAGACGTTCAATATCATTAGCTGTTAGGGAGACACAAATCAAACCCAGAAGGAGAAAGCACGGCACATCTTTCAGAAATTAAAAGTAGAGACAAGACCAAATGCTGGTAAGGATCAAGAAATATGATCACTCATAAATTATTGGTGAGAATTTAGAGTGGTAGAGCCACTCTGAAAAGAACATGGCAGAGTCCGCCCAAACTGAAGACACTGTTGCCACATGAGCCCTCTGCTGCACTCTTCAGCACGGATCCTGGGAGATGAAAACTTATGCCTATGCAGGACTCTATGCAGCTGTGCAGAGCAGCTTTGTTCATAATAGGCCCAAACTGGAAACAACCCAATGTCCTTCAGCGGACTGATGGTTAAACAGACTGTGGTATGCCCATAAAATGGAAAACTACACAGTCTCATTGGTGTAGCATTCTTTAAATGACAACATTTTAGAAATGGAGAACAGATGAGTGGTTTTCAGGGGCAAAGGGAGCAGGAAAGAAGAAGAGAGGGAAATGGAGGCCACAGAAAGTAGCATGGGATGGTGAAGATGTGAACTGGAGCAGTGGCCGTGGGGACGAAGAAGAGGGTGTGATTGGGGATGAATTAGAGGGTAAAACTGGTTGGGTGCTCAGGACGAAGGAAAGGTGAATCTGGCTGTACACCCTGACCCTAAAGGACCATCACACCCCACCAGCCCATGCTGCCTCACACGGGGCCTCCTTCCGTCCTCGGGAGCAGGTGTCCCACCCACATGGCTGACCCTCCACTCTCCCCAGAGCCTCCTGCCTCCTCTGCTCTGCTGTACCAAGGGTGTTCTCTGGGCTCAGGAGTGAGTGATGACTGTGCTTCTTCAGAAACCTCCTAGGCCTTAATTTTGAACCTTGAAGCTAAATGAATAATAAAAATAGTCTGCAGCCACTGAGAGAAGAGTCACCTTTCACTGCCACAGAATCACAGTCCAGGGAAGGGATCTAGGTGAGATGCCACTGGTAATGCCCCAGGTCCACTGGGCTGGTGAGGTGGCTCACCAGATGGCCCATCTGGTCAACAGCTTCTCAGCTTCCTCCAGGGGCCAGGCCACACTCTCTTTGATTTAGCATCACACATGCTGTCCCCCTGCTGCCACTCCCTGAAAGCTATGCACACGTATCCCTGAGGACTACACAAGAAGGGAGGAAAGTCCCCACTAGACACCCAGCCCGCTGCCCAGACTTGCCTTGTTGGGTGCTGTGCGTCTCTTCTGGACTTGTGCTGGACACATGTAGTCCCCTTTTCTTGGTTTGTTTACACATACTAATGTGCTACTCAGGTCTGGCTTTTTCTTTCTCTCGAGATCATATTATGAACATCCATTTCTGCACAGTGTGTGGTTCAACGTCATGCTCCCTCTGACTTGTCACCTGGCTCTGCACTCCTGCTTGTCCATCAGGACATGGCCCAGAGGCTCCTCAGCCGCATCCATAATTACTAGAACTCTTGGTTGGTTGTGAGTGAGAGAACAAATTTGGTTCAGTTTTCTTAGGAAGAGGGCCCATTTATTAGAGGGGTCCTGGGGTTGGTGGAACTCAAGGACAGAGGTTGAATCAGGTCAGAGACAACCTAATAAGGACCAGGACTCTCAGCCCTCCTCTTTGCAAGCACACTCCATTCTTCTTTTGCCCAAGCTTGTTTCCTCTGCTTCTCTAGGTCTGGGCTGAGGAAAACATGGCCTCCAACAGCTCCTGAGGTTTACATGCTACAGCTCAGCTTCCCAGAGGGAGGCTGATCTCACTTTATCCAAGTTCCTATATTTGGAAAGGGGATTGTGCTTACTCCACCCCTGAGTCTAGAACATTTGTGGCTGGTCAAGTTATAAAAACTGGATATTCCTGCAATAAACACATAGGTGAGAGGTAAGGGAAATCCCCCTACAATGGGTGGGACCAGGTAGACCGGTGTTCAGCACATCTTCCTTAACCACCCACTGAGTCAGGCCCAGAGCATTCTGTGTTTACACCATCAGAGCACTTCCCACAGCGAATTGCAAGTTCTCATTTGCTTGTCTGTACTTCAAGGTAGAGATAATATCCACAAAAATAGGAGTGCCAATATGTAGTAGGCACTCAATAAATGTTCATGGAATGAATGAATGAGCCCCAATCGCTGTGATTTTCCTCACAATTCTTTCTCCAAGAAACACAGAGATGTTCCTACACAAAGTTCTATGGCTTTATACCCTTTTGCCAAACCCATGAGTTCACTTTTTTGTGGTTATGTTAAAAGCAACTCAGATCTTCTTTGGCAGAGACTCCCTAAATGCTCCCTAAACCCTGTTCTCACTGGCAAAATTGCGAGACTAAATTTCTCAGCCCTCTTGCACCTGGGTAGGGCCATGTTGCCCATGAAATGTGAGCAGAAGAGATGCTTGGCTCCAGCCAAGGCAAGTAAGGGCAGGAAAACTTCTCTGTGTTTTCTCCCTTCCCCAAATATCAGCTGGATCTGCAAGAACTCCAAGATGCTAAGGCATCCTGGATCCCTGGATGACTGTGGAGCTGACTCTTTTTATCACCTGCCTTGGGCTGTGACAGAACCACAGCTTAAGATTGTTTGGCATAGCAGGTGGCCTGCCCTAATCAAATATCCCCTCCCAGGTAATCACCCTATTTCACCTCCCAAGAGAAACCTGCTCTGAGTCACTCTCACCTTGTTTGTTTATGATTTAGTACCAGAGGATTATGAATATCTATATCCAATTGACTTTTACTTCCTGTTGAGGCATCAGAGAACTGTAGATAAATTTAGACCTACATGATTCTTATTTTAAGATGTTAGCTGTTTGCTCATCTTGTCTTACAGGGTTCTGGTTGCTTTGAGTCTAATCCTCATCTCTTTTCTTTTTTTTGCTGGGCTGCTTCAGTCCAAACCATCTGAGCTCCTAGGGTAAGGAGTAGTATTGCGAAGGGATAAACCAATGAACACTGGGCCAGAGCTAGATCCTCTGAGAGGAGCTTCCAAGATGGCCCAGGCCATTCTCCACTTTTTTTTTTTTTTTGTAGGGCTGGGGATTGAACCCAGGGCCTTGTGCATGCAATGCAAGCACTCTACCAACTGAGCTCTATCCCCAGCCCTCTCTTTCCACTTTTAAAGTGTGTGCTTCAGTTATGCTCAAGCATCAAGTTTTCCTTCCTTCCTTTTGCCCTTCTTTCCTTTCACAAACATACTGTCCTCTATTGAACTGCAAACTCAACAACAATAAGAATTAAGGCTTTTATTTATTATTGCATCCCAGCACCCAGCTTGGTACTTAGCACAGTAGAAGCTTAATATATGAGGCAGCATAGCACAGGCTATGGGTCCTGAACACATTAGGTGCTGAGTAGGCAGAAATGAAAGAGGACTCAATTCCTGCCCTCATGAGGCTTGGTCACAGCCCCAGGTAGGTGATGAAAAGAGTCAGCTCCACACAGTCATCCAGGGATCCAGGATGCCTTAGCAGGTATTCTTGCAGATCCAGTATTCAGGGAAGGGAGAAAACACAGAGAAGTCTTCCTGCCCTTACTTGCCTTGGCTGGAGCCAAGCATCTCTTCTGCTCACATTTTATGGGCAACATGGCCCTACCCAGGTGCAAGAGGGCTGAGAAATTTAGTCTAGCAATTTTATTAGTGAGAACAGGGTTTAAGGAGGATTTAAGGAGTTTCTGCCAAAGAAGATCTGAGTTGCTTTTAACATAACCACAAAAAAATGAACTCATAGGTTTGGCAAAAGGGTATAAAGCAAAAGGGTATAAAACAAACTCAAAGCATTCTTCAGGAAGCCGTCATAATAATAACAGCTAGAACTTATATTTATAGGTTACTTACCATGTGTCTGGCATGGTTTAGGCCTGATTAATTTTGGGAGCAGAGCCTGGAGAGTGTGGCACCAGGGTGTTCATCATAGCTGACATGGTCTCTGCAGGGGTTCAGGGACCTGGTATAGTGGCTGTGACTGTCAGGTTGGTGGTGCGGGGGCTTCATGGTGTTCAGAGTACTTCAGAGAATTCCATGCTGGGTCACACCCCACCAGAGCAGAAGTCAGCAAGAACATGAGTCCAGCCCTTCCAGACTTTTCCTGTGACTAGTCTACTGAAAACCAGACATTTTCTGCCTTGAGTCTGAGAATCCAAAACTATTGTCTACCTCAGAGGAATTATGGAATGCTCCTCCATCTAAGGACAGGACTGGGATTAAGTGACATTTTGGATGGTCTATTTAGAGTAAGAAACACTTCAAAAAATTTTTTTCAGTTGTAGATGGACACATACCTTTATTTTATTTGTTTATTTATATGTGGTGCTGAGGATGGAACCCAGGGGCTCTCGTGTGCGAGGCAAGTGCTCTGCTGCTGAGCCACAACCCCAGTCCCTAGAGGAAGAAACATTTTGACATGGCCTAAAAGTTTATTGCCAGGAGCCATCCATGAATTGTGCATGGGCCAACATGATGTGGAAGCCATTAGGCAGGAAAAGCCTGGTATTGAGAACTCCCAGTGGCGATCCTGCTGGTTTGAGAATGCCCAATTTGTGTGGCTTCCCACCTGCTCCATCTAAGTTCAGCACTGCACTGGGGATGGGAAGACCTGCTGGAGCCGCCCAGCCTCTCAGAGATGGGTGAGGTTTGCAGAGATGCCAATCAACCTGTTTGCTGCAACACTTTTGCTGAAATCTTATCCCTGTCTTTGATGTACCCCCTTAAGTAAAGAATTGGAGGCATTTTTCAGTCGTTCAGTTCCAGCTCCTACCAGGACTGGAAGACCTATCAGGCGCTCCCTTTTATATCTAATTTCTGGCTCTGTCTCTATTTCTTTCTAATTATTTCAGACTTTCTATTTCTCAGGTGCCTCTCACCTCCTGAGTAGGAAATTGCCTGTCAGGGTGCTGACCACCCCACAATAGTTTATACTACTAAATCTTCCTGTTTAAAAAAAAATGAGCAGGTGGCTGGGCATGGTGGTGCATAACTGTAATCCCAGCAGCTCAGGAGGTTGGAGCAAGATGATTTGTGAGTTCAAAGCCAGCCTTAGCAACTTGGCAAGGCCCTAAGCAACTTAATGAGAACCTGTCTCAAAATAAAGAATAAAAAGGGACTGGGGTCATGGCTCAGTGATTTAGCACCCTGGATCCAATCCCCAGTACCCAAAACAAAAAGCAAGTGATACATGATGAAGCCTCACTCCTTACTCCTGACCTATGAGGGTACCATATTTTGCTGGGAGTTGGAGATGTGCACCTTCCTCCTTCCTAGAGGAACGGAAGAGTTAACAGTGCCTTAGGGTCATGTACCTGGGGGCAGGCGTTTTCTGAAAACATTTTGCCTGCAGTATGTTTGCATCTTCTCCTTTCCCAAACCCTACCCTATGCCTTTCCTTGTGTGACAGAGATTGAGGTTTGTCCACCAGTATCCGCTCTTCCTTGCATTCATGGTTATTTAGTTTTAAGCTGTGCACATGACTGCCAGGAATAAAGTGCACATGTCCCCCAGCCACCCCTAGAGCCCCGTGTGGGAGGTGACTAAATTCTGGTTAATGGGAGCAAGCAGAATTTATCTGTGCAACCTGTGGGTTATGTCCTCAAAAGGAGTCACTGACTCTATTCTTCCATTTTCCTTCTCCTGTCAGTTGGGGTGAGAATGTCAGGGTGACATTCTGGACCGTGTGGCTGTGGGTGGTGGTGCAGGAAAGTGCAAGGAACCATAATCCCTGATAACTGCCCAGCAGCCTTGGGTTGCTTTCATCCGGACAGTTACGTGAAACAGAGGAAGAAAACACTATCAGGGGAAAGTCACTATGGTTTTAAGTTTCAGCTACAGCCGCTGAACCCAGGAGGCCCTGGCTGATACACTCAGCCAGGCATGGTGCTGGGTAGAGGCAGGGGGCTTGGAGTTGACATGAAAGGTGGGGCTGGGTGGGGTGCAAAGTAAAGCCACTCCCACTTTCTGGGGCAGTGTTTTGGTGGCTGGTTCTGATCAGTCCAGCTGCAGGGTCAGTCTGCAGCCAAGTTCGTGAAGGTTGTAGGAGAGAAAAACTGTCTTCTAGAAAAGGTCTTGGTGTGAGAGATCTAAGTGTCAGCCTCCTGCTGGCCTGGATGAGAAACCCAAGAAATGAGGGCTGGCCATGTCAATCAACCCTCTTGAAATTTCTCCTTCCTTCCCAAATGAATTATTCTTTCATATCTTATTGCACAAGAAATTATATAGTAGCAATAACAGCAATAACTGGAACACAGAAATCAATAATATTGACAGTCTATTAAATTATACAATATGCAAAGTTGTTAATTTTATTGAATCTTTAGAACAATTCTTTGAGGTATTGTCTCCATTTTAGAGTGGATTCAGAGAGGTTAATGGACTTGGGAAAGGTCACACAGTTACAAAGTTGTCAGGCTGGAATTGAAATCCAATACACCATGACTTTGAAGTTTAATCTCTTTGCAATGCTAGTTTACTTCAGTGATTGTTATTATAACTTATTAATATAATACTTATAATATCTAATACTTAACTGAATAGTAGGGGTAGTAGGTATCTTGAAGGCTTAAGTGACTCAAAGCACTAATATTAAAGGACAGATCACTGAGCACCCAAGAGGTGAGGTGCTCAAGTTCACACAGTGGCTATCAGAACTTGAACCCAGAACTTGTGGCTTTTGGGTCCGTGTTCTTTTCTCCTAACCAACATTCAGGATGGACTCTGGATTTGAAATAAATGTTTGCTGCCATTGAGTTCTACTGTCAAGGAGGGCAGGGGCTACTTGAGTTAGACACACCTGCTTGGACCCCACCTGGAAGAATCGAATAGACTGTCACAGGGTCCAGGCATCTGTGCTTTGATAGCTCCCCAGGTGACTCAAATGAGCATCCAGGGTTGAAAACCACTGAGTCAAGTTTTTGGCTGAGTTTATTCAAATATTTATTATTCTTTCCTTGGATTTCCTTTGTTAAGACAGAGGGGAAAGTGAAAAATTCGTGTGGTGATATTTTCAATGTTGCTTGGTATTTGCTTGCCTTTCTGACTCACCTACTGCTTTCACAATTACATATAATATCAAATACTACCTTATGAATTTTAAATGATAAAATATGTGGAGTATGAATAGTCCTTATTTATAGTGAATGAAAAGCCAAGTTCATTGTACTCTCCATTGTTTCCCTCTGCTTTTATTGTGGTGCTGGAGATTGAAGCCAGAGCCTCCTGTGTGCTGGGCAGGAACTATCATTGAGCTCCACCCCCAGCCCAGTGTTTTCCCTTTTTTGACATTAGTTCTTGAAGTCTCAGAGACAGTTAAACTTAACAAACAAAAATTCCGCCAAGATGACTATGAGATACAGCGTTTGTGTAGACCATGCTGAGGGTAATATGCAGAATTATGCTCCTTTTATTCCCCTCATAACCTTCTTGTATTCTTACTTAGTGTTCCTCATTCTTTCTGTTGGTAATCATCCATCCATTAGGGCACAGATGAAACAGTACATGGCTAAGAATAAAGGCTATTTAAAACTGCATTATGATCACCATATGGTGGCTAGTAGCATTGGGGTGAGTAACAATGTTGAGTCATGAGCACACTCTTCTAATCTCTGAGTTGCTTACTCACTTGATTCTCTTATAGAAGCACTCCAGTATTGCTTGTATTAAATGGAAGGAGCTTTTTTTTTTTTCAGGAGATAATATTTATTATCACAGTTTTGTAGATAGCAAAATGAAGACTCTAGTCACTTAATTTAGAAAAGAACAATAAGATAAAAACAGTAAAATTTGTGTCCAGATGCATCAACTTGTGAGTCTTTTTTAATCTAGCATTTTTTTTCTAACTAGTTAAACTTGACAGCAGAACACATTTTGATTCATTATACACAAATGAAGCACAACTTTTCACTTCTATGGTTGTACACAATGTAGAGTCACACCATTCATTTGATCATACATGTACCTAGGGTAATGATGTCCATCTCATTCCACCATCTTTCCTATTCCCATGCCCCCCCCACCATTATGGATCAGCATCCACATATCAGAGAAAACATTTGGCCTTTGTTTTTGGGGATTGGCTTACTTCACTTAGCATAATATTCTCCAACTCCATTCATTTACCTGCAGATGCCATAATTTTATTCTCTTTTAATGCTGAGTAATATTAATTGGATGGGGTTTGATAATTATTTTATTGATTAAAATTTTAAAGAAAAATGTGGTATTTTTACCTTTAAGAACCTTCTGTAAAAACTCTGAATCTTCGGAAATCTCGAAACAAGCAATTAGGTAGACTCTGGTGTGGTGAGCAGAGAAAAAGACTCAGACATTGGGTGGAAACAGAACTGCAATCAAATTCTAAGAAGTCTGTTATACTTCCTGTGTTGGTGAACTAAGTGACCTAAAAACATGCTGTGTATCTACTCTGTTGTAGGAATTGTGTCAGGCACTAGGGTATAGAGTACAGAGAAAGGCAGTCTCTACACTCAATGGACAGGTAGTCTTATTGGGAAAATACACATTAATCAATCATTACACAAAGAAGAGTAAAATTGAAACTGTAAAGAGCTATGAAAAAAGAGGTTTACAGTGCTATATGGGCTCATAATACAGGTCAGCTGACTTAAAGATGGGACAACCGAGGCCCAGAAAGTAGCAGTGATTTGCTAATGTCATATAGTATCTTAGTACCACTGGATTTATATTTACTATTGAATCATCTAAACAAAACAAAGCAAACAACATAAATGAAAAACTCAAACCTCAACAAACAGATTAAAAAATGGTGTAAAGAGACAGTTTACCTGGAAATAAACCTAATGAAAGATATAATTTGACAACTACAAGATAATTTGGGGGTAAAAGTAAAGAAAACTTAATTAAATGGAGAGATATACCATTTTTATGGATTAGAAGATTTAATATAATAAGTATCCTTAAATTGTTTTTAGGAGAAAGTCTAATCATTATCCCAAAAGTTGTTTCCTAGTGTTTTTAGGGGGTAGTTGTAGAAACTTCCAAGCTGATTCTAAAAATGTATATGGAAAATTAAAGGACAAATAATACAAAAGGTATCTACTCTGTTGTAGGAATTGTGTCAGGCACTGGGGGATAGAGTACAGGGGTGATCTTGCATTAAAAACAAATTTAAGTTAGTAGAGAACAAGACTTGTAAAAAAAAAGTAATTTTGGTAGTTTGAAAAGAGTTGTAAAATTAGACCCACAGAACAGAACAGAGTGCAAACATTATTATTAGTCCAGGTCAACTTTATTTAAATTCCATGTGTAAGAAAGTAAAAATCTTTTAGAATAAAACATAAGGTAACCCTTTGTGGACTTGAAGTAGGCAAATGTTTTATAATAGATACAAAAGCATTAATTTAAAAGAAAATTTTATAAAGATGATCTTAAAATTAAGAATTTCTTTAAATAAAAATATAGCAGTAAGAGAGTAAAAGGGCAGGCAACAGACAGGAAAAGGTTTGTGTGTGTGTGTGTACCCCTTCTTTAAAGTTATTAGTTTTTTCTTTAAATAAGCTCTTTGTCCCTTTTCTCCTTTTTGAACTTCCATAATGCTTTCCTTAGTTTGCTTGATGAGTCCCATAAATCTCTCTCTCTTTTTAAAATTTTTAAAATCCCTTTTAATTCTTAATTGCTTTTGCTCTTCTGACTGGATAATTTTAAAAAACCTGCTTTTGACTTCACTTACTATTTTTTTCTGCTTGATGAAGACTGCTGTTAAGATCCTCTAGTAAATATTTTTCAGTTTAGTTACTTTATTCTTCCGCTTCAGATTTTTTTCATTTTTTTTAGTTTACATTTCTATTTTTCTTCTTTCTTTCTTTCTTTCTTTCTTTCTTTCTTTCTTTCTTTCTTTCTCTTTTCTCTCTCTCTTTTGGTGGTGGTAGGGAGCTGTAAATTGAACTCAGGGTCTTGAACATACTAAGTAAGTACTCTAAACACTGTGCTATATCCCTAGCCCAATATCCTCATTTTGATCACATATTGTTTTCCTGATTTTATTTATTTGTCTGTTTACTTATAACTCACTGAGCTTTCTTAAGACAATTATTTTTCATTCTTTGTCAGAAAATTCATAGATCTCCATTCCTTTAAGTTCAATTACTAGAGAGTTGTTTTATTCCTTTGATTGTGTCTTGTTTCCATGATTGTTTGTGTTCCCTGTAACTGTCATTATTCCTTGTTGATATCTGTATATTTGAATAGCCACTTTTTCTAATCTTTATGGACTGACTTTGACTTAGAAAGTCCTTCATCAATCATCCCAGCTTGATTTTCTGAAGGTCTCTAAAACCTTTTCTATGGTTGAATCTTCTCTGGTCTTGGGCATTTAGATATCCAATTAGAGTGATTTACTGGTTTCTTTTTCTTTTTCTCCAGGAGTCCATAATCTCTTGCTCTCCTTCATGTCTGATTTCTGTATCATGGGTCAAAACTTAGAAAGTGTGCTCCTTTCTCCTTCCTCTTTCCCTGCAGTGAAGTCTTGAGTTCTGTATCTTTCCCAATCTTGCAGAGCCATGCTGGGTGCAGCAAGCCACCTTCCTCCTTTCCTTGGTTCTTAGCTGCCCCTACTGAACTATGCTAGCTTTGTTAGTGGTCCAGGTTTGACAAGCCAGAAACGTCCCACCCAGGAGGAAGTTGCAGGTTACATTTGCTGTTTGGTGCTGAGCCTGCTGACTTGGGAAGGGTGGGGTGTGCTGATGTGGATATAGTGAAATTGCTCTTCTTAACTTGTTTCAATGTAGCTGTTCTCAGTTTTGAGCTCATCTGGGGCAGCGAAACTCCTTGCCTGGATTCTGATCTTCTTGTAAAGATATTTTGTTTTGTATATCATGCTCAAATTGGTGTTTTATGGAAGAACAAGAACTGGGACTTCCTATTTCATCATCTTTCTGGTATTTTTGCTAATCTTTTCTCCCAAAGGGAAAATATGAAATCAGAAATTTGAGTTTCTTAAAGAAGGTAGTCATTTTTAATTATAGGAAAAATGAAGCAAATCACTTGAATCTAAAAATACTTTGTTTCCCCACTATGTGTGACTCCCTACTCAGCTCTGTTGTATGCCAGTTCTCTGGAATAGCTGAAAGAACACAGGAAGTAAAACAAAAAACCTACTTGATAATTAATGAGGTTGAGACAATGGTCTTGTAATTAAACTCAAGAATGGTTTATTTGCATCATTTTTTTCTTTTATGTTTGCATAAAGATAAGGATTCTCTTGATATCAAATTGTTTTCTTTTACACTAATCTCTTATCACCTTGATATGTTAACTTCTATGCTTGATGAATGCCAAAATTCAAAGGAGATAATTTAGATGTTAAAATTCAAACAAGACATGCTTAGTGTAAGAGATAATCTAATACAATGTGAGACTTATCTGACATGAGATACATAGTACTTGCTACCCATTGTCAATCACTTTAGCTATATTCTAAGCATAAATTAATTTTCAAAAACATTTTTTTTCTGCTTAGAAGGAAGTCTTTTATATGCTTAATACAACTTACAGAGATATTTAAAATTGTTCTCTTTTTCTGCAGGATTTTTTAAAACAAGTTTAAATTAAATTATAAAAAAGTGTTTGGGAGGGTTTCTAAGTTTAAACATATTTCCAAATGTGATCTGTCTACAGTACTAAAAAAATTTTTTTTGCTTGATTTTTGGTCTGGATTCTATCACAGAAGTCATAAGGAAGAAAACAAAGGATGTGATATTTGTAGTTCAACCATAGGAGCTGACGAGAATGACGTGCATAAGCCAATGAAAAAGAAAGCCAGAATTTCAGTGTTTCATGAGACTCAGTTTTTCTCATGAAGAAAACAAGAACAAAAGGCAGTGCTGACCCTGCTTGTCATGGTGGATAATGTGCATAATTTTTCTAAATCTAAAACATAAAGGAGAATAAGAAATGCTTCCCCTGATGGATGATGCAAGCTGTCTGAAGTGGTAAAATTCCATGTTTAAAAATTTGGTATCAGGTGTTGGACAAGTCTTGTTTCTGGTCTCAGATCCATCACTGAAGTCTGGGATGCTTTAGACATGTTACCTTACCTCAGTGAGCCTTGCGCGTGTGTAAAATAGAGATATTAATACCTAATTTGTTCAGTTATTTCAAGAATAAAATTAGACAACATGTTCATAGTGTTACACAGCTGAGGCTTTCTGAGAAAATGAGGCAGCCCAAAGACCCACCCTTCAAGCCCCCATTCTTGCCCTCAAGTCAAAAAGATTTCAGACATGTCACTCAGAGTAACAGGCATGAGTTGTGTTCCCCCCCCCCACACACACACACACACAGGCATGAGTTTTATTGAAAGGATAAGAAAAAGGAAGGGGGACGCTCTCAAGGGAGAGAGTGGGTCCTCTCAGAGAGGAGAGAGACAATGTGCCTCTCCTGCACTCCAGTTTTATTGAGGATCCCAGAGAAGTTTCCAAAGAGTCCTGCCTAGGTCTACCTCTTGACTTTTGACTGACAGCAGGGTGACATCAGACTTTTAAGTACCTATAGCCATACAATTCTAAGTTCCCTTGGTCAATGCTGAGCAGTTCTAATTGGATTGTTAATCATTTTTTACAAGTTTTATGGTTAGGAGGAATTAGAGTTAGGAGGAATCTAGTCTGTGAAAAGGGTCACAGGAGTCTCTCCCTTCAATGTAACTTGGGTTTCTCTTATCAGTGTTATTATTCAGCCTTCATTTCCTTGCAGATCACAGGTAGCTTGCTGAGGGATGTGACAGCCTGTTCACTCAGGCCAGGCAGGGCTGTAGGTAAATGCTGGGAGCCATCCGTGAACTGTGCATAAACCAAATCAACATGGTAGCCATTGGGTAGGGAAGTCTGGATCTGGGAACCCCCAGCGGCACTCCTGCTGGTTTGAGACTGCCCACTACATGTGACTCCTACTCAGCTCTGTCAGGTTCAGCGCTACACTGGAGATGGGGGTGACCGCTGGAGAGACACAGCCACACAGACGCTCAGAGATGGGTGTGATTTGCCAAGATGCCAAACAACCTGTTTGCAACAAGACTCCTCTCACCAAAACCTTATCCCTGCCTTTGATGTATCTCCTTTAAATAAAGAACCAGAGCCATTTTCTACTTGTTCCAACCCAGCTCCTGTGTGGACTGGGGAATCTATCAGTTGCTTCTCTATGACCCTAATTTCTGTCTCTGTCTCTTACAATTATTTCAGATTTTCTATTTCTCAGGTGGCTCACAACCTTCTGAGTAGGAAACTTCCCTGCTCAGGGGGGTGCCGGCCACCTTCACGGTAGGTAAATTGCTTTTTGTCAAAAGTATGGGGGTCAGTACAGGGGACCCATTTGATAGAATTATTTTCTTAACTTCATGTTCCACCATCCTCATCTGTGTGTCCCCTTAAAATAGTCTCTAGCATTTTGCAAGACATATAGTAAATGCTCAAAAATATTAGTTAATATTATTTTCTGAAATTTGAAAATATTAAACTTGGAGATAAGTAGAAATATATATTCCTACATCAGAAAATTTTAAGGATAGAGTTCTCCTTTGACCCTAATCTGACAGTTAAGCATGTCAGGTCATGTTGAGTAAGCTGGAAGTGCAGGTGTAGATGAGTTAATGTGTACATGGGGGAAAGATTCTTTTTCTTTTTCTTTTTTTTAGAAAGAGAAAGAAATAGTTAATTGAGCTGGCCCTGGCAGGCAGAGATGTGGAGTGGGAACTAGATGCTTGGTTACCCATGGACGATCATTCTCAGGATGGGCGGAAGGGAAGTGGTGGTGTGAGACTCTTCGGCTCTGCTCATTGTGGAGGGAGGTTGGGAGGAGGAATGTGGTAGTGAATGTAGAATGTAGTTTGCACACTGATGTCCCCAGGGCATGATTTTTAATTGAGAAAAATCATTGTACTGTTGACCATCCTGCAAGATTAGAACATAGAATTTTTCTTTCCTTAGCTTCTTCAGGCTTAATTTGCTTTTTTTTTTTTTTTTTTTTAGAGTTTCCTAAGATGAAAACTGTTTTTTTTTTTTTTAAAGTCTTTCTTCTCTTTTAATATATCACCCAAGAGGACATGCAACTTTCTTCACCATTGTGCATTAAAGATTTGAAGAAATGCCAGATAAAAAGCTCAGCAGGAAGATGCCTGGTCAGTTTCTTCTTTATCGCCCTCTTTCTGCTTTAATTTTTAGGAATCTTTACTTTCTCCTTATTTTGAAAGATAATGAATGGTTCTCTCATTTTAAGAATGGCTACATACTTTCAGGGTTTATGTAGTAAAAGCTAAGTCTCCAGATATATAAGGTATATCTTCGCACTGGAGATACAGTTATCTCTCATGTTGTTATGTAGTGGCACCTCCTCCTCCACAGAAAATCTTAATTAAGATTCTCCAGAAATCTTTACCATAATTGATTTTAGGACTATCAGTCAAAGAGTCTCTACAAAAGAGTTCAATGTAATTAAACTGCCTGTTTTCCTGTTGCTCTATTTTATTTGGCTACTGGCCTGGAATAGATCAGTACTCCAGGTGCTGGACACCCCTTTTCCTTTTCTCACAAACATGTATCCAGTATAGTAGTTTGTAAAAGTGTGTTTGCAAGTGCAAAATGTGATAAAAAGACAGATCCTTTAGCAAGGCCTCTGGCCTTGAGCTGAGGCTTCACAGAGATGTCCACATTTCTAAGATAAGAGAAGTTGGGCTCCCTGGTAACAGCTGGCAGGGGAGGAAAGAAAGGGGAGAAGAAGCTCCCCCTTTCTCAGGTGTTGCCCTTGAAGGGTTAACTTGCCCTGAACAGTGAAAGGAAAAGCTGCTTTTGTGTAAACTTCTGAGCCCCTCCCCTTACATGCTGGGTGTAAAGTTCTGAAACTGCCTAAACTTGGGGCTCAGGGGATGGACTGATTACAGTGAAAGCCGTGTCCTCTGAACCTGGCTGCAGCCAAATAAAACTATTTGCTGCTATCTTGGGTGCCCTGCCTTGTCTGTCCCCTATAACAGTTATAGTGCTTGATGCTCCTCTCAAGTCACCCATCTGTAGTTTTCACACTGTGGGTGACAGTCACACCAGGGGAATGGCCCTCAAAAGCAGCACAGAAGAGCCAGTACTTGGAGCCATGTTGTCCACTGATGCAGGCAGGGGCTTGGCTTGGGAGGAGCCTGGCTGAACGGCCTCGGACAGGTTGCTTTCATCATTTTGTGCTTTACTTTCTCCACCAGGAAAATGAAAGGGGATAAAAAAGGGAGAATCAGATGTGCCTTCCCGGTTGATGCAAGGATTAAGAAAGATGAAATGAGAGCTTCTGGTGAACAGAACGGCTTTGCTTTCAGACGGTCCTACCAAAAACCACAGCTCAGTCTCTGGTTAATACCACCTCTGCAGCTGCAGAGTCACCTACCAAAATGTTCCCTTCAAAAAATAAAGTAAAACGGACTCATGAATAAGGGATGCAGGCGTTCAGTCACGCATCATTTCTCTTTAGAGATTGAGCAGTAATCAAACTTCCAGACCTGATGTGTCCTGCAGGGGACATGAATCGGTGACAGCTTAATCAGATCTTTGCCAGAATATCCAACTGACTATAAGCAGGAAAGCCTGGGGGACTCTTAGGAGATCGTGTTTGGGTACTGAGGAACTTGAAACCTGGGTAGATAATTACATTCCCTCCAATCTAGCCCTTGAAATCACCTTGTGCAGATCAAGCTCACTCAATCCATTCAAAGGTTAAGAAAAAAAAAATCATGAAATAAATTGAGTTTGTCTTAAAATCAAGATAAAATGTATTTTAAATAAAGATTTACAGACAGTATAGTCTAAAAGGATCCTGGCTGGTCATCTAGTCCGTATTTTCCCATCCTTACATTCTTGCTCTAGCTGGGCTGTATTTATGGAAGAACCCTCAACCCTTTCCATTTTCAGATCTCTTCCTGAAACTGGAAGACTCAGATATGTGTGTGTGCACTCATGTGCATGCATGTGTGAGAACTCGTGTGGCGTGTTTGCACATACTTGAAATAAACATTTCTAGCACCTCAGGAAACCCACTTGTGTTCCTTCCCAATTAATGTCCTTCTCAGAGGTAGCCACTTTGGCTAGCCAACATGTCTGTGACATTGATCTAGCTTGTTGCTTGTGGTCTTAGTTTGCTTCTTATATCTATTTAGCATTCCGTTGTGTGTATACACAACAATTTAGTTACTCTATTTCTGATGAACGTTAAAGCTGTCTTTAATTTTTGTGTATTATGATTATAGCTGCTGTGAACACTCTTGTATAGTTGGCCTTAGAATTTATCTTTACTTGTTTGCTAAGGTATCCCTAGAGGTATGAGCTAGAAGAAATGTTATGGGAGAATTTATTTTGGGGCATAACAATTCTTAAGAAGAACATTCAAGAAATGTCTGATTATTTCACCTGGGGACAGAAGGGGAGTGAGGACAATAATATGCTACTGTACACTGGGCGGTGGAACCCCCTGACCAATCTTCAGTGAATTTCTGGAGCTGTGGAATGCTCCCCTTGAAGCAATCTGCATACACACACTTAAACATTCCTTACAAAATAAGGAAGAAGTGTTCATGACAGTTACGGTCCTCATTTCTTCACTGGTCACACGGTCGTCTTGAGTACTTATAACCTTCTTTACCCATTCTGCATCCCTTTGCACTCAGCACGCAGCTCAGATGGCGGAGGTTTCTCATTTGGTGGGATGATTAAACCTTCATTCCTGAAGGCTCTGGGCCATTGGTCCTGCCTGACTTGGGTGGTTGTGGTTTTTCCGTTGATTTTAATCTCGAGGCATGAAATACTGAGAGGATCCTGAAGGGCCTCTTGTACTCCAGACACAGCCTTCCTTATCTCATGGTGGAGTGGTCATCCAGTTTCTCCTTGGTGTCAGGATCTGTCACACCAGCAGCAAAGTAACTCCCTTCTTTGCTCGTTGATTCAGTGGCAGGAGGATCCCAAAGTGGCCAGCAGTACTCTTGACCTTCAGTTCAGTGGGACTGTTATGTATCAGTGGCTGGAAGAAGTCTTCCCTTTGGATCTAGGATCCTTTGGAACCAGGATCTCTAGGCCAGCAGAGCATAAGTTTGCAGGAACAAGAAGAAAAATTTTGCTGGTGGTGACAGTGAGTCGTGCCCCTCTCATTTCTATCTCTTGATTTCTGGACCTCTGAATACTGGTGGCGGGAAAAACCGCCCTGTGTGTTGGCCCTGATTCAGAGCCCTTACAGTAGCCTGCTGGAGGACTTTGCCTCAGCCGTGTGAGGTAGTGCCACCTCGCTGGCCTTGTAACAGTGACTTCAAAAGGCCGTGCTACTGTTCTTTCAAGCTAGCTCCTTCGGGATGGTGGACCATGTGATAAGAACAGTGGGTTCCACAAGCAAGAGCTCCTTGCTGCCCTTCTTTGGCTGTGCAGCGAGTTCCCTGGTCAGAAGCAATGCTGTTCAGAACACCAGGAGCGTGGACGGGGCATTCCGCCAGTGGCCAGGGTGGGGCTCTTGCAGGAGCATTGTGTTCAGAAGGCAAATCCCAGCCAGAGAAAGTGTCTGTTCCATCAGGATGAAACACTGCCTGCCCTCCATGATGGAAGGGGGCCAATGCAATCAACCTGCCACCAGGTAGCTGGCTGGCCACCCCCTGGGAATGGTGCCATATCAGGATTCGCTGCTGGGCTCCGCTGCTGGCAGATGGGGCTCTCAGTGGTGGCCACAGCCAGGTCAGCCTTGGAGAGTGGAAGCTCATGTTGCTGGGAGTGTGTGTGAGTGCATTTGTGTGTGTGTGTGTGTGTGTGTGTGAAGGTGGGGGTGAGGGGGTGAGGGGAAGGAGAGAGACACACAGAGAGAGAAAGAGAGGGAGAGTCTTGTAGAAGGGTAACGGATTATGGAGGCCAAAAGCAGCATGGAGTGGGTTGCCCCAGGAACTCACAGAATATTTGGGCAGCTCACAAAACTGATTTTTAAAAACAAATTATTATTTTCCAGGAAAGTTGCAGAGATAGCAGGGTTCTCACGTATCCCCACCCAGTTTCCTCCCGTGGTGGCTTACTTCACTATGGTACAGTCGTCAGCACTAAGGAACCAACACTGGCACGTTACTATGAACTAAACGTCTCACTTTGTTTAATTTTCACAACTTTCCTACTAATGTCTTTTCTGTTAAAAACCCAATTTAGCCAGGCACGGTAGAGCACGCCTATGATCCCAGTGGCTCTGGAGGATCGCAAATTCAAAGCCAGCCTCAGCAACAGCGAGGCGCCAAGCAACTCTATGAGACCCTGTCTCTAAATAAAATACAGAACAGGGCTGGGGATGTGGTTCAGTGGTCGAGTGCCCCTGAGTTCAATCCCCAGAAAAAACAAAACAAAAACAAAAACAAAACAAAAACAAAATCCAAAAACAGAAACAAAAACAAAAACAAACCCAGTCCAGGATAGCACACTATTTTGTGGAACTAGATTCTTAGGCAAATGCAACCACTTCCTTAATATTACATGTACAGATAGGTCTATATGCCATACTCTCTATTTCTATATCTACTTAGCTATTAGACAGATTTTAAGATACAGGAAATAGTTTTTATTCATTCCTAGAGAGCCCTCAATAAGGAAATGATACAAGAGATTATTTGAGCTCCAGGCTGCTGAGATGTTTAGTTAATTATGATGAAGTGAGGGGAAATTCTACAGGTGAATGAGTTAGAAGAAGGGAAGCAGATGGGCTTCGACATGGGCAGGTGTGGGGTGATGCACTTTGAGAGACCTGTCCACATTAAGATACTGTAATGTGTACATTTATTTTTATGTTTGGAGAATCTGATTGAAAGAGGTCATGGGTGGCCAAAAACAATTTTCTACTAAAAACTGAGCCCCTAGAGGAGAGGGGGCCCATGCTGTCCTTCACTGTGTCTCCCACTAGCCTGGTGTGGACTTGTCTTAATTTCAGTAGATAGAGGTTGGTGTCATGGAGGGCAGGGGCAGAGTGGTTGGTTGGTTGCACCCTCGGTTTGACTGTATTGATGGTAGAGTTTTCATGCAGGGACTGAGCTTGAGATGGTGACAGGGAATGGGCTATGGATCTGGGCTTTGGAGTCATGTCCCAACTCTGCCATGAACTGAAAATATGGTTTTGGTTCAGCTGTCTTCCTCTGGACCCCACAGAGCTGTTAGGAGTGCCAATCAAAAGAAAGGGGGAAAATGAGCTTTTCAAAATCACAACTCATACTAACAAGTCACACAGTCTGTAAAGCTGCAGAATTTTCTGTAAGCATACCAACCTGCAGGAGAAGGGGGAACCTGGATGCAGTCCTAGGCTCTTCCACAGTCTTGGGGGCTATGGTATTAAGTAAGTTATTTAGTCACTTATCCTCATCTTCAGCGCTAATTACTTCACAGGGCTGTTGTGAAGATCACGTCTTCACCGCACAAAGTGCTTAGCAAAGCACATGGCATGTCACCTTAGCTGGTGCTTATTCTTGCTGTCACTGTTATTATTTCTATTGAAGGATTTCCATAGAGATTTCAGAGACACCTTCTCCTTGTGTTCTGGCCACCGGGCTTGCCTGTGTGTGAGTCATCTGCTGATATGAAGAGGGGCAAGTTAGCTCAATAAATTATTCACTCTTGGCAGTGTACATAGGTCTGTTCACAGGATCATACCCCCATTTCTGTTGCTTTTCTCTTACTCCAGCAAAGCAGATTCATGGTTAGAAACAGATGGTCCCCCAGGGTGTGTGATGCTTCAGTCGGGGAGCTGTCAGACAGTGGTGGTGACAGACCAGCTCTGTGTGTCAATGTCAACAGCCACTCAGATCAGATGCCTTGGAAGACAGTGGGTTCATTCATATGCTGAGTTCTTCATAGACATCTTCCATGGTTTGAATGTGATCTGTCTGCACCAAAACTCATGTTCAAATTTAATTGTCAACATAACATTTTTGAGCGTGGTAGGTCCTGTAAGAGGTATTTAGGTCATGGGGGTTCTGTCCTCATGAAGGGATTAAAATAGCTCCTATGAGAGAGTATTAGTTATTTAAGAAACCATTATCATAAGGCATCAGTTCCTTTTGTCCTTTCTCTTTTTGCATGTGCCATTCCTACTTTTCTGCCATGCATAGAGCAACACAAAACCCTTACGAGAAGAAGCTAAGCTCATACAGCTGCCCAATTTGGCCTTCTAGAGCTATTACCAAAGAAAATCTCTTTCCTTTATCAATTACCCAGTCTCAGGTGGTTTGTTATAGAAACAGACAATGGACTAAGAAAACACATTATTATGCTTGGGTTATTGAAACCGAGTACCATGGGAGGAACATGTAACAAGTGTATTTATGTTTTCCAACCATTGCCTCCCCTTGCTCTGAGAGAATTTTCTTCCCTGCCCCCTGATGATATCTCAGAAAGATTCCCATAGTTATCTTTAGTTTTAATCATAAAAACATGTTCCATTTTGGTGATCATAATTTGCATATCAGTATGGAAAAGTCCAGTCCAGTGTAAATCAAAATTTTGACATCACATCAGTTCAAAAATTTCCCCTTCTCCCCAGTTCAGCACTAAATGTTAGGAGAGGCCTATTCTTTCTCTCTTCTTATTACTCTCCTGCTTCTGGCTCTTTCTGGGTGTCAGATGTGACAGTCTCATGTGACAGTAGCTGGTTTCTTGGGTAGGGTACCATCTGCCCTAGCCTGGTGGTTCTTCCATCCATGGAGATTCTTGGAGGCTAAACCTTAGTGCCTTAATGTGGCAGATAACATTTCTTGCTGACTTATAGTTCATCCACCAGTGGAGTGAGGTTGAGAGTAGAGTGAGGTTGAATCCCAGATTTGATGGGGACTCTACCATTTCAACACTTGCTGGCACATGAGGAGAGAGAGAAAGTGGGAGATCAAGTGTGCAGTTGTACAGTGTGGGCCCAGAGCTGGCATGTGTCACTTCCCTTGGTGTACCTCGGCCACAGCTCGGTGCCAGGATCACAACTGCAAAGGAGTCTGGGAAATGCAACCCAGTGTACGTCTAGGAAGAAGGAGGATGGCCTTGGGGAAGCTGGTCAGTTTCCATCACATTCTTTCAGTGGTAAACTTTCCATGGTAGGGCAGAGATAGCCTGGGAGGGATGGTACAGGTCAGGTAGGCCAAGGGTTTGCAACCAGGGCAGTGTCCCTCCATGCCTCCCCTCCCCCCACAGGGAACACACTGGGATGTAGCAGTTTTTAACTATGACAATCACTGGGTCACTACTGACATTGGTGGCCAGGGGCCAGGGATGCTAAACTCCTTGCAATGGGCAGCTCAGTCCCACGTGGAGAATAACTAGCCCTGCCTGTGGGTTTTACAGGGAGTGGAAGTGCAGGGTGGGAAACATCCTTGTCTGCAGTCACACACGGGACCTGGGACAGGAACTGAGGTACCCAGTACTGCTCCAGTCCTCTTACTCGGCCATAACACGGCGAGGAGTGCTGGGGCCTAGTCAGGAAGCCTGGGCACTAGCTCTAACTCCAGGATGCTCTCTCTGTGTGGCGCTGGGCAGGTTGCTTAGGAAGCTTCAGTTTCCTCATCTGCAACATGAGGAAGCTTATTCATGCTCACCTGGCAGAGCTGTTTGAGAGTAGCAGTGAGTTAATTTGCTTGCAAAACACACAGAACGGGGCCCCTTATGTGAGGGCTGCACCTTTATGTCTCTCGATATGGTTGTTTTCAATTCTCCTTAGTTTTGAAGGTTTCATTGAGCTGTAACATACGTATAGAAAAAATCACAGAACGTGAACGTGTAGCTCCATGACTGTCTACCAGTAGGGCCCATCCTTGTACCAGCATCCAAATCAAGGTGCGGAATGTTGCTAGTACCTAGGAAGCCCCCTTCCGCCCCCTGCCAATCACTGTCTCACCAAAAGTAGACCATTATTCTAAATTCCAACAGCAGGGTTCTTTTTTGCCCATTTTTATACTTATATAACTGGAATTATATACCATGTACTTTTTTTGCACTCCTGGGGAATGAACCTAGGGGTGCTTTAACACCAGGTTCAACCACCCCATTTATATTTTGAGAGAGGGTTTCTCCAAGTTGCCCAGGCTGGCCTCAATCTTGTGGTCCTCCTGCCTCAGCCTCCTGCGTTGCTGAGACTGCAGGCCTGGGCCACTGTGCCTGGTGTCTTTCACTCGGCACTGTATTTGCATGCTCTCTCCCTATTCCTCTTCTTCCCTCTGTGCCTGTTTTTGTGGAAGAGAATAAAGTGCAAGTACAGAGAGAAAATATTGAGGTGAGTGACTTAATAGGAATTTTTTAAAAAGGGAAATATACAACTTAGACTAATTAAAAAGATTTGGGAAACTTTTGCCTTTTAAATTAAATTCCTGACACTTAAGAATCCAGTGTGGTAGGAAGTTTTGAATCCGTGATTTGGGCTTTGAAGAAGGGATCAAAGAAAGCAAGTAATGATAAATAAAAACATAAGACCATCGCATCTTTTCTAGGGCAAACACTGACAGCAGGCCTGTTGCTGGCTGGGCCATCAGTTCAACAGAGCGTTTCATCTCCTTGCAATTTCCCCCTGATCATTTTATTTATCATAACCAAGGCTCATTTCTTCATATAATGAAAACACCCTCTAAAGTACAAGTTGTTCTCCATTCCCAGAAAAATGATTCTCTGCGGCCTCTGCACACTTAGTGAGGTAGCCTCCGGTGACCCCACTGCTTGCTCCGCCCCCGCCCCCCACCTCCCTGCAGACCCCTTAGCATGCCTGTGAGAAAAATAAGTAAAAGTCTGCTGACTTGAAATGATATTCATCTTTATACTTATGCTCCAGTGGGAGTCATTGTCTGCTTAATTTCAGGACATACAGGTAATAATTTTTCTTTTGCTTCCACCATATCGGCAAAACAATTTTGAGCTAAAGGACCAAACGGGTGGGAAGTCACCAAAGAGTTTCTGACAGTTTAAGGGAGGTATGATATAAAGAAAGTAAAAGAGCACAGCTTCACAGACAGATACATAAATGAGTTAATCAGCAGCCCAGAGAGTGGGGTGGACTAGTGGGCTGTCACCTATCAGGTTTGCCCAAGTGATGCATTGGGATCCAATGCGTGGCTGAGTTTAAGGTGACACCAGGCAAGGCCACATGCTTGCTAGAGGTGACTCAGATAAAGTAATGGATGTATTTTTCTCATACACAGTGGGGTAAGTGCTTTTGGGTCAGGTCTGAAGGTAGAAAAAGCAAAGGATTAGTTTCTTTCTTGCCTTGATAAGAGTTAAGTTTTGACTATCGAGACTCATTGTAGTTAGGCATTTTCAGTGTCATTGTTATGATCAGATATGGTCTTTGTTTCCTTGCACTTGCCCAGGGCTTCAACCATCACTTTGCAGACAAATCGTGTCCCAAGCACATCCCTTCCCTGGTGCTCTGTACCTGCATATCCAGATGCTGGCTAGGTATCATCTGTATGTCCTGCTACCAACTCTTGGTTAATATGTCCAACACTGAGCTCATCATTTCTGCCTCTTTCCTGCCAAATCCATTTCATTCTGCATTATCTGACTTGACCAGCGGTGCTGTCCATTCACACAAGCTCAAGTTACAGATATGGAGGCCCCTGTCCCTCTTCTCTCTCTTTTTTTTTTTGCACATATCCTGTTATTGCCAAATCCAGACAATTCTACCTTCTAAATGCAACTTAAATCCTACCCTTTATCCTTTAGTTATCATTACCACTGGAGAATTCTGGTTCCTTTCTATTCCTTAACAAAATTACTTCAGTGGTCTTCCAAATAGCCACCTGGCCTCTGGTCTCTCATCAGTCAACTCCAAACGCTGATGCCATACTGATCAATATCAAAAGGGCATTGGGGTCTCATGATGTATAAAAAGAATTATATGCAGTGACCAAGTGGTATTTATTCCAGATATGAAAAACTAGTTCAGCGCTGAAACATCAATCAACGTAACATATCAATGGAGTAACAAGAAAAAACATATGATTATATCAATTGATTCAGGAAAAATATTGGTAAAATCCAATATCCATTCATGATAAAATTCCCAGAAAACTAATAAGCGTGGAGGGGAACATCCTCAACATCATATAAAATTTCTATAGAAACTTCTAGCTGACATCACATGAATGATGAAAGTCTGCTTCCTCCTAAGATTGATGGCAAGATGAAAACGTCCCTCTCACCACTCCTATTCAACATCCTGCAGTATGGTGGGCTTGCCAGTGCCTCACCAGGGAATTTTTGCCTGCTCAGAGGGATAAGCCTCCTGAGAAATTGAAGTCTAGGATAAAATTAGTAAAGAACAAAAGACAAAGTCAGAAAGGATAGTTTTAAAGATGGAGCCCACACAGGAGCTGGAGGTAGACAATTAGAAAATGGCTCCCATGGCTTATTTAAGGGGGTACATCAAAGGCAGGGAAAGGTTTCAAGGGCGGAGTCTTGCTTTGTGATGTCTTGCAGTCAACAGGTTGATTGGCATTTGGCAGGTCATACCCATCTCAGAGGGGCTGTGTGGCTACAGCAGGTCACGCTATCTCTGGTGCTGTGTGGGACCTGGGGCAGAACTGGAATAAAGATCACAATGTCTCTGGGCAGTCAACCAGAGGAAATGTCCACTGGACATTCTCAGATACCAGATTTCCCTATTCAATTAGGCTGCCATGCGTGACAGTCCACACACAACCCACAGATGGCTCGTGACACTGCAGAAATTCCTAGCTAGTGGAACATCTGGGTTCAGGCTGCTGCAACGATTATGCCATACACTGGGTGCTTAGGTAACAAATACTCGTTTCTCACAGTTCTGGAGCTGGGAAGTCCAAGATCAAGGAGCAGATTCAATTCAATTTCTACCTGGAATTTGATGTCAACAGACCAAAGCACCTGCTGGCTAGCAGGTGTGTTAGACAAAAGGGGTCGGTCCCTAACCCTGGGACACTCCTCTTCATTCCTTGAAGATGCAGGTCCTGGCTCTCTGTGATTCTCTCCAATTCTACTTCTCATAAATGCCTGGTGATTTGAATTGTCCCCAAGGGTGACCTTGCAACATCCTGGCTTCTTAGTCTTTCACCCTTCTCTCTCCCAAAGATCTGGTCTTATGCGCTACTGCAGACTCTATTCCTGCAGTCAGACCCTGATCTTGTTGTTATCAATAATTGCATCCGGCTTCTATTTCATTCCATTCTGACGATTCTGATCTTTGTATTTGTCCTCTGACACCCTGAATCCGACAACTGGGATTCAACCCACTGGGACCTAGAACGGGTTAGCCTGACCATCTTGTCACCGCCCCTCATGCTGTCACTTTTCTTTTGATCAGTTTAGACTCTCGACCATCTGGTAACTCTACCCCGCACAGACCTGGGTTCTTTCACTCTTAGATCTCTTTATTGTATCCACGTGGCCAAATTTGACCAAGATTAATTATTCCTTTCCCTTGACCCTTGGTCTGCTTCCACACAGCTAAATGATGCTAGAGAAATATATACAACCATGTTGACTGGTAGTATTTTAGTTCTAGAACTACTAACTTAGGTAGCCCTTGCTGGCATGTTCTCCTAATTTATTCTCATATTCTTCTAGAAGACTATTTCAAAATGCACTTTGTCTTCTCTAATCTTAGAATCTGGAGTCAGAATGCCTAGAGTAATATCTGGGTTTTGCCACATACTAGCTGTGCCAAGTTATCTGAACTTTCCAAGCCTCAGTTTATTCCTCTAGTAAGTGGGAACAATCATAGCCACTTCATATAGTTGTGATGCAATGAAGGGTGCATGTTCTCTGCTCAGGGCAGTTCTACCTGCTCATAGCAAGCACTAAAGAAATGATAGCCAGCTTGTCACATACTTCTGCCACCTCAGCTACAGTACATCTGGGTAGGATCTTCTATTCTTTTTTCTCTCCATTGTCTATGAGCTAATTAAATGACTTGTACCTTTCTTGTCCAAGTCAGTCCCTTCTTGGTTGCTAAGCTCCTTCACCAACTCAAGGCCACCTGCAGCAGTTTGCCTCTCTCCCCTGTGTCATTAAGTATTCGTTTCTAGTAGATTCTTCCCTTGAACATACAAACATAGGCTTCCACTTTAGCCTTTTCTTGATCTACCACCCATTTCTCTGCTTTGCATTAAAGCAAATCTCAAACATTTTCTATAATCATGACCATCACTTTTATTTTTCAACACTGTCTCTTGAACCCAATCTTCTGAAAGAGAAGGACACCAGTGACTTCCACTCTGCTAAACCCTAGCAGTCCTCATTTCACTCTTCAGCTGTTTTCTGGGACATTCTGGACCTGCTCCTTTTATCTCAGAGCTATTTTTTCTCAGTGTCCTTTTCAACCCCAGACTCCCAAGGCTCAAGCCTCGTTTCCCCTCCTCTTCCTGCTCCTCTTCTTCCTTTTCCCTTCTTTTTTTCTAAAGCCACATTTATCTTTTGAGGGGTCTTATCTGGCTTCATGATTTTAAATCCCATCTTCTAATTTAATGTCTACAGCCTGGATCTCTCTGCCAATTCCATATGTGAATGCTCAGCTGCTCACACGAAATCCCCTGGTCATCTCTCACGGGTATCTGAAGCTTCGATTTCTTCACAGCTGACTGTGGCTTCCCTCTCATGTCACCCAAATCTGCTCTTCTAAATGTCTTTCCCATATTAATAAGTGACACTTCCATTTTTCAAAAATTTCAGGTCAAAAGCCTGGGAGTCATCCTCGAACCTCTCTCTCTTGCCTGTTAGATCCAATCTCTGAATCCACCTGAGGGCTCTACCTGCAGATTACACCCAGAAGCTAACCATGTCTGCCATCTGACACTGCCACTGTGGCCCAGGCCACTGTTGTTTCTTGTCTGTTGATTTACTGCTGTCTCCAGGCCCTTTTTTTCTATAACCTATTTTTCACTCAGAATCCAGAGTCATCTGGAAAATGTTGGGCGTAATCACATTACTGTGCTTCTCAAAGCCCTGCGGCAGCTCCCTGCTTCACCTCGAGTGAACTCTAAGAATCTGGTCAGCATTCTGCAAGGTCCCCACTGCCTGACCCACGTCTGGTCTGACTTCCTGTCATGCTGCTCCTTCATCTTTCTCTATGTTCCAGCCAAACTCCCTCTTGCTCTTTCTTAAACACCCAAGCAAGCTCCCACCTCAGGGCCTTTGCACTCACTCGTTCCTCTTCCTGAAATATTTTCACCCCTATTTCCTACACATATCTATGGCTAACTTTTTACTTTTCTTTACATCTACTCAAATATCACTTTTTCAGAGGGTCTTTCTTTAACCACCTTAGAGAAAATAGCAATCCCTTCTATACTTTCACCCCATAACTATCGCTGATCCCCACCCCCAACAGTGCTCATCACCCCCTGACATGACTAGGCATGTGTTTATGATCTCTTTCTCCCAAGTGGAATATGAACTGCGCCAGGAGGGGGCTTTGTTTTGTTGGCTGATGCAGCCTCAGGACCTAGAACAGTCCTGGACAACGTTTGTATGGATGCAAGCTGTGCACACCCATCCACTTCCTGTGGGAGGCTTTACCTGACCCTGGGTCCCTGAGGCCCCGAGGTGGGGTTGGCCACCCTCTCCTCTGTGCTCCCCAACACCCTGCACCCAGAGCTTTGTGCCTGCATGTTGCTATCTGTCCAGTTCCCTCCTTCTCTCCCTGATGCTGGCCCAGGTGACCTCCTCTGTACTGTGTCCCTGCTGCCCCTCACAACACCTCACACACAGGAGTGCTTACTGACGGGACCAGATTATGTACTCCACGTGGACGCCCTTGGCAAACACCCACCTGAGAGGCATCCTTTCATTTACTTTTTAATTACAGTGGATTCCGTGGGCTTGTCTGAGCTGTCTGTTCTCCTCTTGCTCCCAGTCATGGTTTTCTTCAACCCTCATTTGCTAAGCGTATTTTTTTGCATATCCTATTTCCTCTGTGTTCCCAAAATAGCAATATAATTTTCTCCGGTTGTGCTTTTTTCCTCTGTGTTAAATGACAAAGGTCCTGGGCCATGCACCTGGGTTCTCTGGGCTCAGGTGGGGTTGAGAAGGAAGGACTCTTGGGGACTTTGCAGCCTAGCAGGTGGCTGTATGGGCATCCAAAGAGACGAAGTGGGTAAGAAGGCAAAACCTTCCCATGGCAGGAGGGACGAGGGCCCCTGTCGCTCTGTGGCTGTGACGGGCAGTTTCTGGAGTGTTCTCCCTGATGGCCTCATCTTGTTAGAGTCACATCTCCCAGGACTTGCAGTAGGGTTCCCATGAGCTTGCTCCAATGATAAGGAACTCCATAGCATATCGTGCAAAAAATCCACTGTCATATGCCTGTGAGTGGAATTCCTTTAACCTTGGTCTTTCTACCTGCCCCTGTGAAGAGGATGAAGTTGGACTCTTCAAGGAGATAGATTTTTTTTCGTCTTGCTTAGGAAAGCTTCTACCACTGTGAAAGGAATCACCAGCCACGGTGGAGGATGACAACGGGACCTTTCCCTCAGCAGACGTCTCATTCTAGGCCTAATGAAAAGGGGGAGGGGGGAGAGAACTCTAATGTGAAGGCGCTGATGTTCTGATTGTGTAAACATAGTTTATATATTTTTAAAACAGCACGGAGGGTCTCCTTTAAGAAATTAGACTTAAATCTGTTGAGTCACAGTGTGTCACTCTCCAAGAGAGAGCAAGTCTTAGAAAGAACTATAAACAGCTGGGAAAAGGGAGGAGACTCCATAGTGACACTGTATGTCCCAGTTCTGAGCCTCCCAGGATGGACACAGGACAGAGGAGACAGGAAGAAGCTCACCGTGTGGGAAGACTGCTGAGAACTAGGGCAGGGAAACTTTGGGGACTCATTGAGGCATTCTGCTTCCATCTGTGCTTTAACACTTCCACGGCCAGGTGCGCGGCGACGTTCCGAGTCCATCATGAGGAAGCAGGCCGGGAACAGTCTTTGGAGAGGAGTAAGTTAAACATCAGGCAAGTGAAATCTGATGGCGTCATGGCAGCTGAGCCTCAAGTGACCCACCACTTCTCAGAGAGCCACTGTTCCCCACTTCAGTGTTTTCTGACACTTGGACAGTGACGCTGCAAGAGACCTGGGTAGGAGATAGGCCCAGGGCCACGTGACCTGGTGCTCCAACTCCAGGCCCTGCCGCACGAGCTGTGTGACCTTGAGTGTTTCCTCACTCACAGGCTTAGCCTGAGGAGAAATGAGCTAATGTTTGTGGAGCATCTGGAAGAGTGGCAAGAGCAAGAACTATGTGTATGGTAACAAAATATCTTGGGGAGGGATGTTGTACAAATACGATTCATCCTATTCTTTATCCATAAACTATAAAATTCTTGATTGACACCTATGTTTGTGCAAGTGCATGAGCTATCATGTGTTGTTTCGCTTAATGTGTACATTGGTAGTGATCAACTCAGGATAATTAGCTCACCCATTACCTCAAACTTTGGTCATTTCTTTATTGCAAGTACATTCAGATTCCTCTCTTCTAATTATTTTGACATATGCATCACTATTTTTAATTATATTCATGCTGCTGTGCTATAGATCACCAGATCTTATTCCTCCTGGCAAACAATAACATTGAACTTGAACTTCTAAGTTTCTATATTTGTTTTTAAAAGAAACTACTACTAAAGGAAGAACTAAAATTGGGAAAACTAATGTTAATTGTAAAATGAAGATAACTAAAAATGAAAACATTGAGAACAAAACAATGCTTTTGAATTCTAGGTCTATCCTGTGGCCCCGTAGAGTTCTGAGCCCAGGACTCCTCTCTGTTAAAACCTGCAATTAGCATTCGCTTGAGCTCCCTCCAATGTAACCACGGGATCAGGGAGAATGAAAGTTTGCAATAATTTTCCATAGTATTTAATGTCACATAGAATAATCTTAGGGCCAGCAACATCTGGTGGGCATATGTCCCCTACTATGGGAAACACTCACGAGTTTGTACACACACACACACACACACACACACAATTATATACTGGGGGCTGAAGGTCTAACCTGGCTTTTCTCCTCCTTATAACCCTCACCCCTTCCAGCTCAGCAGGGAGCAGAATCTGTGGTCAGCACTTTGGTCTTGGATACTACCCTTCAAGTGGCTGCTGCCTCCTCTCCATGGGCACTTGAGAAGAGATTGAGGTCACTGTGTCTCGATTGTGCTGACCCTCCACTCACCACTACCATGCCACAAGATGGGGGTAGAGCAGAATCTACTGAAGAGCTAGAGGTGATTTAAGAAAATCACACCATAGGTTTAGATCACAGAACTTCAAAGATATTTGAAAATCATAATCTTCTCCCAAGGTCTTGGGAGAATTCACCCACAAAACTAATTTTCTTTATAAGAGATTTCTTTGTGAATATCTCCCTCTTCCCCATTCAACGCCCAGTTCTCCACTCTCCTCTGATACTCTCCTTCCTCGAACCAACCAACCACTGACTAGCCAACCTACCAACCTACTCACCTACCAACCAACTGACTGCACTAACCCACCTCCTACTCTCTGTTGTCTTTATCTTCCTCCTCTTTTCATGACATCCAACTGGCTGTCTGCAGCCTGGGCTTGTCCCAGGGCCGTGGAGGCCAATGTTTTTCAAGTCTAGTTTAATTCAGTCTAAGTTAATGTCTCAAAGGGTTTTAGTGGGACAGCCAGCGATGGAGTTGTTTTCCACGTTCTGCAGAGAGGCTAGCTTTGTTGTTCCCGTTCCCACTGGGTGTTGGGACAGCGAAAGATCAGTCAGGGAAGCAGACTCAGGGAGTTCATGACTAGCTGGCATGAAAGTGTTCCCATCACTTCAGCCCACCTCTCCTGGCCGGCACTCAGCCCCAAGCTGCCGCTCAGCCAGCAGAGGAAAGGGGATGGTCAACACATGGCATTGCTTCTGTTTCTGTGCACTGATGTGTCTGGTAACAGGATGGTGATCCTGCTCTGTCACTGAGGTAGGGACCCTGAAACCACCTGCCCGATGGCCTGTAACCTGTTAGTTATGATACAGTTCTGGGCACTTTGCCTAAGACACATAACAGGACCTGGCAAGGTTTAGAATCTGCTCTGAGCTCTCACCCAGTGCCACGGAGGCTGGGCTTCCTTGCATGTCATCTGCAAGGGAAAGATCGCTTCCAAGTGGTCATGTCTATACTGTGGTGACAAGTCATAGGACGTGGGGAACGTTCACCTCGGGAGTCATTTCAGAGAGTTATCTTTTACTTATTTATTTATTCAACTGGATTGTTTTGTTAGAGCTCAATTTTAAGATATGTAAATAACATTTTTCTCCATTGGGATATGAATGTTTTTTCATAAACATATTAAAATTTTAAATGTTAATGAGAGAAAGAAAAACATACAGAATCCTTCCCTTGTGGAGAAGAATCGCTTTTCTCTATGCGCTTGTCTTCCTGCTGAACCTTCCTGAGGGGCGTCAGGATTGGGAGCTGGGGAGGAAAGGCCCAAAGGCAGATGAGCCTGACCCTGTGGCAAAGATGGGCACGTGATCGCTTCGTTTCTGTGTTGTGAGTGAACTAGTTTGATTTTCCTTTAAGACTCTGAGGATAAATTTACAGATAGTTAGTCTGAGCAAAGAGTAAGTTCCTATGTCTGAAGGTGACACTGAGAAAATATTCTCCACCCCTCTTTCATCCAGAGAATCTGACTTGCCAAAGATGAATGAAAGAAGGAGCTTGGGCACCACTGTCCAGTCTCTCCTAGACTCCCCCAGAGCAGAGGTCACAGCTTTCAACAACCCAGACCTGGCTTGGCCCATCTCACTGTGGACCATGACCTGGAAGAGTGAGGTCCCCAGGAGTGGGGGTCAGCTTTGGTCACTGGAGAGAAGGTACAAGTTCTCCCACAGAGAACAGGTCCCAGCAGACCTTCCAGCAAAATGAGGACCACGGGTCCAGTTCTCTCAAATTGTGACAGAACAAAATGACACAGGTCTCCTTCTGTGGGTTCCAGAGAGCTGATCCATGGAGCGTACCTCAGAACCCACCCTCCTTCCACACTAGAATCTACTCACTGTTTCCTAACTTTTCAGTCATTGCTTTTTAAGGAGAGAGAGAGAATTTATTTTTAATATTTATTTTTTAGTTCTCGGCAGACACAACATCTTTTGTTTGTATGTGGTGCTGAGGGTCGAACCTGGGCTGCACGCATGCCAGGCGAGCGCGCTACCGCTTGAGCCACATCCCCAGCCCTCAATCATTGCTTTTTAAAAGTAGTTAATAAGTCGAAGCTACTGCCTCATGTTCAAATGGCATCATCCTTCTTTTAACTTAAGACCTACAAATTGCAACTCATTTAGGGGATCCTTTGGGAACCAGAGAAAGAAACTCTTATGTGAATGTGTTATTTGCTTAAAAGACATTGGCCATAGAGAAGAATGAAATTATGACATTTCTTGGTAATTGGATGGAACTTGAGACCACTTTGCTGAGTGAAATAAGCCAGAAAGTCAAAGGTCTAATGCTTTCTCTGATATACAGAAGCTAGTGCAAAATAAGGGGAAGAAAAATACAAAGAAAGAAGGGGATTCCATCAAAACATTAAAAAGATCAAGTAGAGGATGGGGACTGAGGGGGAGGGAGGAGGGAGAGGAAAGAGAAGAACAGTGGGATGAATCTGCCCTAGCCTTCCTATGCACATATATGAACATACCACAGTGAATCTCACCATCATGTCCATCCACAAGACACTAATTAAAAAATTACCAGTAAATGGCAGAAAGATCCACAGAGAGAAGGGGAAGAACTGGGGGCTGAACTAGAGAAAATTATATTTCATACTTCTATAATATGTCAAAAGTAATCCTAATATTATATATAACTAAAAAGAACCAATTAAAAAAAGACATTGTGACCCAAAGAGGTTTGTCCTGGGACTCTGACCCATAAAACTAGACAGTATATTTTTATTTTTACTAAGACTTTGATGACAAAGAGCATTTTGAAATAGATTCATCATCCAATAGACTTGTTTATTCTGGCTTAGAGTCAAAAGGTAAGCCAGAAGATCCCACTCTTATGAGGCTGGCCACTGCCTGGCCCTCTGGTGCCCATCTAGTTCAGCAGCCCCTGAAAGAACAAAATGGGAGTGGCCAGTGAAGAATGAAGTTGGTGCTGGGCGCAGATGCAGATGTGCTGATTTGGTGGGTGCAGAGGTTCTGATTTCTGAGAATAAGGTCTGTGTCCATCTGGTTCATTATTCTTGTATTCATTCACATATTTATTGAGCACTGACTATTTGCTAGACATGGACAGCACAGCTATTGAACAAGTTAGAAAAGATGTCTCACAGAGCTGATGAAGGGGGCACCAAGCAAAACCTAGATCTATAAATAAGGAATTTTCAGATAGTGGTAAACATATAAGGAAATTAAATAAGGGTGCTAAATATGATAGGGAAGGGAGAAGAAGACTCTCTTAGGGTGATCAAAGAAGGTCTTTCTAAAAACATGTTTGTGAACAGGTAGGGCATGAGCTTTGAGGCAGGGCAGCTACTCTGCATGATACCATCATGGTGCAGACCTGTCATGATACATTTGTCCAAACTCATGCAAGATGCAACACCAAGAGCGAACCCTAGTGTAAACTGCAGGCTTTGGGTGGTAATGATGTGGTCATGCAGGTGCATCGATGGAAACAGAGGTACCACTCTGGTGGAGGCCGTAGGTGATGGGGAGGCTGTGCCTGGGTGGGACAGGAGGACGTGGAAAATTTCCCTCCTTCTGCTCAATGTTACTATGACCCTGAACATGCTCTAAGAAATAGTCTGTTGAAAAAAATGAAAACAAAATAAAACAAAACAGACCTTTGAGCTGAGACATGAATCATGAGGTTTGAGCCGTGGTAAGGGTGGGGAGGCGATTTCCAGGAAGAGGGAGGAGCAGATGCAGGAACGTGGAGGTGGGACACGGTGGCTTGCATCTGGCGTCCCAGGTCTCGCCCAGGGCCTGCTCTTGGGAGGTGCTCTGTGAATGTTGAACCACATCCAGCCTTGAGACTGCTTCTGAGGAAGGAAATGAGGGCAGTGAGTGTTGTCATGCAGACATGGCACAGCCTTGGGTAACCCAGGCTGCAGTGATGGCCAGGGAACCAGCTGGAGCAAGTCAGGATGTCTCAGGAGTGTCTGGCACTTCACTCAAGGCCTCGTGTGCACAGTAAACATTGGTTGTTTGCTGAATAAAGGGAGGAGAGACAGAAAGTCGAGGACATTTGGTGGCACAGAATGATGGGAGATTTAGAATCAGGTCAATGTCTATTCAGGTCCTTATATACACTGTCTTAGTGCATTCCTGTTGCTATAACAAAACACCACGGACCAGGTAATTTATAAAAAAAAATTCTTATTTATGCTTTTTATCAATTTATTTCTTATAGTTCCTGAGGCTAGGAAGTCTAAGGTCAAGATGCTAAGAGATTTGGTGTCTGGTAAGAGCCTGGTCTCTGTTTCCAAGATGCCACCTCTTGATGCAGCCTCTAGAGAGGGACAAATGCTATATCTTCACATGGCAAAAGGGACAGAGGGACAAAAATGAACAGCTCACTGACAGCTCTTTTATGGGATTCTTACCTCATTTGTGAGGGCTCTGCCTTCCTGACTTAATCACTCCCTAAAAGGCCGCACCTCTTAATACTCTAGTCCTATTGCAGAGGCCATTAAGTTTCTTTTTTCTTTCTTTTTTTTTAAAGAGAGAGAGAGAGAGAGAGAGAGAGAATTTAAATATATTTATTTAGTTAGCTATTGGCGGACACAACATCTTTGTTTGTATGTGGTGCTGAGGATCGAACCCGGGCCGCACGCATGCCAGGCGAGCGCGCTACCGCTTGAGCCACATCCCCAGCCCCCATTAAGTTTCATCATGAGAATTTTGGGGGACACATTTCAACATAACACTCACTAAAACATGGAGTAGTTTCTTCACACCCACTGAGCTCTTGGGAGACGCTTGCGTTGGGCAAGGCCAGGGCACGCCCCAGGGATCTCATGAAGAAGCAGGAGAGCGGCATGGGTTACACATCTCACCACTGTGCTTTGCGTGCTATGATGCCAGGCCTCCTGGGTACATTCACAGAGGACAGTGTGCGTGCTGCCCCTGGGATGAGCAATGCAGTGTCCCTGGGCAGGCATGTAGGGAAGCAGTGACCTATTATCCCTTTGAGTGATCCCACAGTTAGGATGGAAGAGCCTCACTGTGTGGACAGGGACACTGGGCAGTAAGTGCTGTGCTCTTGACCCCAGAGCTGGCTAAGAGAGGATGGGGAGCCACACCCAGGCCTTCTGCCCCAAGGCCAGGATCCTACCACAGCGCCACACAGTTTGGCTGGAGTGGTAGCAGGGTGTTGAGAGCCACAGCCAAAGGGGCCCCAGCAAACTTTCAGACTGCCAGCTGATGATTGGCTCACAGCGGCCCCAGCAACTTCTAGCTGATTGGCTCTTCTTCGGTGATGCTCATTGAGCTGTTTCCCCGCCCTTTCAGACTGCCAGCTGATGATTGGCTCACAGCAGCCCCAGCAACATCTAGCTGATTGGCTCCTCTTCGGTGATGCTCATTGGGCTATTTCCCTGCCCTTTCAGACCAGGAGCTGCTCATTGGGGGACGTTTTTGGCTCTGCCCAGGCGACCCAGCCAATCCGCCTCAAGAGCAGGAGGATTGTGGGAGGTGGAGAGGCTTGTGGGAAGCCGGTGGTGGCAGTTGGGCTCTGAAGGTTTTCCTGAGGAGCTTTTTTGTTTGGCGTGTGTGGTTCTAAAAATAAAGTTCATTTCTTTTGACAAGTGGCTCCTGAATCGTGCCCAGCCAGACTGCGGCAGCAGGGGAAGGGCAGAGAGATGGGAAAGGCAGAGGCAGAGCTGCTTTCATGCATACATATGCTGGTCAGATCCTGTGGAAGGTTCTAGAACTTTTTCAAAGTAGTTTGCCTCAGCTGTTAATGATGCATATATCAGAGTCCTGATAAGAAACAGATGGCATGCTATAAATGGGAAGAGGTACTTAGTAAGAAGACTATTTACAAAGACAGGGCAGGGAGTAGGGAACCCCAGGGTTAGCACAGACCCTCTGGTGCCAGTAATGTCTCTGAGAGGGTTTGGGGAGGGAGCCATTACAACCTGGAGACAGAAAGGGTCTCCTGACAGGAGCCACGGTCCAGGACATGCAGACCCTGTGACCCCTCTGGGAGGAAGTTGGAGGAATCTGTCCCCTGGCTGCTTCCTGTCCTCCTCCCATCTCCTCTCCACTACCCCAGCCCCTGTGGGCACTTCCTCCGGGGTCTTGGAGGTTGGAGAGTGTCGTGTGTCGTAGTGTAGAAAGGGCTTCTGCCGGCCAAATCAGCAACTGTTAGAGCACCAAAATAACAATGATAGCAGCAGAGAATTACCCACTAAGTCACATAGGAAATCCCGAGTCCAGGCTGACGTGAGTAAAGCACCGACCACATTTACCTAGACTTGAAGCCACTCTCCAGGCACACCAACTGACTGTAAAACAGAAGGGCAGACTTCATCTTCACGAGGCCATCAGCACAAACGTTTGGGCAGCGGGTCTCTCTGGGATGGGCCATCACAGCACCACTCTGGGGTATTTCTGCCAAAGATGCATGACCTGGATAAGGTCATGAGGAAACACCAGACCAACCCAAACTGGGGGACATCCTATGACCTAAGTGACCTGAAATCTTCAGAAGTGTATTGGCAGTACGAAAGTCAAGGAAAGACCCAGGAACCGCTGCTGACTGAAGGTGACTCCAGAGACGTGATTACAAAACACATTTGTGATTCTGGACCAGGTCCCTGTCATTGACACATCTGGACGAACTAAGGATTAGGTCACGTAATTCCCTTCTACGTCTTTTCTGAAAGCCATATATATTAAGTGATTTAATCTTCATGACAATCCCAAAGGAAAGAGGTATTGATTCACACATGAGGCAGTGAAGGCTCAGAGAGGTTAAATAACTTGCCCAAGACCACACAGCTAGAAGGTAGCAGAGCTGGAATCGTCCTGGTTCTGGAGGTGGGGCTCTCTCCACTGCTAACAAATAAGCTAAAAATACTGTGAATCAGACTTGTGCTAATGGAGAAAGCTAAAGTAGGCGATACTGAGGACTGGACTTTGATTTAGATGAGAGGCTAGAGGGGGCTGAAGGAGGAACCTTGAGAAGTGGTTCATCTGGCTCATGAATCAACCTTAGGAAAATCACAGGAGGTTTTAGTGCCGGCCTTGCCCGTGGCTCAGCTCAAAGTAGTAGAATGTACTGAGTCAATTTAACAGAGAAACGTGATTGATGTTCTGTCTGGGAAATAGGAACAAGGAGATCGGGACAAACAGGTGGATAGTAGGATGGATTCTTGCCTTCACTGGTGCCTGGTTCAAAGGCACAGCAGGGTCACCCCGTGCTGCCCAGGCTGCCAGTGGGCAGCGTTCATTCTGTCGGGTCTTTGGAGTGAAATAAAGAGGTGTCTGTTCTGGAGGCAGCAGCTATAGAGAGCATGTGTGTCCTGGCAGGGAGAAGCGAGGCAGGCCTTTGCTGTTCCTGTGACGGTTCTTAAGAGAACACTGAAGCTGCTCCAACTGGACTCTGGCGAGGAGCCAGTCTGTGAATCTGGAAAGACTCTTGGAAGGTTCATAATTTCTTTTCTGCCTAAAAGGCCAGGATCCTTATTTTAGAATTCCTTTTACTTTCCTTTCAACTTGAGGCTCTCCTCCCCTGCTGCCATTTTGCATGTGAGTATCACCCTGATTTCCTTTTCTTTGTAAAGGCTGAGGTTATCACCGTATAACATGGCCTGTCTCTACATGGAAAACAATCCCTTTAAATGCCATCAATTTCCGGCCGACACCCAAGTTCCTGTCAGTTGACCCCTCCTAGAACCCCAGGCTCAGGTATCAATGGCTGCCTGGCAGCTCTCCTGGGGTGGCTTGTAAGCTTCTGAATCTTCACTCGTCCAACCCCTGCTTGGTTCTACCCCCAGATGGGCCCTGCACATGATTCTGCCAAGGTCTCCATCTTGGAGACTGACATTGCCCTCCGGTCAATGACTCAGACCAAAGTGTCTCCCTGATGGTCCTTGAGGTTCTTCTCACACACCTCACATGTGAGCCATCAGCAAAGTCCCAAGGTCCTGCCATCATGTTACACCCACAGCCCTTTCCTGACCCTTCCCTGCTGCCACTGCTGCCCAGGTGGCTCTGAGCCCTCACTGGTCATGCAGTAGCCTCCCACGCAGTCTCTGGTTCCTGCCCTCATCCCCTCCAGACACCAACCAGAATGTTCCTTTCAAATGTGAGTTTAATTACATCAGCCCCCTGTTCTAAGCCCCCAAACGTATCTTTTCTCTTCCAGAAGAGTTTTCTCATCGGTGAAATAGGGCCTGCCATAAAATTACCTCATGACTCTCTTAATGTGCTAGGTCTACATACGGAGGCTCTGGGGACAGCCCACGGATGGAGATCAGCATCCTACATGTCTTAAGACCTAACAGTCACAAATTAAGCTACCACCTGTTTGGCAAACTACATTATATCTTCATACCTTGACAAATCTGCCTTCACAATGACAAGAAAGAAATATATAAGTAAAGCAATTATTTTTACAGGACTGGCAGTTGGCTCAGCATTAAGGATGGCTGAGTTTAATGATGGTCTCCTATGCCCAGATATTCTGTTGCCACACCAGCCATGTTTAGTGAAAAACCGATGTAGTATATAACTCACAGCAGGCTATTTATTTACCCAGTAGCACTTATTTATTTCAACTTCATTTTAGGAAAATCGCCAACTTTATTGATAAAATCAGGATTTTCACATAATTTGTGCTCTCCTGACAGGAAAGCCAGGGTTGGCTTTATGAACTGTTTGTCTCTGTCTCAAATACTCACCTCAGGTGTGGAAGCAGAAAAGCAGCCAGAGACAAAGTATGAAAGAAGTCTGTTCCTACATAATGCCATCTGCAAAAATAAGCAGCAGGCTTGACTTATTCTGTGGGTCACAGTTGGTGCATTTCTCATCTAAAAGGTGAAACAATAAAATGCAATTGTGTTCAAAATATACAAATTAGAATTCACTTTCATCAAAATAGAATTTAAAAATAAGTGTAAAAACAGAAAATCCTATTCTTATGTTTTAATGGATTTTTGTTATAAAATATTCAAAACTATTAAAAACAAAAAGAATGTAAGCATGATTAATGATTATCCAAATTTTATACAACAGTTACTTAACTAAAGCTGAAAATTTCATTTCTGTTCTTTTGAGAATGTGATTATATCTTATTAGATAACTGTGTGAAAAGAAAATTGTTGGCAAGCGTAGCATTCGGTATCCACCTGATTGCCAGTGTAAAGAATTGGTATAATGTGTCAGGCATATTAGGCCTGCATTTACATACACAGAAATTGAAAGGCATTAGGATTGTATCTTATTGCAGAGTTTCCTCCCGGAGTCATGTGCCACTGTTGGTAAGGCTGCACTAATCCTTAAGTACCCTGGAATGGCAGATCATAGCCCAGAAAGAATCAAGATGAGATGCCAGACACAGCTGGGAAATGGTGCTTAGTAAGATCTGATGCTCTCAGAAAGGAGGCAGTGTAATTAACTTGTCTTTTCTCCTACCTAAGCACTTCTTTTTTTTTTCTTCTCTATTTATTATTGGTGCATTAGAGTTGCTAAGCACTTCTACAGTCAAATCCTCCTCACACTCCAGAGTGGTGGCCTCCTCCGAGAGGGAGAACACTTAGGAGACTTGGAAAGCACTGAGCACTACCTCAGTCCTTAGGACTCTCACAGTCAAGCCAGCCCGTGCTGCACACCCTTCAGCCCTGACCCCTGAATGCAGTGTGGGAATGTGGGATCCTGGGCAAGCAACCACTGTGAGAGCCACATTCAGCCAGAGAGATGCGGATGGAGTCTACCTCCCAGATAGAGTAGAGCAATGGACTCCTGAAACGTGCTCAGTTATTTGGAACAATAATGACTATTCCATATCATCAAGCTTCTTGGAAGGTGGTGGGCCCCCCTTGCTGGAAGATTGAGTGGAAGGTGGATGTCAAGTTAGGAGTGGCCCAAAGAGGAGTCTTTCCCTGATACATGGTAAATCTAAATGGGCTCTGAGTGTCTTTCAACTCTGAAGATTCCAAGAGTAAGATGAGGTAAGGTAGCAACAATAAACAAACAAAACATAAGTACAGGGGTGTGCTGGGAAGGGTGTGAGCAGATGGATAAGCCATTGGTCGCTTGAAATCTGCCATAGTGGGAACATTTACACCTTGGGAATGGGCAAACATTATGATTCAGGGCTAGCTTTCTCTCTGGTGGGCTGGTTTAACAATATATCTCTGAATATGAAGTTGGTTCAGCCATTGAGTTAATTTTAGCTAGGATTTATAGATTCTACATGTTTGTTTGTGGTAATGGGGATTTAATCCAGGGCTCTGTGCATGTTAGGCAAGAGCTCTAGCACTGAGCTACACTCCTGGCTTATTAACTCTCCTCCTCCTGGCAGAAGACCACAGGAACTGGTAGAAGACTACTACACTGGTTGGGCCCCAGGCTTTGTGCACAGGTAGACCTGGTACTAACCAGCTGTGTGGCCTTGGACAAAATATTTGAACTCTCTAAGCCTTGCTTTCCTCATCTATAAAATGGAGATCATAATAGGACTTAGTAGGATTGTTGTGAGAATTACATGTGATAATACATGTACAGTGATTATCAAGGCTCTTGGCACATGATAACCTCCTAATAAATATAGCTACAATGGTCATTGTTCAAAGTTGTACACTGTTAAAAACAGCAGTCTTGGCTTTAAATGACAAAACGATTCCTATTTACATGAAGCAATAAGGAGTTCATTGTGAGGATACCACATAGCTAGTAAGATTGATGGAAACACAGAAGAACAGGATCAGAAAATAGTCATGAAGCAAGTGAAACAAGGAGGTCAGAATTCAGGTGGATCCAGGCCAGAGGGACAGTTAGGTGAGCCATCAATTGCCATCCTCATGACATTGCCTCTTCCGTTGATCATAGGGGCCACGTCTTACTGCTGGCCTCTGGCTGCCAATACTGGATATTTCTGCTGTGGCCAAGCCCAACCCGATTTGCTTCAATACATTGCAAACTCCAGATTCAAAGCTGTGTTCAGTTGGCTAATCCTTGGCCGGGTGCCAGAACCTTAATTCCGAGGAATAAGGGTAAAAACAAGTAACCATGTTTTCAGAAGTTACCCTAAAAGATGGGCTCTTTCACCAAAGTCCACATTGTGGATAATTTCCAAACACAGGAAAAATCAGGGTAAGTGACACAAGTCCAAAATGGCTTGTTACTTTAGACACCCTACATCCTTTCCCACTATGTTTAGTATTTATTGATAACAAATACATCAAAAATATAAAATTATGTTCCCATTTATGTAATGAAACTATTTCTCACACATCTGAAATCCTTTAACCTTTTCTCCAAAGAAAGACCACTGAAGTCTATGGAGTTAATGTCCAGTTCCAACTCTTGGAGCTCTGACTGATGCTCATTCCTCCTTTAGTATTGAGGAATCCCAGCTGATATTCTGTATCCCTATGGACTAGATCAGAGGTTGGCCAATGTGTCAATAAAGGGCCATATGATCAATATTTTAGGTTTTGCAGTGCATATAGTGTTTGTCTAGATCATCCAGAGTAAGACCATATTCTTACTCTGGAGAGTTAGCATCTCCAACTTCTCCTTGATTTCATTGTAGAATGAAAGCAGCCATAGATGGTAAGTAAATGAATGGATATGGTTGTGTTACAATAAAACTTTATTTACAAAAGCCCTTAGGCCTGCAGTCTGCAGTTCGGTAACTCCTGGACTAGATTATACAATTTGCTACCACCAGCACACTCTATATGTAATAATCAGACAAAATAAAGGGGAGATGGGAAGTTATTGGGGACCCACAGTCAATACACAACAGAGTACAGAAAAGAAGGAGATGTGGGTACAGGGGGAGATCTGGGCTTCAATTCATCCATAGATCACATGGTCATAGCTGTGACATCACTGCCCTCCTTTATGGCCCATTCCATGTTTCTTTTTGTCAGTCAGCAACTCAGGAGAGGGAGCCAAATTATCTGAGGATTTTGTAATTCTGCCTGTGTAGGATTGGAGCAGTTGTCCAACAACTTTGGCACAGGGCATGATTGTAGGAGGGGTACCCGGAGTGTCCCTGACTTCTGACCATATTTTTACACTGGGGAGTTAGCAACTCTAACTTCTCCTTGATGCTCAGAGCATAGAGAGGAAGTTCAGATAATGGGCAGACAAGTCGTACATGCCCCCTACCCAAACTGGCTGTCAGAGGTACAAAGGCTGTGCCCCAGAAGCCCACACAAGGCACACACAGCAAATATGGTGGCGAAGATGTGCTCTTTTAGACATGGCATTTGACTAATAGTATCTAAATGGCTTTGTTGGTTTCCCCATTATGCTATGAGCCTCCAGGTGTTGAGAACAAAAATGTATTTGTCTTTGCCATCCCAGAACCAAGCACATGCCTAATAAACTGTTAGATGCTTCAAAAATGCATGTTGAATAAAATCGAAGGGTTATAAGAGAAGTGAAAATGCAAAACTATGAAGAAGTAAGGCATAAAAATGTAACTTGCATGAAATGGGAGGACAATAGGTTCCCATGGGCAAATAATGTGTATAGGAAAGGCGTGCTGTTGAGGAGACTGGAGCTGGGGAATAGACCACAATGCAGGAGCTTCCGTTCTCACCTTGGGGTGGAGAGTGGGTGTTTCTCTTTCTTTTCTCGTGAAGTCCTTATAAGATACCCTGCAGCTAGGAGTGGTATTGATTCATGGCCAAAGAAATTTTATTGCACTTGCTTCTCTTTGAAGGAATGATTTATTTAAGAGATTAAATTTTTATATCAATGGAACATTGGAAAATAGTTTGTTTTTCTCATTTTATAAGGCCTTTAGTGAGAAGCAGGTGCTATGAGCACTAATAGAGGATCAGTGTAGATGTGGAATGAAAAAATATAATCATATATAAGTTGATTTTTTATTAAGACTGACTGCTAATTGAATTAAATTAAACTAAGTGCAAGTCAACATAATCTTTTGGACATTTCCTAAGTAGAAGCAGGGCTGGTAGGCAGGGTAGGGGACACAGATGAGTAAAATTCAGTTCTTGCTCTCAAATTGCTTATCATCTAGTTGGGAGGATAGCCCTGGTGAAGTCTTTTAGGTGCCATAGGGAGAGGCCTCAATTAAAAGCTCAAAGGAGGACAGAGGAGGAAGAGATCAATATAACTTCATGGAGAAGACAGTATTTGAGGGACAACTATGATTTTAATAAAAATGTATGGGGAAATTCACTTCTGGTGGGGAGAACATAAAGCAAAGATTGCAAATCCACATGAATAAGGAGTCAGATGTGTTACAATTATGACGGAGGCTCGCTAGACAGAAGGCAACAGCGAGTAGTGGGGACTGTGGCCCATGGAGAGGGGCCCCACTTCAAGGGATGAACCATTTCTCAGACTCGGTTCTCTATTATGGTGATGCACTAGTTTTTTAGGAGATGCTAGAAATCTCCAGCTTTGCCATTGGATTAGATAAAACCACCATCACAATAACAATGTGATCCAAATCCACCTGGAGGCTAAGTTTAGTCTGCAGGCAGCGAAGATCATAAAGATGTAGAGGGAGAAAGATGGAAGCCATGCCTGGGGAGGAGCCTGGCTGAGGGTATGAGCACAGGAGTAGTTGGGAGTAGGGGTGATAAGACAGTGACCAGCGGGGCCTGTGATTATGAACAGGACTTGTTGAGACTGGTTCAGACTTTCCTGGCAGCTTCTGGAGGAGGGAATGAAAAAGGTGTTGAGTGAGAGCAGAGACATGAGTGAGGAGGGGGCTTTGGCCATCCAGGGTGAGAACTGATGAGAGTCTGAGCCTGAACTGAAGGAGATGGTTGAGGAATATTGAGTCAAAAAATATTCATGATTAGTTAAAATAAAGGCTTAGGGACATAAAAGTTGCTCTCTGTTGCTTCAGAAGTTGATTTAGGAAATTGAGGTCTAAGGCCCAAACACATCATTGAATAGTTTTGTGGCCTAGGAACAATTACTTATCTTTTTTTTTTTTAAGAGAGAGAGAGAGAGAGAGAGAGAGAGAGAGAGAGAGAGAGAGAAATTTTTAATATATTTTTTTCAGTTTTCGGCGGACACAACATCTTTGTTTGTATGTGGTGCTGAGGATAGAACCCGGGCCGCACGCATGCCAGGCAAGCACGCTACCGCTTGAGCCACATCCCCAGCCCCAACTTATCTTAAAATTTATCTTTTCTTCTATCAAATGGTGACAGTGATAATTATTCTTGCCAACTTGGGGGATGTTGTATCAACAGAAGGATGCTGGGGACATGAGAGAGATCTTGCTACTATCAAGAATTGTATCCATGGAAATGATTTTGATTGTTATTATTATAGTCAGAACTGGGATTCCACATCTGTTAAAACTTTATGAGTATTAGAGGGATGAAAAAATATTTTAAAATGACAATTAAGGATAGTTTAAAGTTTGTAAGAAATTAACAGCAACATCTGAGAAGGAAAAAAATTTATCATGATGTTAGAAGTCACAGCACCTGATGTGATTTTAGCTCTTTAAGTAAAATAGACCTGCTTGCCACCTTAGATGAGGACACCCTCAAAGCCAGCAACATTTGACACCTCAAGCCACAGGTGACCCAGCAGCAGAGACATCTGCTGATCAGGGGTCTAGAATGTGCCCTCATGTCAATGGTATTCTTCCAAACAAAAGAAATGGTAATTAGCTGGGCTAGGGAATTTGAGTGGGTAACTAAAGAGTAAGATATCCAGTCAACGGCATGAGGACAATGGGACAGATGAGTGGTGTGGCAGGGAGGAGAAGGAATATGGTACAATGGACGAGAGAAGATGGGAGAAAATGGTGGATGTAAGATGGCAGAAGGAAGATGACCAGGGAGAAGAAGGCAGATGATCAGATGCCAGGTGCTCATGGTGAGGTGGCGAATCACAAGGGAGGACATCCAGGACCTGTAGCAGCCAGCATTGCTAGGTTGGCTTTGGTTCAAGACCCCTCCTTAATCTCATCCTCCATGGGACATAGTCACTTGAGTGACTATGACTCCTCACTTGAGTTTCCTCTTTCTTTTCTTTCCTTTTTTTTTTAATTTTTTTAGTTGTTGCTAGACCTTTATCTTATTTATTTATATGTGGTGCTGAGAATCGAACCCAGTGCTTCACACGTGGCAGGCAAGTGCACTACTGCTAAGCCCCAGCCCCAGCTCCAAGTTAGCTCTCTCGTACAACCAAAAATCTCAAACTTAAAGACCATCCCTACTCACATGAAATGAAGTGTTTGAAATAGAAAACAGAGTTCATCTAAAAGTTGTTAAATGTCTTCTAGTGGGAACAAAATTGGTTACATTAGATGACATGCAACTGGAAGGTCTTAAGGGTTAGGGTGAAAATTTAAGAAGAGTCGTGTTCCAAATTCCAGGTATATAGAAAAGTTGCTTCTGAAAAGGAATATATTTTAAGATTGGTCAAGGCAATGGCAGTGAGGAAAAAGTTGAATTCATGGAGTTGATGCTGAGGTGGAGTAACCCTGAGTTTCAAAGTTGGGAGCTTTCGCTTGACCTCCTGATTGAAAGGTCTCAGATAAGTTGTTCAGCCCTGGTAAACCCCAGGTGCCATGAGATGGAGAGATGGAGATGATGATGATGATGGTTGTGGAGATGGTGATAATTGAGTCCATGACACAATGCATATGAAATTTCTAGTAAACTAATCTATATCATGTGTTCGTTTTTTTTTTTAAGAGAGAGCAAGAGAGAGAGAGAGAGAGAGAGAGAGAGAGAGAGAGAGAGAATTTTTAATATTTACTTTTTAGTTTTCAGCGGACACAACATCTTTATTTGTATGTGGTGCTGAAGATGGAACCCGGGCTGCATGCACTACCACTTGAGCCACATCCCCAGCCCTCATTTGTTCTTTTTTTTTTTTTAATTTTTTATTGTGGGTTGTTCAAAACATTACAAATTTCTTGACATATCATATTCCACACTTTGATTCAAGTGGGTTATGAACTCCCACCTTCACCCCATACACAGATTGCAGAATCACATCAGTTACACATCCATTGATTTACATATTGCCAT
>NW_025999949.1:22051028-22140248 GCF_001458135.2 Marmota marmota marmota
TTCCGGGAGCCGGAACTCGGCCGCCCCGCGCTCGGTGCTCGCTCCGATAAGAGCAGGCACTAAGAAGCACCCAGGCACTGAGCCAGAGCAATCTGTCTGCAAGCCACAGGCGAATGGAAGCCTGAAATTACCTGTTCTATGGCTGAATGAGCTGCGGTCAGTCGAAAACAGGGATGGTGACGTCAGCTTTCCAACATGGTGGCTGCTGGCCTCCTCTGTGGTCTGACCGGTGTGTAGAACTGAGATGGACCGCTTCCTTCCCCCGTCTCGAACCCAGAATTCAGCCCTGAGTACGGTGCTTGCACAGCTGGCAGAAACTGCAGCGCTGTAACCCTGCGTCTCTATCCCAGCGCGCGCTGCAGACTCTAGCCGCGGGGTGATTTGCTGAATAAGCAGTGTTACCCTCCGGGCGACAAACCTCTCGCGTTTGAGTCCCCGTAGCCGATCCTCGTGTGATGGAAATCCTTCCTCCAGGTTCCGGAGCACCCCACTATTGCTGGAAATTCCTAACAAGATAGCCTTTAGCCGTCCTGACTTGTCATACTCCCACACAGTGACGCGGCACACGGGGGCAATGCACTCCCCTCGCCGCCATCTTCCCATCTTCAATTCCTCATTTGTTCTTTTTAAAGAAATATAATGTGGGAATTGAAAGTGTTCTAGGTGGAACATTGAACAGCAATAGCAATAATACAAGGAGAGGAAAATTGGCTGGTTTCATAAAAATTTCTAGTGAGGAGTTGATATTGCTATTGGGCTCCTCATAATTCTTATGTAATAAGATGTCTTTGAGACTTAACTTTTTAAAAGAAAGATCACAATAGTGATAATGGTGCTAATAATAATAGCAGTGGCAACCACTGATTGGGTATCCCTGGTGGCCCAGGCACAGAGTCATGATTGCCATTCACTAGCTCAAATCCTCTAACAGCTGTGTTTATCATCCTCATTTTACCTGTGAGAAAATCAAGGCTCAGAGATTCAGAAGCTTGATTAAAATCAAATAGAGATCTGAACCCAACTCTCTGGCTCTGTACTCTGTACTTCCTTCCTTTTGGCTTCATCAGCTCATCTGCGGATGCTGAAAGAGAGGACCTTCCTGGTGATCCTGGGAGATGGCCTAATTGCGGTCCTTCTCTTCAGGAGAAAGGCACTGGATGCCCAGAGAATGAAATGGCTCCTCAAAAGCACCTGGCCATTACTGATGAGATCAAATCCTCAAACTCCGGGCTCCAGACAGAGCAGTAGCCGTCATCTACCCTGGGCACAACTCTGGCATGTTGCTGTTTTGAATTTCTATGCTCTTCTGCAAACAGGCTGCTGGGTTCATTCCAGAGAATTGCAGGGCAAATTTACCCATCTGGAAGGAACAGCTGGCATGTGCCCTGTGAACCCTGCTCTTGCTGCACGCCCCAGGTTTATGGTGGGCTTGCCTCTGGCTTCGATTGGAGCGAGGAAGCTGTTTGGCATGGAGTGAGCAAATAAGGGAGTCTACTAAGTGTCAAGATTCTTGCTTATTAGCAGCTTCTAGCATGAATATTACAAGGTACTCACCGAGGTGAGAGGGGGATGACACATTCATATGCTCATGCAGCCTGCCTTCAGGAATGCTCGTCACGTGTCAGGGTCCTTCAGTTCTCGGAAACTGCAAGAGCCACTTGCTGGAGCCACTTAACAGATCAGGAATCTAAAACCCAGGTCCAGCAAGAAATTTAAAAATACTTAGTAAAATACAGAGTCCAGACTTTAGCCTTCATTTCTAGGTATGTTGGATGGCAGTGCAGACATGTACCCGCAGAGTCCCTGTAGAGTTTTGTTTCTTTGGGGGCTCAGTGGGGGAGGGTGGGAAAGGATTTAAAGGCAAAGTCTTTGTACCTTCTAAGTTTATAGTCTAACATGAGACACACACCTGTGTGTAAGCATGATTATTTATAATGCTCACTGTCTCAGAGAGAGCAGTGACATTTTTACCAGGCACTAGGAGACTTATAAGAATCATCTTTAATTTCTCAACAAGGCTACACAGTGAATTTTGATTCCCATTTTACAAATGTGGAAACCGAGACTGAGAGAGGTAAAGTTAATTCGAAAACTTTCTATAGTTAGTATTAAGGGTCTTGCTTCAACCCCTGGTGGTTTGAGTCCAGGATTATGGACACTGTGGTCAAGGTTAAAAAAGAAAGAAAATCAAATACTATGAGAATCTGGAGGTTGAAAACTTTAAAATTAAAAGACTGATTACCCCAAATCCTTAACGCTGACTTCAGTAAAAATTCCTGCCAACCAGGGATCTGGAAGGGTAATGCAATGTCTGATCGGGGTGGGAGTGGGAGAAAGGCAAAATAGGAAGAGAAGAGGAGTCAGACTGTGGAGTTTGAGACCCTTCTCTTTCGCAAGGTGAGCTTGTGGCTGCTGTAACTTAAGCCCCTTGGCACTTTCTCATTGGTCCTGCTCACTGTCATTGAAAGACCTAGTTTATTTTATTTTTATAAAATATTGTTTAGTTGTCAACAGACTTTATTTTATTGATGTATACGTGGTGCTAAGAATCGAACCCAGTGCCTCACACATGCTAGGCAAGCTCACTACCACTGAGCCAAACCCCAGCCCCTGTACCTGCTTTATTTTTAAGAAATACTTTTTGTTTTATTGTTTATTTCAGAGACAATACCCTCAGATGCTAATGAAACCCCCAAAGTCTGGGGAAGTTGTAAAAGCATCAAAAAAAAAATCTCAAAATTATTGAATTTCATTAAAATGCAGATGGGGCTAGTTCAATTTTTCTCAGCATCTTAGTAGGAATACATATGTAATTATTCATCATTTTTCTTCTATATGTCTGTTCCCTTATTTCTCATAATTTCCCAAGAGAAGGGAAAGAAAAGAAAGGCATTTGGGGGTTCCTTTTGGGTTTGCAGCTGTCTCTCTTCTTTGGTTTGTGGCAGAGTGAAAAGAGCACTCTTCCGGCTGCCAGGCTGACACCTCCCTCCATTGCTAAGTGATTTGGGCAGAACTCCTCCTTTGGGATCCTCTTTTTCTCTTTTTCCAAAGCAGAACTTAGATAAAGCCGTTGGGCTTGGTACCCTGGCTATGGTGACAGGGGCTGTGGAGTTATTGAAGGGGAACTGGGAATCCGTGTATCAGACAAGTCTGAAGTTGAACAAAACCACGCTGACTTTATGTCTATTAAGTATGTGTTGATGACACTCTTGTCATTAATAAGGTGCAATTAATAGTATTATGGGATCTTTTCTAACTTTTGCCAATGTGCTTTTCCTAATTAAAAGTGTTTTTTGAATTTTTAGTTTTGATATTCATGACTTTCTTAATTAAAATGCAATTGAATTTTTGCTAATGTTAACCAATACAGTGTTCTTAGTCAATGTATACTGAATATTCTGTTAAAATGAAAAAAGTCTGCATGCATCTTTGATAGTAAGAATAGCTCACAATTGTAAAGGCTGAGAATCACAGGTCTAAATGATTTATCAGCTCTTTCCCAGGACTAACATTTTGGAATTCTTACTTGTGTGTAAAAAAGTAGCCATTAGCTATGAAGCTACTTAAATTCACATTAAATTCTAAAAATTGATTCATTTCACAATAACTAGACTTCAAATGCTCAATAGCCCCATGAGTTAGTGGGTACCATATTGGAAAGGGGATATAACAGAATATCTTGTCATTGCAAAAAGTCCTATTAGACAGTTGTTCTAGGAGAACTAGACAATAGGATCATTTTAGTGTGTTTTCTGTGACATGATATGGTCTTATCATGTAATTCTCAGAAGAACATGCATTTCAGTCTGAAAGGCCTTCAGTCTTTGGTTCAGAGGCTGAAGTGGGGGAAGGAACACATGGTGAGCAGGGGGTTAAGAAGCCCGCCCCGCCCCTTGTAGGACAGTTTGCTTTTGCACCTTTGATTGCCCTGGAAACATGATGCCCACAGACACCCCGGCACACAGTGACTGTTGGCTCAGCCACACCCCCAAACAGCCTCACCCACCAGATTACCCTGAAACCCAGAAGCCTGCGTCCAGGATCTGGATAAGGTCAGACACCAGGACTTGGCTGGTTCCTAACCCAGAGGAGCCCCTGAGAAGAGGAGGAATGGAGAAGCCAACTAAAGCCAAGTAACCCATTTCCCTCTCCTAAAGGAAGGTCTTTGGGTGTGAACAGAGCCAAGGGGCTGGGGGCTGAGGGTGAGGGTCTTCCTTCAGAGATCTCTGAGGATTCACAAAGACTTAAGGCTTAGTAGGAAACAGTCATGGGTCAGAGAGAACAAATGGGCCTGATTATGTGTTTAAAAGACCCATTTCCCCTTCTCAAGAGGAAATTAATAATATATTCTTTGAAGAAAATTTGGAAAATGCAGAAGCTGTGAGGATTTTAATAATCACTCATCGTCACTGGAGAGAGCCATTGTTAACATTCTTAACATTTAAAAATCATTTTCATTCCTTGAACTGTATGAAATGCTTTTGATTTGGCCTTTCCCTATTTAATTGCACTGAACGATAATGTCAGCTGAAGGCTGTGGCATCTTTTCTTGCTCTGGCCACTTTCTGCTTCAAAGCCTCTTCTCTCAGGTGTAAATGAGAGTTGAGGTTTTTCTGGTCCCTTCATGGGAATAATGTCCATCGGCCCATTCACAGACTTGCTCAGGGAACTCTGCGGGGGCTACGCCTTCGCCCTCATGACCATGATGGTGTTGGGGAGTTTGTCTTGTGGTTCAGGTAGGGCCCTGGCTCTTTATTTGGTTTGGGGCTGGAAGAAAGGTGTCTAGATTCATTCATATATATTCATCTGCAAAGTGATTTGGTAGAATAACCTGAGAATATAATGAGCTTAAATCTGGGACAGGATCTGAGGACTAGTTAAAACTCAGCTGCTGAATCATTTTTGAAATTTAATCAATCACTTATTAAATGTTTAATGAATATCCATTATGAACATGGTACTTTACTCAGCACTGGGTCCACAGAAGTGGGACAGACCAGACCCCTCTCTCAGAACACTTACAGATTAGTGATATTGATCAATAATGAAACAGGTGATTACAGTGTGTGCATCACAAGTGTTGTGGGAAGGGTATGCTCAGGATACAGCTGGACCCTCAGCAGGAGGAGACACTTAGTCCATTTCAGTGAATGAAGGAAGTATCCGAGGAGGTACTTGTTAGTTGAGAAGTGAAGAAATAAATTTGGAATAACCTTCTTGAACATGGAGGTGGAAGTGGGGGTGAGGGAACAGGAAGATGCAGGCAGCATGGATAAGGTGGAGAAATGGGATAGCCCAATGTGTTTGAGAACAAGTTCAGTAAAGTATATGTCCCACGTCTATTTTCCTATTTTGCTGGTAGAACTTTGAGTGATGATGTTTGCTTCAGGGTCAGTCTGGGTTGATGTCCTTACCCCCATGTATGCATGTCTCCTGCTTCTGAAGAACACCCCGGTCAAGCCTACCTTCTCAGGTGGCCTTCCCAGATCTCCTGTGATGGAAGTGAACTCTCCTTCCTCTGAGTCCCAGAACGTTCTTCTCAATACCTTTCCACTTGATGTGACTGTCCTTTATGGACACCTCTCCCTCAGCCTTCCTGCATCATAATCTCATGGAGAATGGGGTAGTGGGGCTGCCTTCCAGCGTACTTGTGTCCAGGGAATGCTGGGTTCACGATGAGGGCTGGTCTGGGCTGCTACCTCAGGTATTTTTTGGAAATCAACTCTGTTCTCTCCCTGTTTTCCCCATGGGTCTGCCCCCATTCCCCACCACAGCCAGACTCAAAATAATTTTTAGAAAAGGGTGATGGTACTTGATCCTACTTCTTCATGCAGATTGGATTCATCATGGTGCAGTTTTTCTTAAGTGCCATTATAAGATCTCTGCTATGAGTGAGGAGAGAGCAGAATTTCTCATGTGCATAGCAAACCTTGAGTGTTGTGGAGGAATTTTTGTTTTTTGCTGTTGTTGTATTGTAACCAGTGTGTGTGCATTTGTATGTCCGTGTTAATGGTCAAACTAACAGAATACCAGTGGGTAAATAGCTTCTGCATTGAGCCCAACAAGTGCCCCTCTGATACCTAGGACCCACTTGTACCTAGCCATTGGTGGGTTAATTCTTGGCACAGGAGGTCTCCAAGTTCTTGCACCAGTGACAGGGCTGTAGTACTTTGTTAGGTCAATATACATGCCATCAGTATTTGGACTATCACCTCTGTTTATCAACTATATGTCTGTCAGTGATATTAAGGTATTTCCTCCTAAATAAAACAGATTTGGGAGGCATTTTGGATAAAAGAGGGCTGATTCGGGGACTATACAGTGATTCCAACCCATAGATTTTACCATGGGCTTACTATCACTTAGGCCAGTTGCTCCACCTCTGCGTCTTAGTTTTCTTATCTGTAACAAATGGATACTAATTCATTCCTTTCTCCATTCATCCATCTCTCTGCCCACCCATTTATCCATCCAACAAACAATAGTGCTGGACATGTTCCCTAATTGCACGTACATTCAGGGAACTCAGTGTGAATCTAGCTTGAAGGTCCCACGAGACATGGAGAAAGCAGCCTGGTGAGACTGGACAGGACTGGACTGAGGTTGGGGGGCGGTCATCACAACAATGGCATTTACTTAGAGAACAGGAGGGCACTTTTGCACCCTGTGATCTTCGGTGAAGCCCCTCAGCTCTTCACTTATCTATTTTATTTGTGTAAGTCATGCACAGTGCCAAAAGAAATCGACTTTTGGAAATCGACTAGCATTTAATGAGAACCTTCTTACTTCAGATATTTCCTCCCCCCCAACATAAAGAGCTTCTATAGTCTTTGCCAAATGTGAAAATGATATACAACCTTTATAAATGTATAAAACCATACAGAAAAAAATGATAAGGATAAAAGTAAAATTAAATCCAAGTTCCACCTTCCATAGGTAAATTTCATGAAAAATCCCTTCAGGCATCTTTCTATGCAAATATTCATTTTTTTAAAAGAAAACCATAGACTGCATCCTATTATTCATGCTGTTCTGCAGCCTACTTTTCTTCTGAAGATTATCAGCACATGCTGAAAGTTCTATTGCTGGCAGGATGGTTGAAAAGAAATGCTTAATGTTAAAAGGGGCTGCGATCTCCACAGTTTCTTTCATCACAGCATCCTAGGATGGTGTGAGTGTTAAATCCTCTTCTTACATTTTCTCCTTGAATAAAGCCTGTACATAGGTCTCGACTGGTGGGCTGCTTTTCAATTCAACAAATACATATTTTCATGGCATTCCTTTGTGTGTACATAATTAGTTTATTTAATTACACCCCAGCCAATAAATATTTGAGTTTTTTTGTGTTATAATTCTATTATAAACGACTTGTGTATTCAACTTTGTCTAGGTGTAAAGTTGTACAATCCCACTCTTAGGATAAATTACTAAAAATAAGAAGGCTGAGGTCAAAGGCTTTTACATTTTAATTCCTATTTGAGTCAGGGGCTAAGGAGCAAGAGAAGCAACAGTGTCCCATCCATGCCAGGCATGGGATATGGAGACAAGCATACCAGTGCCTGGCATCAATGGGCTTTGAGTCCAGTGGGGGACACACAGTGGTCAATAGGAATTGTAACCGAGGGTGGACAGCCCCTGTGGGTCCCTGCTTAAGGGGCAGACAGCACAGATGACTCTCCATGGACGAACAAGGTGGATAGGCAGAGAGAATGTCTCCCATCAGAACAGGGGTGGGTTAAGCAAGAATTCCTCAAAAATCTGGGAGGGGTTCCCTAAAGTGTAAGCAATGCTGAGGCTACAAGCTGGGAGAGTGCGTGGGGCACTGTGGTCCAGTCTGGGTGGCTGGTCCTTAGAGTCTCTTTCCTACCCCTCGACCTACTTACTGCCTCTTAGCCCCTGGACTTTCTTATCTCCTTTACTGTCCAGGCTGGGTTTCCTTGCATGGGGACTTGCATGACAGCTATTTTTTTTTTTTTTTTGGTACCAGGGATTGAATGCAGCAATTACTCACTGAGCCACATTCCCAGCCTTTTTTAAATATATATTTTATTTAGAGACAGGGTCTCGCGGAGTTGCTTAGGGCCTGGCTGAGTTGCTGAGACAAGCTTTGAACTCATGATCCTCCTGCCCCAGCCTCCCGAGTCACTGGGATTATAGGTGTGCAGCATTGTGCCCAGCTCGTATCTACTCTTCTGCAAGGTAGAACTGACTAGACAGCATAGGATCAAGGTCGATTGTGGAAGGACTCTGCTGTCAAGGACAGGCTTGCTACTTGCATAGCTTCCTGCTGATATAGCCAATACAGCCAATGAGTAGATCCTCGCCTTCCAGGGACCTGCTGTAATGCAGCACAGCGATGGCAGGATGAGTCACCTCTGCTGGTGGTTAAGGTCAGGGGTTATTGCCAATGTAAACCCCTCAGAACTGAGGCCTCCAGATCCTCCGCATGGAGCTGTCCTCATGGGCAGCCTGCAATGAGCCAGTTCCTTGTCCTCCCATGTGCACTCACTGGCCCTTGTGTCAGCAATTGCCACCTGGGTACGATGACTGGTGGCCCATATGACATCACCAGCAGGTGTGGGAAGCTGTGGGATCTTGGTTCTTGGGCTGACTGCCAGTTGGGGACAGAGGACATTTGTTCTGCATGACAGAAGATGACAACTGTGGCTGGAGAGATAAGCAAGGTTTCTGTCTGAGTCTCTGGAAGACAGGTTGGCTGGAAGGAAGCAGGAACAAGAGGAGAACTTCCAACCAAGGAAAGGCTCTCTAGTAGCAGCAAATGCTGCTGGTGCTATTCCTTGGGGCTTGAACCCAGGCAGAGACCTGCACAGGCTCTTGGAGTTGCCTGTGCCTGGTCTGTTCAGGGGTCTGGCCACCCATGATGAGGGGTCTGGGTTGTGTGTGCCAGGGACTCAGAGGAGACCACTAGCTGGGGAAGGTAATGTCCCCGACTGTGCTAATGAAACATAGCAGAGTTGTGGGTTCCCATGAGCACAACCAGACTAGACAGCTGCCTCTATACTCCTCCCCCACCCTCCACTTGCCATTGCCAAGCAAAATGGCCATGTTTCTAGATTCTCAGGTTCACATTTTGGCCCAAATGTTGAACTGACGTTGATTTTTGTAATTGATGTCTATAATTAATCTGGTGATGTCCCTCTCCTATCTTCCTGCCTCCCAAATGCTTATAAATGCCGACATCAAAGTACTAATATATGAGTTAGGATGTTGGTTTGGCAATTGTCATAGACACTAAAATCAGTGGCTTTACTAGATTGTGACCCAGCCTCTGTCTCCCTTGTGGATCAGGCATCTTGATAGTGTTCCCTTATCTGAGTGGCTTAAGATGGTTGTTGAATTATCCACATTTCAAGTAGCAGGATGGAGGAAAATTTTGGCAGGATGCAGACTGTTCCCTGCCTTTACAGTAACTTATTCCCCAACACCCTATTGGCTGAAAGTTATCATGTGGCCATACACAGCCTTACAGCCCTGGCTGCAAGGGATTCTGGGAAAGATAATTTTTATAATTTGGTGGTTACGTGCCCAGTTAAGAATTAATGATTCTATCAGATTCAAACGCATGATATATCAAGATCATTGTACTGTCATGTGTAACTAATTAAAACAAATTTAAAAAATTAAAAAAGAATTAATGATTCTATTATGATGAAACAGAAAAGAAAGGGAAAACAGGAAACAAGACTCAAAAATAAAGATTCATAGTGATGAGATAAACATGTGTATCAGGAGAATGCATCTACGCTGCGATGGCTGGTTTTGTCTAGGCCTTGAAGACTGTGCACTCACTCCATTACCCCTTCCTTGGAGACCATTGCCCTACAGGGTTGTCTGGTCTTTCCTAGAACTTTTGAGGAACCTTTCTGAAAATAACAGTACTTTGCTTAGAAATATCTACTCTAAGCCCAACTACTTGGACTTGTGACTCTGGAGTGGTAAGGATCATTGATAGCAGTCACATTTTATTGACATGTCTGAGGGACAGCCCAGGTTTTTTTGTTGAACTGGATCGTTGGCTCATTGCACTTTGTAATAAACCTACTAAATTGTGAAAACCTTCATATTGGCTCTTGGAATAGCACCATTTGTCACAGTAGAAATGTTCTTGAATGCTTTTCTCAGAAGTCATACTTCTGGTTAAGAGCTGGGTGGGCTGGCAGATATTATCTTACTTTATTGATGCTCACATTATTCAAAGTAGAATCCTAAACCCTGACAAAATAAAAATAGATCACATTCATTACTCCTTCTCGGTGTTCTGCACTTGTCTGTGTTGAGAGCTGAATTAGATTAGTTTGACAGGATTTGTTTTTTAGGACACTCTTACCAAATACCTTTGTACATCTTTATATACTGCAGTGTTTCTTGTCTAATGATTTCTTTCTGCTGTTTTTTTTTGTATTTAAAAAAATGATGCAATGTGCATACATGAATAATGATTGGTTTTATTTATATAATTGTTACAAATAATTATCAGGGTTAGACAGAAATATTTCTCTCTCAACATGGGCATATGAATCATGCATCATTTCATTTGTAAATTGTACTTTAAAGAAGTTTGAAAAAAGTTTTCTCATCTTTCTGAAACGTCTTGATAAATTTTTACCTTTGCATACAAAAGTAGCATAGATGACTGTCCTTTTATGTTCAGTTTTTTGAAACAAAGATGATACTTTGATCAACTAATGTCATTGTAGCTTGGTGGTGATTTATTAATGCTTACTAATGGTAGATGGATTTTTTTTGGCTGTTCTGCACCTTTGAACTTCCCTTCCAAATTGGTATCAAGGTAAAAGCCATAAACTTGCTTTCCCAGCTTCCCTTGCAGCTAGGAGGGAGGCATGTGACCCAGGCTAAACCAATCAGATGCTCACATTTAAGGTTTTGAAAGCTAGTGACACAAATAAGCAGTGCAGCATAGAACCATCTGGTGAGAAGAGAAAGTTGGACTATTTTCTTAGAGAGAGAAGTGGGAGAGATTCTGGCAGTACCCTTCCATTTCCAGTGTGATAGAGAAGCTGCCACAGTGGCTTATGTATGGCAGCTTATCTACCACATAGATAAGGGTCTGTCCAGAGGTCGCATGCAGTGAGATTGGCGCCTCACTAGGCTTTGTAGTCATCAAGCCTATTTCTCTGGGACTCCTTCAAAATTTATAAACTGCTACAGATACTTTAACTCACTCCTTTTCTATTTAATCTAGTCAGAGAGAGTTTCTGTACTTTGCAACTAAGAAATTAATTTGGCACAATTGGAATATGAAGGTTATGAACAAGGAAATAGGATTCTTCCATAATACCTCTTTTCAGTTATTGAAAGATATCAGTAGAACAAGAGGATTTGCCAAGTCACTCTTACAGGATTCATCATTTACTTAAACTGCTTCGTTGTTGAGAACGTTCTTCTAAGGAGAGTAACACACAACCAGGCAAGATATTTCTAAAGGAAATGGAAGGTGAGTTAATACTCATTGATACAATGAATAATTAGAAGTTTAGAATTCACCAATAACCTGAGGAGCAGAGTCTCTTGGGGTTAAAATATGAGTCATAAAGAGAGGTCCTTTGGAATTGTCCAGGTCCTTGGTTTGAGAGATGAAGAGCTGGTTGGAATGGAGAATACAGTCTCACTAGACACCCATGATGAAATTTTTCACTATAGTACAGTGAGTTTAGTTCCTTTGTATAAATATGAAGAAATGGGATAGCTGGGTGATCAACATATAAGTGTTGAGTGCCTACTCAGTACCATTCACATGCATGAGGGCTGTGACATTATAAAGACACAGTCTCTATCCTCACTGGTACCATAGTTCATGTGCCAGATAAGTGTGTGCACAACCAAGTCCTTCCTGTCCTCAGGCCTGTGCCTCTTGTATTACATTTTCCTTTGTAATTGAATACTTTAAAAAGTGTTCCTATTGGTGCGTTAGCTATACATGATAGTGGGATTCATGCATAGAATATAATTTGCTCCATTTCAGGAACCAGTACTTCCTCTCCCCTCCTCCCCATTCCCCTGTTCCCCTTCTCTACTGGTCTCCTTCTCTTTATATAGTTCTAAAATTAGAACTATATATACAGGTATATATACAAAGATGGAATTCACTGTAGTGTGTTCATATATGAACATAACATAATTTTCTCAATTTCATTTTGCAGTTCCTCCCTTTTCCCATTCCTCCTCCCTCTCAATCCCTTCAATCTCTTCAATCCCTCCCTCAACTCCACTTCTAATCTCCCATCTATTTTCATGGGATTCCCCCTCCTTTTTTAATCTTTATTCACTTTATTTATTTTGATGTGGTGCTGAGGATCAAACCCAGTGCCCCACATGCAGGAGGCAAGTGCTCTACCGCTGAGCCACAACCTCAGCCCCCTCCCCCTCTCACTCCCCCCCCTCATTTCTCTCTGACTTCTGCATATGAGAGAAAACGTTCAACTCTGGACTTTTGGAGTCTGGCTTATTTCACTTAGCATGATGTCCTCTGTCTCTACTCATTTACCAGCAAATGCCTTAATTTCATTCTTCTTCCTGGTGGAGTAAAACTCCATTGTGTATATATGCTACATTTTCTTTATCCATTGATCTGTTGATGGGTATCTGGGCTGGTTCCATACTTGGCTGTTGTGAATTGTGCTGCTATACACATTGTTATGCATGTGTCATTATAGTACAGTGAGTTTAGTTCTTTTGTATAAATACGAAGGAATGGGACAGCTGGGGATTCTGGTGGTTCCATTCTTAGTCTTTTGAGAAATCTTCGTGCTGCTTTCCAGAGTGGTCGTACTGATTTGCAGTCCCATCAACAATAAGTGAGTGTACATTTCCCCCAACATCCCAGCCAGTGAGGGGTAGTGGGTATGAAAATCGAAAGTTTTATTGAGATGTTTGCAGATTATTGAGAAATGTAGATAACATGGCAGTATAATAAATAATACAGAAATCCTGTGTACCTCTTACCCAGGTTTCCCCAATGGCAACGTCTTACAAAGCTATAAGTCAACCTGGATGTTGACTTGATAAAATGCACTGATCTTATTCACATTTCCCAAGTTTGACTGGTACTCATTTGTGTGTGTGTGTGTGTATGTATATTTAGTTCTACACAATTTTATCACAGGTGCTCATTTGTGTACCAACGCAGGTGAGAACAGACTACTTTCATCACCATAAGGATCCCAAAGATTTTTCCCTTTTTACAAACACATCTTTTTCCATCTCTGATGGTATCTGTTTGCTTTTTTTTTGAGTCATGTGTTCTTGATACCTATAAAGATACTTAATAATTTGTGTTATATGAATAAATGAATTAAGTGCCACAAGATAGATCTCTCTCTCTCTCTCTGTCTCTCTCTCTCTCACACACACACACACACACATACACAACCTACACACACACATACTGGATTTGAAAGGCAGGAGAAGGAGCCCTTGTTTGAGCTGAGCCTTAAAGACAGGGAATCAGGAGTGGCAGGACTTCACAGTGAGAATCATGGACACCCCTGCCGCGGACTGTGAGCATAGTGGCTCATCTTGCATGTTCAGAGGGACTGTCCAGGTTTGAGGTGTTTCTATTGCTTTCTGTCTGATGGCCCCAGGCAAGTGGCTTGACTTCTCTGGGCTTTTCTCATCTTTACAACTGAGGGGTGTTAGAAAGGACTGCAGGGTTGTGGGGGATGGTGCTGGTGCAACCCCAGTGGAGGGCCTGGCCCATGGTAAGCCTTCCATAGATTCTCTTAGTATTCTGGATTTAGGTGTGTGAGAAGGGACTCTGCCGCAGTCTGGCTGGGCACAAATCATGAGCCACTGAAGCAGGAACAAACTTTATTTCTGAACTCCACCAGCACACTCCACACACGCTCCTGGGAACTCTCCTGAATGCCACCCACGCGGCTCCTTCAGCAACCACCAACCGGAAATCCCTCCTCCGGCACTTCCCCAACCAGTGGGAACTCTCCGGGAATCCCCGCACGAGAACTCCAAAGTAGCAGGCCGAGGCGGACAGCAGGGGTCTAATATACACAGCTTAACATAACCATTATCATCTCAATGGCTTGCTGGTGTCACCTCTCAACCACTCCGTTCTGGCAAAAATGCCATGCGTCATTTGGACTCGGCTATGGCTCTCAGCAGGCCTCCAAGGGCACAGAATGGAGTCCTGGATAAACCCACCTTTGTGGAAGTCCTCCTGGCACCCCACAGTGGCTCTTGCTCTGGACCCATCTGCCTGGTGGTCAGTCGCATGGAGGCTCCAGGGGCACTGTCTGCATTTTGCAATATTTTTTATTGTATGTTAGTGGGCAGTTGTGAATCTGGGGACTAATAAGATGCCAGGAAGCTTCCCTCCTGTGCAGCCAGGGTTTGGTGGCCCCACCTAAACTACTAGGTCAGTGGTTGACCTTTACCCCGGCCATAGCTCCTTCCCAGGAGGCTTGGAGGTGACCAGGGGTCAGGTCTCTTTCATCTTTATCTCCTGTTTGTGGGGTGCGGGAGGGTGTCTACTGTGAGGCTGGCTGGGGGTTGGGGTGCAGGGCCCCTCTTGGTTGAACTGAAATTCCCTTACTGGACAAACATCTTCAGTGGGAAAAGAAAACTGGGATTATAAGGACAAAAGTGCAGTTGTTCAGGGACAGGGAGATGAAGCCTTGCGTCCCCATGCCAGCTACCACCACCACCAAAGGCCATGGCAGGAGAGCTCTTCCAGAAAGTGAGCTACAGAGACAATGCCTGCTCTTTCTCAAGTGTGGGGCTGCACAGAACCTCCATTGATGGTTCCTAGCTAGTTAATGATCACCATGGAGGTTGCAAAAGGGAGATTGAAATGTTTTTTCAAAAAAATATATATGTATATATGTATATATTTTTAAATTAAAAAATATATATATTTCCTACAAAAAAAGAAAGATTTTTCCTTTCCATTTTAGATCAGCATAAGTTTATGGATTATATTTCTGTAAGGTGTTATAATCCTTTCTTGTCATTATTTTGATGCTCAAATTGTCCCATATTTTGCCAGAGGGAGCCCCTTCAGTGTGGCTCTGTTTTTTTTTTTTTAACTTTTTGTTTTGTTTTGTTTGGACTTTTCCTTGACATTGTTTGAACACTTTCTTACCTTTTGGCATAATAAGATATTCTAGGTTCATCATAAGAGAAAAATTGAACTGACATGTGTAATCTCTACTGATTCAAATGTTAAAAAAAATTAGAAACAAAACAAAACAGGAACAATAGGACCCATGCCCAGTTTCAACACTGGCAAACGACTCCCTACACTCTGGCTCTAGACTGGTCTTATGATCAGTGATACCCTCAGAAACGGAGTGTGGGTGAGTCACTGTTGACTCCTGGGGCAGACTCACTGGTGAGGGGCAGATGCTTGGGCTCAGTCAAGTTCAGGCTCATGAACACCTGCTCCCAAAACATGGCACGTATCCATGGTAATGGAAGACAGAAAGCATATGGCAATTAAAGCCAGGAGGAATGTAAATGCTTTTATTTAACGGTTTAAACTCTGCTTCATGAAAAATATGGCAAGAGCCACAAACCAATTATAAAAATGTTTATACCAATTTCAATTTCTTCTGCCCTCATGTCTGTAGAGGTGAGGATGCAGAGGAAAGTGGACCAACAAAGGAAAAACAGAGGATGAAGTTAAAAAATCCTCAAAACTGGCTAAGGCAAGAGAGGGTGGGGAGGAAGGGGATGGGGAAGAGAGAGAGAACACCTCGGGAAAAAAAAATATTCTTCCAAAGCAGAGTCTCCAAGTAGGGCCTGGGACTTCTAAACGATTTGTGTGTCACTTGACAAGAGTCTCACAAACAGCTGTATAATATCAACAGAGTGTGGAAGGACACAAATAACCCCGTGGACTAGGATGGAAGGACAGACAGCCTGTCGGTCAGAGGTGGTCATGGGCTGTGTCCCTTGGGAACTGCTATTATAGTAGAATGCGTGACATCAAGGGTGCCTTGTGTGAGCTGTCCATGTGCTTTGAAATTGCTCTGGACCATCTCAGTTGTTTTAAGACAGAAACCCAAATGGTGGTCCACCATTTATTGAGAAGACCAGGGCCTGGGGAGGATTTGAAGAGCAGTCCATCTCAGTATGGCACCCTGCTTTTTCACTAAAGGTTTTGTAAGGCCCTTTAGCATTATCTACTGAGTTAGATAAGACATTACCCTGAGTCTGGGAAAGTGCATTGACATTTTTAGATAAAAGGTGATTGAAACCTGATGTTTAAAAAAATAAATAGTACTGAAGTTTTTCAGGCAAAATAAGGTTACCGTGATATCTTGATCTCTTGGACCCAATGATCTGACATTTTCTAGCCCTCCAGGTGTTAAGACTATCCATAAAACAAAAGATGTGTAGTATTCAGTATTGAGTCACAAGCATACAGTGTAGCTCCTCTCTTGCCATGCCCAGAGCACACCTTGATAATGGACCACAGCGTCACGCCCTTCCCAAGTAGTTCTTCAGGGAGCAACCGACAACTGACAAAAGTTAATATTTATTAATACTTGGCTCAGAGAGCAGACCCACCCCTGCACCATTTCTCATACCTGCTCAGTGACGATCCAGATGCAAGACACTTAGCTGCTAAAACATATGTCCCCTCTGTCCTGATTCTGTAAGCCAGGAAAACAGACTATTCCAATTAACAATTTTTTTAAAAGTGCTATTTGATTCATCAAGAAAGACCATGTACTAGAATAAAAGCAGCCCTGGATAGTGAAGCAGAGGTCATGGGTTTCACTCCAAGTTTTATCTGAAGCTGAGCTACATGCCTTGGGCTGATCAGGCCCTCAGTCTATCTACAGAGTGGAGTTGGATTGATTTGCTAAGCTTTCTTCAATGTACAATCTTATTTTTTTTTAAAAAATTAAACACCTGCTATATAATATTGATTGGATGGCTACGCTGGCTGGTTGAGAAGGGCAAGAAAAATCCTGTAAAAGAGCTCTCAGTCTGCTTGGGAAGAAATTGAGGGTGAGGGTTAGGACTTTTGGAGGCACTCTCTGTTGATCAGAATATTGTAGTCGAGTGGAATCCAAATATCCACCTTCGCTGTACAACAGTAATTGAATGAGGACTACAACATGATGCTACTTTCTAGAAAGAGACTTCTTCTGTAGCCAGTTTCAGTGATGATTTCCCTGTGTTGTGCAGTGTTTAACAGTGATTTGGTTTCTTTTAGATTGCATGTAACAAAATAATACACAGATCACCCTCACTAGTGGAAGTGAGTTCTATGGATACATTGAACGATGGATAGTAAAACAGAAAAGTTCAGAGGTCAAGAAGCTAGGTTTTAGAGTCAAGTCTTGTCTCCACCACCTGCAGGCTGGTTGATCCTGGGCAAGTCATTTAAATTCTTAGAGTGTTTCTTTCTTCCTCTGTAAAATAGGGATAATAAATAGTAGCTACCTTATAAAGTTATTTTGAGCATGAAATAAAAACAGAGGTCCCCAGTGGACATCAGGCTTCCCCTAGCACTTTATTGTTTGATCATTATGAAAGCTCAGCTATTTCGACTCTGCTTTGAATTCTGCTACCACCACCAACTAATTGTACTGTCTTCCTTTTATACCGGGTCACTTTTGTTGGCTCATAACTCATAAAAGGAAGTAGCCCTGTTGCCATTTCTCTTTGGGGCCCCAGCAGGTTGCTTTTACCTGTGTGAGTTCTGGGCTTCTGCCCCTGTTACCATCTTCTCAGCTCTCTCCCACTTGAATTTGAATCCTTTTATCCATATAACTAGATATTGTCATCACTTTTGTGACCTCCTAGACCTCTGGTGGACCCATGGACCAATCAGCTGGGCCCATGGATTGGTCACATGGAGCCAGAATAGCCTTACTCCTGAGAAGAGCGCTCTGGGGATCACAGCCCACCTCAGCCTGGTGTTGCAGTCCTGTGGTTATAGGGATGAGCAGAGGTCCCCAAAGAGTCCCGGTGCCCTTGACAGCCAGGCTGGGAAGCAGATAGGAGGCACGTACCATCTCCTATCTTTTATGTAACACGTTGCTTTCCTAATTGCTTTTTACTTTCACATCTAGAATATTAGCAACTTTAGGAGAGAAACTTAATTATTTATGGTTCCTTTGCGTATATGCATGACTTAGTATAGGTAATTGGTCAGTAAAACACCACACACACACACACACACACACACACTTTTCAACAAATATTTTTTTTTCAGTTTTAAAGCAATTTAATTGAGTTATAGTTTACATAGTTTACATATAATAAAATGAATTTATTTTAACTGTATATTTTGATGAATTTGACAAATGTCTGCATCCAAGTAGCCACTCCCACATTGAGATCAACAAATATTTAGTAATAATGATCTTTTTTGCATGAGTGGTGCTGAGAATTGAACCCAGGGCCTCATGCTTACTAGGGAAGTGCTCTACCACCAAGCTATATTCCCAGTCCCAGTAATAATAAAGTTGCTTCAATTTTTCTATGATATACTTACATATTTTTCTAATATCAAAGAAGTTTGTAGGCCGCATCAAAAAGTTCTAGTGTTTAAGAATTACATGCAGGAAGTGCCTTGTGCAATCTCTGTGATCTTGTCCCAGTGACATTGTTGCTCCAGGTCTCTGTTTCTTCGTTTAACCAGAAATAGGGATAATAGATCTACTAACCTTTGGGATTGCAAAGCCTAAATGACACATAATTTGTGGAATGCCCATTACAGTCTGCTTATGACGTGGTAGTTGGTGAACAGCATTAGTTCTCCTTCTTACCGAGAACACTTCTTATTGTTGGGCTTCTTAAGGAGAGGGAAATGGAACCCAGGGAGTTTGGGATCCCTGAATTCCAGAGGGGCTCATTTTAGGTCTCTTGTCCCTAAGAGGACCCTCATTTACTCTTTCAATGACTCTCACTTAACTTTTTACCCAGGGACACCTGGAAATGCATTTTCTCAGTAAGTTTCACACAGGTTGAGTTTGTTGTTGTTGTTTTGTTTTGTATTGGTACCTGGGATTGAAGCCAGGGATATTTAACCACTGAGCCACATCTCCAGTCCTTTTTTATATTTTATTTTGAGACAAGGTCTCACTGAGTTGCTTAGAGCCTCACTAAGTTGCTGAGGCTGGCTTTGAACTTGTGATCCATCTGCTTCAGCTTCCTGGGCCACTGGGATTGCCACCTCATCTGGCTCAGGTTGAGCTTTTGCAGTTCCAGGGAATTTATGGAAGAGCTAGAGAATGCCTGGCCTCATGAGACCCATAGTTTCATTCGAATGTTGACTCATGACCAGGAGTTGAGATCCAGTCACTGACCTTTGACATTCAGTGCAATCGTTTTTAACAAGAATTCACTGAATAGTTTCCACAGTTAATATACTCAGCATTAAAATTTGTAAACAATTTAGAATCAATTAGTTATTTTTAAAAGCTTTTTCAGCATACTGTCTCTTGAAAATGATTCCTATTTTAAATATTCAAAAGCATCTCGTTTTCTAAAATAGGAGCCAAGTGTGAATATAAAGGAGAATTCATTTCCTGTTCTTCAAGGGAAGATTGACTTGCTCATGGGCTGCCTGGTCACTTTTCCTGCCCATTTTCAGCAGTTGTAGTGCACATTCATTTGAACCTAGCAAGAGAAGAGAACAGGAAACCATAGTTGTAAGAATCTTTAGCAGTGCCATGGAGAAGACAGGTGTATGTGTTTGTCCCACAGTGAGACTTAGCAACGGTTCTCATATCATGGTCTGTGCAAAGGTAGCATTCTAAGGCTCCGGTCTCCAACTGAATTAGAGGACCCAATAAAATTTTTTATTATCAAACCAGTTTGGGGACCACTACATTCTGTGGTATTTTTGTACTTTTGAGGAATCTTATTACACATTAGCAGATTGAATCGAATCTAAGGAGTCCTGTGAGACTGGATTTGTCCCTACATTTTTCAAATGTATTTCAAAATGGAGCCTCTTTATTGGTAGAAATTCTATTTGTGAATCACAAGATCTGTATTAGATACTGTCAAGCCAGGTCCTCTGAGAAAAGCAGATGCCAAGACAAGCATTAGTGTGCCAGAGATTTATTCGGGAAAAATATTGGAAGGATCAACTGCAAGAAGGGAGACTCAGCAAGTCTTCAGACCATGATGCAGGTCTGACAGTTATGATGGACAGGAGGCTGGAAGGGGAACTTGGTGGGGGGAATCTCCTCAGATAGTTTCCTGTAGGTGGATGGAGAGACTTATGTCCCAAGTCACCCATTAGAGGAGTCCTGTGTCTCACAGGAAGGGGCTCGAATTGTTTGCTTGCTGTGGTTAGTCATTAGCTGGGAGTAGCCCACTGAAGTGTGGCCTCAGTGTGACACAGGGGTGGCCTGGAGACACTGTAGCTGGGGCTGTCAGTTAGTTCTTCTCCCAGAGCTGGAGAGCTGAGCACACATTCTCCTGGCCTCCTCTCCTGGTTCTTGTCAGACAGAGTAGTTCATTCAATGCTTCTAAGTCCCAAACAGTTGCTGTATTCACTGGGGGGACATGTCCTTGCTACCTCGTGTGGCTGTTTTGGCGCAACCACAAATGAAAACTCTCTGTACCCTAGAAAGCATTCTAGAAATATGGAGGATTGTCATTATGGGTGACTGAAGCCTTTTCAAGCGCATCAGCTGCTAGAAGCCATGTGCTCCTGGACCCCAAGACCTTGTCTTGTGCATCATTGTTGAGTTTTTCCCACCTCCCATGCAAGGTGCCGGGCCTCTAACAGGTACTCAGTAAATGTTTGCTGAATGATAACAACTGTGCGCTCTCCAAGGAAACGGGCGGAGACTAAGGCTGTGTGTGGGTTCATGATGGGAGTCACTGAGATGTGTTCCCTCTGGCAGGAGGCAGAGAGCATGGGGGAGGGCCTTGTGTGGCTTCTGTCACTGTGATCTGCACTGTGTCTGGATCCCAAGTAGCAGCTTTGGGGTGAGGACGTTATTTTTTCCAAAGTGGGGGAGAGTCTCACAACCTCGCTTTACAATATGTTCTCTTTTGCTTTTTAAAAATAATTCTGAAGCTAATTGTGTTGATAATTCCCAAACCCTGATTGTACAGCATCACCCTTCCCACCAAAGTTAATTTCCCAGAGCTGTGTACCTTCTTGACTGCTCTGAGTTTTTCCAGCTCATCGCTTCTCCCTTTGGGGGAGTTCTAGCGACGCTACATGGTTAAGGTGCAAAGAAAGCAAAGAAGGGAAGGTGATCGGTAGCTGGGTTTTCTCTCAGAGCCGAGTGTCACCCTTATATTTGGTTCCAATTCCTGAAGACTGGCGTTCCCCACCCCCCTTCCTTATTTGTATATTTCTTGTATCAGCTCAGTGTTTTGCTCAATAAATACTTGTGGAATGACCCAAGGGATGAATTACATGTGTGTTGCATAAAATGCGTGCTGGGAATCATGGGGGATCTGATTCATGGCTAATGGTGAAAGTGAACACTAATGAAAAAAATCACACAAAAATAAAATCACAAACTGAATGATGAGGAGGAGAAATCACTGGTCCTTGGAGAGCTTAGAGCTGGGGACCTGCTGAGACGGGCTGTCCGAGAAGGCCTTCTGAGCATGTGATGTTAAGTGACCCTTGGAGGCTGGGGTGGTGGTACCCAGGCAGAGAGCCGCGTTGGGGCACGTGTACTTCAGACACAGAGTGGAGCATGTGCAGAGCCTGGACCAGGGTGTGTTCTGCTGTCGCTGAAGGAAGGTTGTGTGGCCCAAGCAGAGCGAGCCACGTTGTGGTCATGGTGAGGACCACACAGAATGAAGCAGGGATGACTCTAGAGCATCGTCTGCTTGAAATTTCTCTAAGATCTGCTGCAAACAATCATTTATTTCTGACTATCTACCTTGCAGCCAGATGAGTCTCGAGGTCTGGGTATTATTCTAGAAAAAAAAAGGGAGAAATAAACAATAAACTCTAGGAGGAAGATTTGAGGTGCTTTAGGTGGAGACTGCTGTGGGCCCCGGTGCCCCTGAGCTCTCTTAGGAGATGCCCCGGGATCTTTCTTTGTGAATTTCGAGAACAGACCAGACAAGGGCAGGAGGCAGGAGGCTTCTTGGTTCTCTCGAGAGGGTCCTGGGTGAGGGGTCATCTGTGGCAGGGCCAGGTAGCTGAGGCTCAGAGCCCTCACCTGGTCAGTAATTGCTTCCCCATCTCTAACCTATGAGATTTGGGTGCAGTTATCCCGCACTGTCTGAGATTCTGACTGGAGCAAATCTGCCATGACGGAAAGTGGGAGGAGGCGTACTCTGGGACCTGAGCCACAGCCCCTTTCTCTGAGGTGCTTTTTACCAGCCACATGGCCTGGGTGGCCCAGGCTGCTCATGAAGGGCCGTCCTTGTATGGTCCTCCCCTGCAGGCCCCCTTCTTCTTGGGTGCTCAGCCCCTCAGTCACTCTTACCATTGGTGACCCACAGGCCTCCACCCCAGGACCCACTGTGAGGCCCTCTTCAGTCCCAGAAAGGCACCTGATGGGGTCAACCGGAGACATCTCTGTTTCCTTAGCAACATCAAGAAGAGCTGGGGGAACTGACAAGGTGGGGGGTGATGGTTCCCTAGAGCCAATGGCCACAAACATGGCAGCGATGTGTCCTCTCACAGTTCTGGAAAAGTCTGTAATATACAGGTAACTGTATAAGCTGCTGGCAGCACATCCTGTGAGGGCTCCAGGGGAGAATCCTTCCTGCCTCTTCCAGAATCTGGTGGCTCTAGTGTTCCTAGGCTTGTGGCTGTATCACTCCAGTCTCTATTTGCATGTTCACGTGACCTTCTCCTCTGTGTGGCTTCTCCTTCTATGGCTCTTACAAGGACACTTGTCTTTGGATTCAGGTCCCAGTAGGCAATTAATTCAGGGTGATCTCATCATGAGATCCTTAATTACATCTGCAAACACAGGTCCAGATGTGGATTTCTCTTTGGGGGACCACCACTCAACCCACTGCAGTGCTGAGTCGAGAGGCATTTCACCTGCCCCAAGTGCCTTCTTTTTATTCTATCCATGTTTCTCCCTGATGAACTTGACCTCTTTGAAATGACATAAAACACAGGTCCCAGAGAAATGTCACCATGGGGAGGCAGTAGGCCGGGGAGCCTGAAAGCACAGGTTCCTGGGTCGGGCCATCTCAGTGCAAGGCCCAGCACTTACCAACCTCTCCAGGGCTCAGTCTGGTCATCTGCACATGGGGCACAGTAACAGTACCCACCTTTGAGGGCTGCTGAGGGGCTCAGATAGGATAATACTTCTAAAGGCAGCTTGGGCTGGCCCAGAATGAAGCACTGAAATGAACAGTGAAACTTATGACAGATGAGCAGGGTCCTGAAGAGGATCAAAACCTCAGTGTGATGGTTGGATGTGGCTGGACCCAGCCAGGGCCTGGGCACCTTCTGGAGCTAGGTCTTATTGAGATTTTCTTCCTTCCTTCCTTCCTTCCTTCCTTCCTTCCTTCCTTCCTTGTGCTGGGGTCGAATCCAGGTCCAGGGCCTCACGTGTACTAGGCAAGTGCTCTGCCACTGAGCTGCACCCCAGCCTTCTTTTGAGTCTCCATGTGCCTGTGGTTACCTGACTTGGGAGGAAACACGGTGCCCCTCCTCTCAGGCCCTCCTCTGAGCCTCTGTTTGCTGATTGGAGTCTTGGTCTCTGGCAGCCAAGAGCAATTTCAAACAGAGATAGGGAGCTGCCAGGCAGGCACACTCAGGAAGGGTACTTCCTGGGAGGCAACCCACCCTGTGGGTGGGGGCAGCCAGGTGCCTGGTACCCAGGTCACTGGGCTCCCGAGGGGATCTTTTCTCCTTCCAAGACAAGTGCTGGATACCTTTCCTCCTGCTGGGCTCAGCTCCACTGGTCTGGGAAGCGTGGGCAGTCCTGTGCCCACCCACGACCTGCTGGTCAAGGTGAGGTCTGTTGCTGCTTCTCATTGCTGAGCTCGGCCCTTGCTCTGTCACAGGCCAAGCTGTTGGAAACCCTTGGCCATGCTCCTCCTCTGCTTGTCCTTAGAGAGCTGGGCCACCGAGGATGAGGATGCAAACAGCACAGAAAGACTGAGCTTGGGTGTCAGGCTGCTGTGTGGCTGAAGGTTGGTTCCTAAACTTCTCTGAGCTCAGGTTGAGTGCCCTGGATGGATATTTAGGAGGGAGCCTAGAGTGGAGATCTGGAGGGTCAGGCTTTGACTGCACCTCTGTTGTTTATGGCTGTGAGACCTCAGGTAACTCCAAACCTTCTGGACCTCAATTTCCTCTTCTGAAAGGGAGATTGAGCACCTCCCTTGGGTGGCCATGGGGAGGGTCCAGTGAAAACAATGTCTGCAGAGCTGGGAGCGCAGAGCACGGCCCCCTGTACCTGCTCAGTGAAGGGCAGCTACCACAACCATCCTGGAGCACTTTGAACAATGAGAATAAAATAAATGACTATATTCAATCAAATGTACACTAGACAATGGGTAACCGTATAAAGTCAATTTCAGTGTGGGCAAGAAGGCAAAGCATTTATGGAAGAGTAAGGAGGTACCCAGCTTGGCCAGTTTGTAGCTGGGTGACTCTGAGTAAGTGGTCCAACCTCTCTGAACCTTAGTTTTCTTGTCTTGAAGTAAGAATAATAGTAGCTATTTTCTTCACATTGTAAGGGCTTTACCTGTATACACACACATTCCTCAGTACTGTAGGAGGCAGGTACCATATGATATCCAATTTAAGATGAAGAAATGAAGCACAGAGAGGTTATGCAGTTTGCTCCAGGTCACGCAGAGGATAAGTGCTTGAGGCCAAAGTTAGACCCGAGCCTGTGTCTGAGCCAGTCTGCTGGTAATATTTGCCAGCCCCCCTTCTCTCTCAGGGTTTCATACGTGGCAAAGTTCACAGAGGAGGGCAAGGCCCTGCATGACCAGGTCTGAGTCATGGCTTCATGCTTCTCCATGTCTCCTGTGTATGGCACACGCTGCTCTGTGAATGGGGATCTCCAGCAGGTGTGGAGAGTGGTGTTTTGCATTTCTGTAATATGGGATCTTCTTCCTATTTGGCTCCTGTCACAGACTGGGAACCATTTAGGTCTTCCCTCTTGTTTGTGCATTTGTGAGTCGATTAGCACTGGCAATAGCAAATCTTTTCTGAGTCCCCCGACGATAGGCATAACTTTGGACCCCTTCTCTTTGGTGTTTCCAAGATGAGCCTGGGAGGGACAGATCTGGGACACTCTGCATGATTGGGACGCAGTACACTTTGACCCTGAGCTGAGGCTGACATTTCAAGGGTGGTTACTCCTGGAGAAGTCCATGGGAGTGTGAGAGCTTCCTCCTCCTATCCAAGAGGCTCAAATCCCAGCTCTGCCTCAGCAACTGAGAAACATTTGTTTCTGGGACCTTGTACATTTCCCTTAGAGGAATTCATTCAGGATGATGTGGTTCTACTGAGGCTCCCCCAAATGCCTGCTGAGGGATGTTAGCCTGCACAGGAGCTTCCTGTCCTTCTGTGCAGCACATCAGTGCAAAAGGGAGCAATCCATTTCTAGTGGGGATTTTTTTTTTCTTTTTGAGATCATTTCTGTTGCATGGATGGCTGGAAGCTGTTTGTGAGTAATTGCACTGGGTTTTATCTTCCTAATTCAGGGTTTAACTGACTTAGAGAGGCTCATTCGACTGCTCTAATTAAAGTTTTTCCTCTTGGATTTCATCAGCTGGAGTGAAGTAGATTTTCCCACCTCTTGGTTGCATAAGTTATTAAGGAACTCACACATATCAACTAGGTAGGCTCCTTTGCAGGTCATCTTTGAAAGACTTACAGGCATTAATTTCCAAAATCTAGTGAGTTTTGATTTTAACAGATTTGAATTTCCTTTTATATTTTTTAAGAACATAGAGAAAAGTAATGAGGCTACCATTTTGAATTTGGGTGGAGCATATTATGTAATGCACAGGAATTCTGAAGTAAAGTTCTGTGGAAAGAAAAAGGCAGTTTTTGAATGAATGGGATGTGAGATGCCTGTTCGCCCTTAGCCTGGCCTGGACTTGGAGAGGATGGCTGTGGCTTGCATCCTGACAGGTGCACACAGGGTAAGTGGGTGTGCAGAGGTCCCAGCCCTGCCCATAAGCTCATGTGTGAACTTGGGTTTGTTCCTTCTGTTCTCTGGGCTTCAGTTTCACCAATTGTCCAATGAATAAATGGGTCTTGATTGGTGGTCAAACATAAAAGACCTAAGTTTATTCAGTTGTTACTCCAATTCCTCAACACATAAAATAGACAAAAATGGACCCTCTCAGGTTGAAGGAGGTAGGAGGGGTGGTGTCCAGATCAGGCTACCTGTGCCCTTCTTGAGCTCCATTCTCTCCCTTATACCCCTGAACACTCAGGCACACCCCTAGACTTGAGATTGATAGACAGTTCCTCTCAGGTCGTATATCTGGAACTTCATTTTCAATTTCTACCTTAGCTCACTCTCGTTTCTCTAGTCATTTTGCGAAAAGATAATGAGGAAATGACCCTATTATTTCATCTCCTCTTGATCAAAATTGCAAAATATTGTTATGATTCATTCTGATTTTTTTCTCTTGGAGAAACTAATAAAAAGCCTCATTTCCCCCCTGTTGAATGTTTTGGGGCTCTCTGTGGACATCAGCTCATAATGTTGAAAGGATTTGAGTTCTTCATCACTGGAGACCATGACACTCCGGCTGGCTATTCTGAGAGTCTTATATATTTGACTAAATAAATACTTCATGAATTAGTCAATATTCTGTTGCTACAACAAAATATCTGAGACTAGGTAGATTTTAGAAATAGAGGTTTATTCTATGAATGCAGGTTTATTCACAGAGAACTCATGGTTCTAGAGGCCAGGAAGTCCAATACCAAGGTGTCAACATCTGGCGAGGGCCTACTTGCTGCATCATAACATGGCAGAGGGCATCATGTGGTAGGAGAGAGAAACACGCTAACTCAGATCTCTTTTCCTTGTCCTATAAACCACAAATGCCAACATAGGGGGTCCCACCCTCATGATTTCATTTAATCCTAATTACCTCCCAGAAGCCTCACCTCCAAATACCATTAACATATAAATTTGGGCATCAAGTTTTCAACACATGAACTTTGAGAAACACATTCAAATCTTAGCAAGCACCATCATGTGCAAAGCACCTATCATGTACAAAGCCCTCAGGTATCTCCCACACCTTGCTAACTATATACTTTGAAAAAACTGTGACCTAAATAGTTACATGCTTAGGAAGGAACTGGATTCTGCAGAGATATTCAAGATTAATGCATATAAAGGCATGTTTAGGAGCCCTTCCAGCTCTGAGATGCTGCACACTTCCAGAAGACTGCATAACCTTTCACATGTAGTTACCTTCTAGAACCTCAGAGAAATGAAGCAGCTGTGCAAGTGACCCCCACTAGAACAGGCATCCAGGCATCAATTGCAGCCAGAGAGGTTATTTTCTCAGATTTGATTTTGCTTCTCTCAATAGGAAGTTTGTGGGTCTATTTTAATTCTGGAAAAGTTCCCAAAGAAGGTCTTCTATCATGAATGTAGAGAGGAAGATTTGGGGGCTACAGGTTAACGTACAGAAAGCTTTGGTCTGACTTCTGTATACAGACTGGACATGGTCAGAGATGGGCATGAGATGGTAGTCCAAGCAGAGCTGAGTGAGGGACCAGGCCAAGGAACTGAGACAGGGTGTGGCTCTGAGCTGGCCAAAGATGAGAACTTTCTGACCACACCCTCCTCCTGGTGTTCAGGGGAGTCTTTGAGTTATCTCTCTGCATTGTTGTGCTTGACTGGCTGCTGGGTCTGAGGCCTGCCTATATTCACTGTTTACCATGACCTTGGGCAAGCAGCCTGACCTCTTCAAGAGAGTTTCTCCTCTTTAGACTGAGGCTAATGTTGCCTGCTACCAAGGCTGTGGTGGTCATTAAATGACTGATCACATGTAAAGGCATCTGACATACAGTAGGTACTCAATCCATGCCCATCCTTTCCAACTACCTCCTCTCTGCTTCCCAGTATCCTCTTCCTCTTTTAAGACACAACTAGAGGGTTGCCTCTGAACACCTCGACCATTCCAGACCTGAGGAAGTCATGCTTTCCTCCATTCTCCAAAAGCACTTAGTACCCACGCAGGAGAGCATGTCTTGTATTGTGTGTGTGTATTGTGGGCTTCTATCTGCACCCCCACCCCCTGTGCCACACACACCACGAGTGTCTCTAAGCTAAAAACCCTGCTGGATTTATCTTTGTGAAGCAGGGCCGACTGCAGTACTTAGAACACAAAAAGGCTCCATATACTTTCACTGAATGACCATAAAGGAGAAAAATAGCCAACCAATAAAAGATATTTAGATACAAGGAGGGGAAAGGAAAAAAAAAGGACTAGAACAGGGAATGATTTTAAGTAATAGATGAGGTCTGTGCTGGTGAGAGAGCTGATGCACCATTTAACAGGGTAGAAATACTTCACCAGGCCCCCAAGTGGATCATTTCCTCTTTTGCCCAAGCTCCAAGGTCAGAATGGGGGCAAGGCTCAGCCACTGGCATTTTAGCTTATTCTCTTCTGCCTTTTTGTTCATCTTGGAATGACTTTAACTGCTTTCTGTCTTGTATGATATATTTTATAGGCCCCAAAGAACTTCTGCTGAACTTTCATGGAACTTTCTATCTGTATGTGCCATCTGACCATCCACTTATCTATCAGCCAACATTGCGCGAGCCCTGGGGTGTTTGGCATCATGGTGGACACTGAGGGTGCAGACATTAGCTAGGCTTGGCATCTGCCTTTGAAATCTCAGCATCTAATGAGGGAGGATGATGTATTTTCAAATCACTGTTATGTCCATGTCATAAACGTGATCATGCAGATAGGGATGAAGTAGTCATAGAGTCAAGGGGAATGAGTGACTTGTTCTTCCTTGCAAAACCAGAGAACATGTCACATCGAAGGAGCCCATTGAGCTGGGCCTAGAAGAACAATTTGGTTCTAGACAGATGGGGGTGTGGGGAAGAAGTCACCCTCAACAGTGGCCTAGAGGGAGGAGGGTTCATATGCAAGAGAGTGAGTGGGTTCAGGGGACCTCCGGAGCAGCTCTGAGGGTCAACGCTGGGCAGGTGTGCTGAGGCTCTGTGGCAGAGAGGCCCTAAGGATGTTCAGAGAAGGATGATCCAGTTTTCTAGCTTAATTAACTGTAGGACATGGCACATACTATTTACAAGCAGTTCACTGCTTCTCTTATCACATTTTTTATCTTCATTGCAGACTGCAAAAGAGGCATAACTTCTCTATTTTATTGGTGAAGCTTCTTAGGTACAGAGAGTGTGCTCAAGTTTACATAATTAGCAATGGCTGAACTAACACTTGAAGCTAGGTCTTTTGATCCCCAAGTCTATGCATTTAAAAATTAATTGGTTTATTAAAGTATGACATACACACACAAAAAAATACTAATCATAAGTGAATGACTGAAAATTTTCACAAAGTCAATAGTGTCCAAATCAAGCTGGAGAGGGTTAGCATCTTTCCAATGTGGCAAGTTACAATCCACAAGCAGGGACTATTTCTCCACTTAGTTTTTATTTTGTGTAATTTCCAGGTCAGAAGTCTCACTCATATTTCTTAGATTTACTCTTAAGTTTTTGAATTTTTGATGCTATTATAATACCTTTTATTTACAATTTTAGTTTTAATTCCTTGTTTTGGGTATAAAGAGGTATAATTAATTGGTGCTTATGGATTGCCCTTGTTTCTGGGGATACCCTGCTAAACTCGTTTGCTAATTTAAGCAGTCAAATTTTATTGGATTGCAGGAGCATCCAGTGCAGTGTTGAATGGAAGAGGTGATGGTGAACATCCTACTCTTATTTTTTTTTTTTAAATCTCGGGAAGACTTTCAATATATGCTATGAATATGATATGAACTCTAGGGTTTTGTCAATTAGCAGACGAGAAAGCTCTCTGCTCTTCTAGTTTTCAAAGATGGTTGTAGCGTGGAGTGGGTTGCAGGAAGGAGAGAGAATAGAAGCAGAAAGACCTAAGAGCTGAACCAGCCAGGGAGCCTGTGGGTGCAGAGGAGGGAGCCCACAGGAAGGATGTCCTGGGTTCTCTCTTCCCTCAGCGATTCTGACTTGATTATCCAAGTTATGAAATGGCAAAGGACACTAAAAGCTGCAAGGATTCTTTCTCTGGTGTCCCCAGCAGAGTTCTTTAAGCTATGAGTAGATATTTTATGATAAACATGTAGTCAGATCCCTTTGGAAAAATCTGGACATTCTATCACCCTCTTGGAGAGCCACAGTACACATTAGAACTTAAAGGTTCCAAGAATCCTACAACGAAGGGGGTTTATTTAATTTAATCAAGCACAGTGCCCATCTTCCTGCCTTCAATGTCCACAACAACAAAAAGTGAGGTTCAGGAGGAATTTTGCAGCTCCTCTTTACCTAGTATGGAGTTTAATGTCTCTCATTGTTAGAAGTCAGGGTGTTGGGGTTCCCCTTCTCTTTCCCCCATACATTCAAAACCCACTGAGATTGGGCTGGGGTTGTGGCTCAGTGGTAAAGCGCTTGCCTAGCGTGTTTGAGGCCTTGGGTTCTATCCTCAGCACCACATAAAAATAAACAAAATAAAAAAACTACTGTGTCCAACAAAAAAATAAATATCAAAAAAAAAAAAACCCACTGAGAAATAGAGCTAGGCACAGACAGGGATGGAAGTGGGACCCCCCACTGCTGAAAGCTGGATTGGAGGAAGCCATCCCAGACAGTTTTCCAAACACTTCCTTCTGAATTGGATAGAGTCACCCGCCCAACTGTGGGAAAGAGGAGCCTGCCTCAGGGGCTTCCTTCCACTGGGCAGGAGTAGCAAGTAGAATGCAAATGCTCCTAGACCCCCAAAAGGAAGAGCCACATGGGGACAGGATCTCAATCCTTCCCAAGGGAGGAATGTGAACAGTGGATGTCATGCTCTTCATTGCACCAAAAGATAATCAAGAAACACGGAGGGAGGATGGTTTAGGGAGTAGAGAAACGCAGAACACTGAAAAGGGAGGGAGTTCAAAACATATATGCTGGGAACGAGGGAGAGAGCTGTGGATTCCAAGCTGTCTATAAGCCATCTTTGGCTTAAAGGTGGGTTCCCTGGACTCTGGGGAGCAGAGAGCTGGGCTCCAATGAGCTTGGATATAAAGAGGAAGAGAAAAGATGCACCATTTTCTCAGGGGCCCAGGCAAGGGAGCGTTTTAGGCTGAGGAAAATCCAGCAGCCTAATTGCACTGTGTCATTGACATCGCCTGCCATATTGGTGTCTTACTCTAACCAACCCAGTCATGTGTGATGTGCAGATGCTTAGCTATAGAGAAGCAGGAACGGGGAAGGACAGAACAGGGGCTCCAGGCTGAAAGAAGACCCCCCAGCCCGTGGAAGATGGCACTCTAGTGAACAGGGCCGTCTTGCCGCAGGGTGGGGATGGAGTGGGGGGTGTGGGAAGAAAGCCTCTCTTTTTCTGGGGCAGTCCTACAACACCTGCCCGCCACCTTGCCCTTGAACATTTGGCAAGTGTCCTTGAAGTGCTATGGTGTGGCTTTACCCGGTGTGGTTCTGAATTACTCCTGAGTCATCCTTGGTTCAGAGGAGTCACAGGAGGAGGAATTAATTAGCATCCTTGCAGATGCCTTTTCCAGACTTGGCTGACTTCTTACAGGTGAAGCATCACGTTTCACAGTGACTCTGTTGACTTGTGACATTTGATGACATTGTGGTGGCTGATGGAGTTGGGAGGTAAAAAGTAAGGGCCTAACCGTGAGTGAGAGACCCCAAGTCACAGAGCAGCTTTGTTCCCATTGGAATGGAAGCTGTGCTCAAACCTTCCAGGCTGTCAGCCTCCCTTGGGGACTCTTTTGATCCCCTAGGGGAGTGACGATTTCCTCTTGAACACCAGCATTGTGTTTCTCCAAGGCTGGGAGGATTCTATGCTTCAGTAGAGGGGGCCGCCAATTCTGTGGGCTAATTGTAGCCACGGGGTTAGGTCATTGAATACCTAACCTACCGCCAAGTGTTCTAAATGTAATAAATTTGATCTTATCTCTTCATTAAGAGATTATTTTTTGAATTTCATGTATAAAACATCAGCCTCCTTCTCATTGAGAGGGTAGCACTGTGGCATTGATTATGTGACCACAGGGGTTTGCAACCCTGATGTCCATCAGAATCGTGGAAGCTTCAAAAACACTTGCACCTGGGTCCCAGCCCTGACCAATGAAAGACTGGGATAGGATCCAGCCAGAATGTGGGGGACAGTTTTAGAAAACTCTCTTTATTTAAATTTGATGTGGAGCATAATTACCTTAAGGAAATAGGACGTCAAACAGGTAAAATTTGATAGGAAGATGGGAAGAGGGAGCAAAAAGTTTCAGGGGTTTCCATTTTAGCAATCTTCTATCAAACTCAGTTACAGCTGTTTCTATATTCAGTGGTTTGACTTGAATACATGTATTCCAGTCATAGAAATAAGATGAATGCAAAGGTAGGATATTCCTAAGAAGGTCTTTTCCAGCAGGCAACTGTGAATTTATCCAAGGCCCTTTGGATGAACTTGGAAATATTTTGGTTTGTTTTGTTTTTAAGAGAAACTCGAATACATATAAATATATTTTTGATAAAGGAGTTTTACTAAATATGTAATTAAATATAGTGTAATTTTTTAAACGTTTGTAAGAGTTTTCATATAAATAAATCCATCACTCAGCCAAAGTATTTTTTGTTGTTTTCTTTTTGTTTTCCTATACTGGTGTCACGGCTCCTGGCCCGGAAGGGGAGATGTAGGAGTACGCAGGTCACCTGCGTCCTGTGTCTTCGTAGATGGGGACCCATCAGCATGCACCAGTATGGTCACGCTCTTGGCACAGTTAACTCAGTGCTTGGCCACCTGGCCTGAGCCGCTTCTGTTCTGCATTGAAGGTAGACAAGGTGAATCCTGAAGGGAAGGAGTCTCATGACTCAATTGGGGAACCACATGGCTCTGGCAATTTTTAACCCTAGCTCCACTGAGCCATAGACATAACATTAAATTAGCTATTTGTGGAGTTTTTAAACAGTTTAGCATGGGGTTTAGGGAGGTTGTCTTTATCATATCCTAGTGAAGAAAAGCAGAGAGCACTTTATGGACACTTCCTGAAGAAGAAGAAGAACAGAAGAAGAGCCTAGTGCTCAGAGAAGTCCCCTGGCCAGGCCCACTGACACAGTTAGCGAGTGGTTAGATGAGACCCAAACACCTGTGGTCCAGCTCCTCTTCCTAGGTGCCAGGCTGGCTGACTGCCAGGCAGCGAGGCCCTGTGCTCTACACAGAGCACCCTCCACAGACAGACTGAAGCATGTCTAATTGTTCAATGCTCTTGTTGCTTGGATACAGATATCGGAGTCACGGTAGCTTTCAACCCGAGGAGACCAGGTTGGTATGGGTGTTCCTGCACGTCGCTTGGCTTACCTTGGGGTGGCCCTGGGAGGAGTTTTAATGTACCTAAGACAGAAAGCCTTGTCCTTTCTGGGTTTCTGTGCTGGTGTGCTTAGCAAAGGAGAGGGTGGGTGTGAGCAGCTGCCTTGGGGACTTACCAGGGAAGTCCTCCTGATTCGGTGGTTGATCCCAATATATTGGCTGGACCTCCTTGACCACCTCTCATTTGTAAGAAAGGACAATAACATCTACCTCACGGCCTACGATCCTAGGTCATGTGTATAAAATGAGGTTCCTGGAACATCTCAATACAGCTGCAAAAAAGGTTAAACTCACCTTTCCTTGTTGCTAAGATCGGAATAATTTGTAGGATTCTCTGCACTTTACATTGTTTCCCACCTTAATGTCACCCTGTGAATCGGATGAGTATATTCTCACATCAAGGGGGGGAAACCATGTTGAGTACCCAGCCCGTGATTCTAGGATTGGATTCACACAGGGCCCGGGCTGTCTCCCATCACAGACTCACTTTCTGCAGCCTGATCTGCGGTGGCACCATGGTTCAGAGCTGGCAAGCCCCACCTCCTCTCCTCTCTGCATGTCATGGGGCGGTGAAGAGAGATCAGTTTTGATCTGGAAGCCTTTCCATGCTGGGCGTCATGCTGGGCGTGCCCTTGACGACTGACTCACAGTTTCAGGCAAACAATTTGCATGTTTATGAAGCTGAAGTCAACCCACCCCAGAGGGTCAGCTGGTTGCCGATCCTTTGGGAATTCCTGGAAGGTTCCTTTGGCCTGTTCTGTAGGAGGTCCAAGAGGGGCCTTGACCAGTGCTTCTCGACCTCTGCTCTGCCCTGGATGAATTAAGGATGCCTCCAATACATTGGTGTTTTTAAAAACTTCCTTAGCAGACACTAATGGGCAGCAGGGTCAAGTTCTCTTGATTTCAGAAGGACAAGGGGAGGGCCATCTCTCTGTTCCCCTGGCCATGATGGCACCTCAGCCATGCCTCCATACCCAGGGGCTTCCCTGTGGGAGAATCCAGAATGCCAAGACCATCCCTGATGAAGATGTCAGCCTCACAGGAATAGGATGCCCTCTCTTGCAGATACTGTCGTTTATTAGTAGCAACTTGCCATTGTGGATGACAGTAAGAGCCTCCTCAAGCACCTGCGGAGCCATCGTTCCATGGTTCCTAGGTTCCTGGGAACATCAGCTTCTACCTCCATGAACTGAGCCCTAGCGGGGGGGGACCACAATTCAGGGTTTGGAGGGCCCGGGCCTTGAGTCCCCTGTTTGGTAACTACCCTTTGACAACATGGTACTAAGAACTATTACTGGAATTTTCTCTTAGAAATTTCAGAAATCGGGAGTCCCCTCAGGGTCTGTTCTCCAGAGGTTCCTGGAAAACTCAAGACAATGGCAAACCCATGGAGGCAATGCTCCTTCCCAAAAGGGCACTTATTTTGTACTTTCTGTGCACCAGACACTGTTCTAAGTACTTTGCTTCCTTTACCCCGTGTCATTCTTACAAGAGTCCTGTAAAGTAGGGGCTCTGTTCTTATCTCCATCCCCCACACAAGGAAACTGAGGCTCACTGAGGCCCCGTGACGGCCCAGGGAGTGAGGAGCGCCATCTATGCCCAGTGCTCCAGAGCCCACCCTTGCCATCCTCCTGTAGTGCAGGGTCTCAACGGACCCCCCACCGACCCCTGGGCCAGTGCCCTCATCGGAGGCTTGTCCTCTCTGCCACGCCCTTCACAGTTATCCTCAATTCCCTGCTTGCACACCCCCAGGGACAGGGACCTCCCCCCACAAAAGCACCCATCCCACTGTTAAGACAGCACAGATGTGGAGGCTCCTTAATTTCTCTGCATCAAAGCAGGACACAAGCAGAATAAATAAACAAATAAGAACAGGAGTAAATAAGTGGGTGCATCCAGTGGACATCTGTCTCCTAGCACCTTCCTTAGATAGCAGTGGCTAAGGTTTATTGAGCAACAAATATGTCCCGGGTACTGTGCTAAATTCTTTGTATTTATCATCTCACTCCACACACCAGTGCCCTCAGGGTGCAGAGGCTAAGCGGCCTGTGCGAAGTTGTAAGACAGTGTTGAGGTCCAGGCATCTCAAATATGGTGCCCAATCTTACCCTTTCCCACCACCACCTTGCAAGTCCTAGATAGGAGCTAAATGGAGGAGCCCTGCTGTTCCAGCATCTCACACACCACTACAGGGCGGCAAAGTGTCCACAGAGCAGGGCAGCAGCTCTGCTGCGCTCTCCTCCGAGGGCATAGCCCTGGTTCCCCGCCTCCATCCCCTGCACTGTGGCCATCTATCCCTCCATCCAGAGCTGCGTGCTCCTCAGTCCCTCAGCTCCAGACAGGGATTCCCTCCGGGGGCTGGAGCATCAGGAATGTTCTTGTCTCTTAGATCCAGTGGTTTGGAGCCCTTTTCAGAGATGAGAGGGGGCTCCGACCTAGCTCTCTGCTCACTGCTAATCATAAAATAGTAAGAGTAGCTGATGTTTTGGGCACAGCTGAGCTGTGCACCTGTGGCAGGAGCTCATGAAGTCCCAGTGCCTCTTCACTTTAGAAACAGTCTGAGAGTCTGGCTCTGTAGAGGGTGATCACTCTGCCAAGGGGAATAGTCAGGCTCCAGCCACCCACGGGTGAGACCCTGTGCTCTGAAATCAGGCAGACCTAGGTTCTGATGCCATCTCTGATGCCAAGGAGCTGTGTGGCCTTAGAAACAGCCCCTGGCCTCTCTGGGCCACGGCTCCTCATCAGTAAGATGGGCAGAAGATGATCGCTGTGCTGAGCCAAAACTCCTTTTGAGTCCTGGCACGGGTGAGCCAGGAGCCGGGGAGGAGAACCAGCTGTGCTGTTGGCATCCCAGCGTGCCTCTTCTTGGCACACTTGTTGCTGCAAAAGCAGAGCTACCTGGGGAGTGGGTGGGCGTCCCGACCCTTGTCTCCTGACCCATCCTGGGTGGAGGAGGAGGCTGGTCAGCCGGGAGCATTTGAGGGTTGGTGTATTTGCGTTCTCCCAACAGGTTGGAATGACTCAAGTTTCTATTACTATGTATTTAGTTTTTTCTTCTTCTTTTCAGAAAGGGAATGTTTGGGCTGAAGCTGAAGAAGAAGAAGAAAAATAAAGGAGAGAAGGGGTTAATCCTAGCCAACAAGGCTGCGCAAGGTGAGGTGCGGGGGGCAGAGCTGACCTAGGGCTGGGGCCTCCCAGAGGGGACCCCTTGGTTGAGTGTGGTTCTTGTCCATGGGAGTGAGGGGAAGACGGGCGGCCTTCGGTGCTTCGGGTGCCACCCATCACAGGTATGGCCTGAGGATTATCACCCGAGGACCTTTGCTACACGTCGCCTCACTCCATCTCAGCAGTAATAACATTACCTCAGTTTTACAAATGAGTTTACAGAGATGCAGAGTCAACCAGGGTGGAAACGATTGGCTGCAGGATTTGCAAGGTCCAGGGAAACATGAAAATACAAAGCCATTGTTAAGAATGTCAAGATGGGGACAACGGGGCTTACACAAAGCAATGGGGTCCTTCTGAGTGTGAGGCCCTTTCTGGTTACAGAGCCACATACTGGCTCCCAGTGCGGGAGTTACCGAGCCAGGAAGCACATGGCCCTGGGATGTAAATCCAGGCTCTCAGACCTCCTGCCTTTAGAATGGGCTACTTCCTTCTCCAAAAGAGCAAAGTTTTGAGGTACAGCATGAACTGTGCCAGTGGATGGAATCAAATTGGATTAGTGGCATCCCAAGGGGACAGGTCTAGGGGGCTGGACCTGCTGGAGATTTCTGCTGAGTGGCTCTGATAACAGCCAGTTCAAGGACAGCTCTCTGGACCACTCCTCAGCCTACACACAGCCCGGTTAATATTTGCCCCTCTCTTCTACTCAAGGGGAAGGGCTGCTTCACTGTCATCCACCGCAGGTTTCCTGTGACCTGTGCCCACTCAACTCCACTCTTTGTCCTCAGATAAAACTTACAGAGGAAAGTACTGGGGAGCCTTGGATGGAGAGGAGAGGAGCACTTTATTTGCAATGGGGACAAGACTTAGGGCCCAACAGAAGTAATTTTCTATTCAATCAAATTGATGACATGGAGGAGTGGATGGGAAAGGCTTTGGGGTCTTTCTTGTTATCCAAGAGATTGGATCCTGAAGACCCAAGGTTGAATAAGGCATAGTTCCTTCTCTCAGCAACCTCATGAAAATATTTGTGACACATTTAATAAGTCTCTCTCCACTGCCTGTTACTTGACATACATTATTCATGACCCTGAACGGTGGATTCTATTGCCTACTTTACAACAGAGGTTCAAGACAGGGTGAGTGGCTTGCCTCAAGTTATAGAGAAGTTAGTAGAGAAGCCAGCTCCTGAGCCCAGGTCAGTCTGCACTTTCCTACCCCAAGCGCTGGCCTTCAGTTAGGGACCTTACTGACAGGCTGGTGGAAATTAGAGCAGTCAACCTGGGCATTTCAGAGGAACTGGCTCCTGGTCTCAATCTAATCATGGTTGGCAGCCCACAAAGCAAACAGGCCCGAGAGGACTCAGGCCCCTCCTAGAAAGCAAATGGCCTCCATCCTGCTGGGTGGGGCCAACCATGCAAGAGACTGACAAACAAATAACAGAATGCAGCCTCTGGTTTTCCTTCTTGGCTTGGCCTAGAGAGTTGGGGCTTTTCTGGGAGAAACAGCTGGAGATTCTAAAAGTCTCTGGTTCTTTTGTCTGTATCTTCAGACATGTGGTTATGCACTGTGCTCTTAGAATTCCCATTGCCCTAAGCCATCCTTTCACTCGTCACTTAACAAATAGTTATGGGCACCTCCCATGATCCTCCATCCAGTCACTTGTTCAACAAATGGGATGGAACATCTGCTAAGTGTCAGGTCCTGGGATGGGTTCTGAGTGTACAGGGTGACACTGAGTCATCTGGAGGGAGGACAGCCCTGTGGTGGACTCTTCTGTTTGCCCTCTAGCCCTGTTCTCCACCCTTCTCCACCCATTCTTTGTCCCAGGAGGCTGACCTCTGTGGATGCATAACCCAGGTCCCTGAGCCTCTGGATTCAGGTTGTGTCTGGCCAATGGGGCCCCCGAAGGAGGTTGGGAAGGGAGGAGAGGGAGCTCAGGGTCCAGTTGATTGCATCCCTCTACTGAAAGAAAAAAGCTGCCCCTCTTAGGGAGACTGACTCAACTCAAGCTTCCTCGACTTCAAGGCTTGGTAACTCTCTGGGCCTCCCTCTTCTCACTCGGGAGCTGAGGAGAGCTAACAGCTTGGCTGCTACCTCGGATAACTGCATGAGCTTTAGGGGTTTTCCAACACCCACACCTTCATGAAAAGCCCTCAAGTCATCCTATTCTGGATGTGCCATCTGTTCACTCGGAACCCTACCTGAGGGAGCTGCATTATAAGTTGACAAGAGTTCTAGAAAGGAAACAGACAGTAGCTGAAGTGGAGTTGTTGAGGAGTCCATTGATTCCTGACTCATCGAAATAGAGATTTTGGTGAAGAGAGGGGTTCTCTAGGAAGGTAGCATTTGAACTGAAACTTCAAAGTAAGAGGGAGCCCAAGAGGACAGACAGGGAGGAGAGCAGCTCAGGCAGAGGGAGAATAACACCAAGACAGGAGAGAGCTGGCTGTGTGGCTAGAGAGCAGCAAGGGGGGAGAGAGGGACAGGTGGCCAGGAGGAGCAGGTGGCAGCTAGACGGAGCAGGGCATTGGATCCATGTATGGACTTCAGACCTTTTTCTAAGTACAGTGGGAAGCCATTGAGGAGTTTTAAGAAGAGAAGTGACATGATATGGTTAACTTTTTAGATTAGCCTGCATGTCTCGTGGTGAGCAGATTGGGGAGAGCATAGTAGGAATTCAATGAATGAATGAATGAAAGCTGTAGAAGCCTTAGCAGATGCTCTTCCTACTGAGATGTCTCCTCCCAGCCACAACATAAGACCCTGGAGAAAGGGTTAATTCCTGCATACCAAGCATCTCACCTACCACAGTCTCTAGCATGCATCATATGCTAAGGAAATTCGCTGGAAACTTGAGTGTATGACAGTAGATCCTCATCCTGGAAAGCCTTGCGGTCAGGTAGTTTATTTTATCTTGTGGTTTGAGGGCACTCATCTGGCACTCACAGCCCACCTGCATCTCTAGTGCTGGCTGTGGCTTTGGTTTGCTGGGTGAGAGGATGGTCAAAGCAGGTTCTGCTCATTCAGTGACACTCTCTGAACCATTGAGCACCTCCTGGGGCCATGCCTGCATGCGGGAGCTCCTTGGCCATGGGCTATGTTATCTCATCTGGCTTTGATTCAGGACTCTTTGACGTGATTGACTAGCTGAAACCAGAATCAAAATACATTGAAACTGGAAGGTGTCTTAGAAATTATTAACCATGTCTTTATAGTTGAGTCCCATGGAGCCCTGGGATTCTGAGAAACGTCTTTGGAGGAATATGAGCAGGGTGGTGATGAGGGCCTGCTCCGTGTCAACCCATGACACAGGACAGTTTGGTACAAATGGACTTATGTTATATGTATACTGAGATTCAATATAAAATCACACTGTCAAAAATATTCTGTTAGGCTGGGTGTGGAGGTGCACAACTGTAATCCAAGCAGTTTGGGAGGCTGATACAGGAGGATCATGAGCTCAAAACTATCCTCAGCAACTTAGTGAGGCCCTAAGCAACTCAGTGAGACCCTGTCTCTAAATAAAATACAAAAAAAAGTCTGGGGATGTGGCTTAGTGGTTGAGCCTTAAACAATCTGAAGACCACTTTTGTGACCCAATTCTTTCAGAAAAGGAAAAGAAAGAGCAAGAAATTCTGTGGCTTGCTAAGTCACCCAACTTGGAATTCACAGGCTTCAGCCCTTTCTATAGACAAATCTGGCAGTCATGGTGCTGGGGCTTTATAGGTTTTGTTTGATTTTCCTGATTTGCCTTATTTTACACATGAGCAAAACAGAACAGAGAGAACTTCAGTAACTTGCCCAAATCATAAAACTACAAGGAGGGCTGATATTGGAATCCAAGCCACTGGGATGCCAGTCTTTGAACTGCATCATGCGGAGTCTCAGGGAGAAGTAGGGAGGCCCAGCCACTCTTCTGCCTGCCAGGAACCTGGTTGAGAAGTGGTTCTCACGCTCTGCTGCACCTTAGAGCTACCTGGGGAATTCAAACAATCTTGACATCTGGGCAACATTCCAGATGAACTTAATCAGAATCTGGGATTAAGAGGGAAACAGTCTAAACAATGACTGCTAGCCATTCAGTGAAATGTTCTAAGTGTTTGTATAGCCATTTCCTGGGGTTTCTCGAGAAACCTACCTAGGGCAAGTACCTTGGTAACTTAACACTATACAAATTTATTCTTTCACAGTTATGGAGGCCAGCGGCCTGACATCAGTATCACTGTGTTAAAATGAAGGGGCCCCATGCCCTCCAGAGAATCTGTTTCTTGTCCCTTCCAGCTTCCCGTGGCTGTGGCCTTCCTTGGTTTGTTGGTGGCATCCCTGCCCCCAGGGCCAGGTTGCTGCATTTTTTGTTCTGTTTGAAATCTCCTTGTCAGGATGCATATGATTGTGATTAGGGCCCAGCCAGATGATCCAGGACAATCTCTTCATCTCAAAATCCTGAATAACCACATGTACAGAGACCTTTTCCAAATAAGGCAATGTTTACAGGCTCCCCCATGAGGACTCACCATCTTTTCAGAGCATGGCACTTCTGCTCAAAACTGGCCGACAGATGTAGGAAGAACCTCATCCTGGATCTTGCTGTCAGAAATGCAGAATCTGGGACCTTCCCAGACCTACTGAGACAGAGTCTGCGCTTTAAGAGCTTCCCAGCTGATCCTTATGTACTTTAAACTTTGCTGATGAGACTCAGAGAGACTCTGACTTTTCTCAGGTTCCACTCTGCAAGGTCACACCTAAAGGCACATCTTTAGATTCATCATACAGTTTTCTTTCCATAAGACCATCCAAATACCTCTGTTCTTTTTTTTTTTTAACAGAAGTTATATATATATATATATTTTTTTTTTTTTTCTAAGAAAAATTAGGATATATGCCTGGCTTTTCTGCCAATAGGATGTTAAGTTTCACGGTGGCAGAGACCGTCCTCTTGTTTCCTATACCTGGGGTGACGCTTCCTTGGTGCTGGGCACAGAGTGAGGCCTGATCACCACTATGTCTCAATTCAACGGGATCCTCTTCCTTTGCTTGCTCCTCTAGATGGTCAGAGTGAAGCTGAACTGCCACAGGATGGACCTTCTCACCAGGAAGGACCAGTAGGAGATTTGATTCATGACGATGCTTCCATCACTCCTGCCCCCTCAGCTCCTCTGAACAGAAGGTATAGAGTTGACACAGGTCGTTGACATATTTTCTGGGTGCATCCTATGTGCCAGGTACCCCTGAAGGCTCTTGCAGATCAGAAGAGAAGACCTGGTCACTGTCCAAAGGGCAGGAAGATGGACTTCTGTGCCTGCTCACTTTTCCCTGAGTCCTGGCCTCTTGATGCTGGTCAGACTTCAACAGGCCAGAATCCTGGCTCTGCCAGCTTTGGATCCTGTCTCTCCTGAGTTAAGATGCTATTGCTGAGCCTGGGGATGTAGCTCAGTGATAGAGCATTTGCCTAGCATGTGTGAAGCCCGGGGTTCAATTCCCAGCACCACACACACACGCGCACACACACACACACACACACACACACACACGAGCTCATACCCCTCATAGTTCAGGAGTGACAGCAAGGGATGAAGACAGATTCCAGGAGCTGTCCTTACCTGCTCTTTAATTCATCAATATACTAATTGTCTTAGCTTCGTGTTTGTCCCAAATGAAAAGGTGGTTCCTATACTACCAAGAAAAGTCCAAAACAAACTGGCTTTCTCCTGCTATATCAATGAACAATTGGTGTATAAAAGATAACTCCCAAATTAGTGGCTTAATATCATAGGTATTGATTTTTGCTCTGAGCTGATAGATCAGGGGGGTAGTTTTATGACCTCTGATAGTTTGCTGATGCATCGTTATTTGCATATGTGGTCATTTGACGGTTCTACTGAGTTTAGTTTTGGGGTTGCCTGATGGTAGGCTGGCCTGGTACTGCTTCAGCTGTGACCACTGGGCTCCCAAACTCTGGCATCAGACCTTCCAGAAAGTTAGTCTGAGCTTGTTCCAATGGCGACACTGCAGGATTCCAACAGAGTACCCAAGGTCTTTTGAGGCCTAGGCTTGGAACTGGCAAAAGTCATTTCTGCTGCACTCTGTTGGCCAATGCAAGTTACAGGGTCAGCCTGTGTTTGAGTGGAAGGAGACAACAAGGTACCCAGCTATAAGTTTGGGCACAGAGAAGCCAATGATGGGCTTAGCAGTGCTTTCCATCTGCCATATTTGTTCATGATAATTTCTTACTCACAAAAAATTCATCATGCCCTTTTCTTCTTTCTCCACTCAGTTGTTACTGTTAATAAAGCTGATTAGTGCTACCCTTCATGGCAGACCCTGAGCTGTTGTTTCTGAACTGTGACAGGATGGCAGTGTATGTGGGGGAGGGGGTGTAGATAGAAATGAGAATCTGATGGCTCAGAGGTGACAATTAAAATAAGACATAAACTCGTGTGTACAACCTCATGTCACTTGTCCTTCCCCCTACTCTGTACCCTATCCTCTGTACCCTTTCCCCCGGCCTCTGATTAGGGACTTCAACTATTTCATATCTTTCAAAGCATCTCTTGTCATCTGTTTTACCAAATAATAGCTCTGAATGGAGAGAAGCAAGAGAAAGGAAAATGAGGAGTAGTTGTCTCTTCTTTCTCCTTGGTCAGAGCATTCTCCAGCAATTGAAATTCTATCCACCACCTGCCGCAGTCCGGCTGCAGCAAAATAACCGGGGGTTGGGGGTGGGTGGGGGGGTGACGAACAACTTGTGTACGTTGATACAGCAGGAGAGGGAGCCGTGTATTGTAGGACAGGAGCGGTATTTATACATTCCACACAGCTTATCTAATTAGCATAAACTAGATACATCAGTCAACCAATAAGGAATCTCCACACTTAATGGCTCGCTTTTGTTACTTCTCAAACCACTCCCCATGGCATTTTGCCAGGCACCATCCAGACTTGTTTAGGAACTCTAACATTCCCCTGGCAAAATGCCAGGTGTTATTTTGACTTGTTTACAGACTCTAACAACCACCAATGCTCAATTCAAATCCAATCTCTTCAGTGAATTGCTTTCAGGAATTTTATCTCTACATCTCTTCTAGTGCATGTCCCTCCTTTGGTCTATTCTACACTTATATATAATAGTTCTTTTCTTGTGCGCCTTGTTCCTCTTTCCCCCGCTAGATCGTCAGCTCTAGGGCCAAGATGGCAGCTTGTCTGTTTTTCTCTTAACTGAGCCTAGCACTGGGCTTTCACATAATGAAAAATCAGTATGAACTTGCCATTTTACTGATAAATGTAATAAATGATATCTACCTCTGCTTATAGGCATTATCTCCCTTAGCCCTCAGAGTGAACTTAGGTGGTAGGAATCATTATTTCCACTTTCAGATAAGGAATTTAAAGGTAAAGTCCCAAACTAGGAAGAACAAATATTCTAATCCCCATCAATCTGATTCCAAAGCCTTGAGATTTTCACTAGCTTACTCTGTTCTCCACTAGACCCAATTATACTCCGTGAAAACGGAATGAAGTCACACGAAAGATGGTATTGTCAGGAGCCAAGAGAATGCGATTCAATAGGAACTCAAGCTCAGTTCACTTCCCACCCGATGCTGCTTCTGGGACAACAAGGATCTTTCATCTCTTTCCAATCTCTAGTACACATCTGTTCAATGACCTATGATGGCCCAGATAAATGAAAGGCCTGGGATGTGAAATCTCAGGGAGATGGCATCTTGGTCATCCTTTCCAATTTTCTCCTTTACCGATCCTTTCAAAAGTAATCACAACACAGAATTATTATATCTACTAGAAATGGCAAAGTGGTCCTGTATCTAGGATCAGGCAGGAGATTGGCAGATCCTTATTTTGACGCAGCTCTGCCACTGACTTTCTGAGACTCTCAGTTTCTAGTTTTATAAATTAACCAACAAAATCGTATAAATAATATGGGTAATCTTATAAAAAGTGCCACTAACACTTATTCTTGCCAGGCACTGGGTTTAAGTTTTGCTTGCATTGAATTCTAGCTTCCACTTTGAGTGGTAAGTACTATTAATAACTCCATTTTAGGATGGGGAAACTGAGTCACAGAAGTTAAGCCACTTGTCCACTATACTTATCTCCCCAGGGATGTAGAGAGAATATGTGATACAATATAAATGAAACCCTTAGAAATACTTTGGAAAATATTATCATGGCTTATGGCTCCAAAGTATGTACTTACTTGATAAAACAAGTATATTGAATTTTCTATTTACAGGTCAAAACTGCTGACTAAGATCCATGATGGAGACATCAAATCCCAAAATTATCAAGTAAGTGATTGCCTCTTCCTGCCCAGCCTTCTCCCACCCCAGTTCTCCCATGTGAACAATGGGCAGTATCCAGCATGGCGGACACTCTGCTTTCTATTGTAGATTGCCATAAACATCACTGAGGCCCGCCAGCTGGTGGGTGAGAACATTGACCCTGTTGTGACCATTGAGATTGGGGATGAGAAGAAGCAGAGCACGGTGAAGGAAGGAACCAACAGCCCGTTTTACAATGAAGTGAGTCGTGGCGATCACCAGCATTGCCAGCCCCAATGTTGCCTCCACCACCATCCAGCAGAATTCCTCATTCAAACCGCCCCTTGTCCAAATTCATGGCAAGCTCTGAGTCACCTTACAAACACCATCTCAAGGGTTTTTAACAAAAAGTTAGTGGAAAGGAGAGGCAAGGAATTCTCCCTGAGGTTAAAGCCATCACTATGTTTTTAATAGGCCCATTAGATTTCTTATAAGCTCCTGCCGCAGTCTGGCTGGGCACAAAATCACGAGCCGCCACACAGCTTGTAGATTCAAAAAGCAACTCTTTATTCCCGAACTCACACCAGCGGTCTACAATCACGTTCTGGGGAAATCCACGTTCTCTGCCCAAATCCACCCCCACTGGGCTTCTGTCTCCCCAAAAATACTGTCTGAATCCCGTGAGAACTCAAGGGGAACTCAGGCAGCAGGATACGCCCTACTCCCAGCAGGAATAACCTTAAACCTGGAACCACCCTAAACCCAGACTGTCCTAAACCGGGAACGCCCTAAACCCGGATCCGCCCTGGTCCTTGAGCAAGGTCACCTTAGATGCAATGTCACTGCAAAATGTCCTATTTCCACGAGTCCTTCCACTAAGCAACATGGGGTACACTGGCAAGGAAATTGTCATACCTACTTGGCTAATGGCTCCCAGCAAGCTCCTTTTCATCCATGATAAACTCTGGATTTCACTTAATAAACATAGAAGGTTGGTCAGGGAGAAGATACACATTCTTTTCCATGGCAGAGAAATCACAAATTTAGTTACTGATTTTGAAATAGGCATACCATATTGGAAAGCAAAACAGTAATATTTTTTAAGCTATGTAGTGATTGTGAAGGAAAACTTCAAAGAGAGAAGCTTCTAAATATTAAACATACTAAATTCTCTTTACAAAATGAAAGTATTGTATGACAGACAATATGATGTACAGTAAAAAATGTTGTTTCCTTCTGATCTTTGGTCCCCAATCTCCTAGACCTTTTCCCTGAAATCATCCATTCTCACCAGGCATTTGGCTGTCATTCAGAGATAGCCCAAGCATGTTCAGGAATACAAGCAAATATGGTAGCATTCCATACTGCACCTAGGTCTTGGTCTTTTCATGAAACCCCATACCTTGGAGATTAGTCAGTCCATCACTGAACATGCAGTTCAATCTTACTTCTCCCTCATGCCTTGATGTACCATAACTTACTAAACCAGTCAGTATCTCATTCATGGATATTAACTTTTTCAGCATTTTGCCACTACTTATAATAATATTTATATGGTATAATTGGGGCATGGGGTATGTGTGTTTAAAATTTTGATATCACTAAATTCCCTTCCAAGAGGTAACAGTTTATTCTCTAACTGCACAGGAGGGATTCTTTTCCAGTAGGTGTTTTGACACCAGGAATTATCAAAAAATGCAGCAAACTCTTAATTATTATTCTAATGGGAGTTTTAATTAAAAAGGAAGACAAGAAGAGCATGGATAATGACATTAACAAAAAATACCCAAATCCCATTTGAGCTGTTAGTTCCTTTCCTCTTTGTATTCCTCTGACCTTTAAAATGTCAGTCTTTATCCCCTTCCTGTTCCATGTCTGGCCCCCAAGACATCTTTTGGCAAGGATATGATATGAGATCATGTGCACGAAAATGCTTTGAAACTTCAAAGCCTTATAGATTTGTTAATTATTATAATTCTGCATAAAATTCCTGGATCTAAATGACATTAAATTGGACCCAAGTGTAATCAGTAGGAAATCAAGCAAAAACATGGAGGGTGAACGCAGGACGTTTGTCATAGCTTTTGACTCGAATTTTCAAGCCCAAAGGTCATCAGATGTTGAAGGAACTAGTTAGTAGGGGCTGGGGAGTATTTTCCAGCTAGAAAAATGTGTGTGGTCTAGGGGTCTAGGGAACCTGCCTGGGGCTGTTGTTTGGAACACATGAAACTGAGCAGAAGGCAGCAAACATTGGAATTGATTTATCAGCCCAGAGGAACCCACTGCATCTCATATGTTCAGCCTTATCAGAGACTGAGGAAGTTCATAAGTGAATTTTTCATGTCAATTTTGAACACAAAAACTCTTTAAAAGTTGAACATATTCTGTATGTAAAAATTTCCTGAAATGTCACATATATTTTCATATTAAGCAGAAGACACTGAATGTCATGACACCTTTCATTGCTACCTAAGGACCACCATTTTGAAGAACTCTGGTTATAGTGCATGGCACTGTATTTTGGTTTTCCTATTTTGCCCTTTGAAGGAAAGCTGCTAGTGGTCAGTTTCTCCTTTTCTACTTTCTATGACCATCCCTCATGTGTCATTTCTGGATCCTGCAGCTCAAAAGAAAGAATTCAGGGGTCAGTGGCCTCCCAGTTCTGCCTCATTGATCCCCACCAGTCCCCAGGCACAACCAAGCAGACCCTGACACCACTCAGTGTCTCATCTCCTAGAACCATAAACCTCTGTTTGGGAGGAACATGGCTCCAATTGGCTGGTTCTTGTCTATTTTCTTGTGTGATTACTTCAGAAGAAATAATGTTTGGTCCAGAAAAAACTAGTGATATGAATCTAAGCCACATCTTTTATGTTCTTTACTCTTCAGTCTTATATGTATAATATGGGGACCAGTCCAGATAATTTCTAGACTATGAAATTTAATTGCTTTATTAATATAAAAAAACTCCCATGTTCATAATTTAAAAAATTCTCTCTCTTCTTGGTCAATCTTGGTAATTTCATATGAAAATCCTGAAAAAAATAAGATTTAATCAAAGTAATTCCAAATTAAAAAAAAAAAACACCACTCAGGTACCATTTGAACTCTCACTATAAGCAAAAAGAAAAGAAACACTAACAGTATCAAGGACTGGCAAAAGTATTATGGGGAAATGGCTATTTTCATAGCTCCTTGTGGGGTAGGTCTTTTAGAAGAAAATTTTAATATTATCTATTAAAAATTTACATGCACATAATCCACGACCCTACTCTTCTACTTCTTCTATTTTAGAAGAATACGTACACATATCCCATGCAAGCATGTGGTTGGTGACATTCTTCTCTTTTTGTATTAAAAACTTTTGATAGCCTAAATGACCTTCAGTAGGGGATAGCCAATCAGCTGGTGATATATTCCTGCCACTGGGGACCATGCAGCAGTTAGAGTGAGGCAGATCTAAAATCACTCCAGAACAGGGTTCTTACATGTGAGACTAGAGTCACTGCCACAATGCACTTCGTGTTTTTCAGTACTTTGTCTTCGACTTCATTGGGCCCCAAGTGCATCTTTTTGACAAGATCATCAAAATCTCAGTGAGTATACCCTTGGTGGTGATGGTGGTGGTGGAAGGTGGGGGAGATTCTAGGCACTGGGGACTCTGACTGCTAAGCATGCACAGGGATGGGTAGATTCAGGAGGGTGAGTGTAGGTTGGTGAATTGTAAACCAACAGACTAGAACCTGAAATCACAAGTATAGAGGAATTTGGGAGATTCTTAAAAGGAGCCATGCTTCTTGGAAGCAAGTTGTAAGCTCTGGTAAATCTATTACTAATCAAATGTGGGCATAAACACATGCTTCAAATGACATCTTAATGGAGTGCCATTTTTAGGTTTGTTTTTTTGTTTGTTTGTTTGTTTTTTATCAAGCCTAGGTTGGTGTTCTCTCTCAGGATGATATCTGCACTAATGATCATAGTCACAGCACTTTCCCTTTCTAGTTGGTGATAAATGGAGAAATAGGAACAAGAATCAGGAAGGCATCATATATGTCAGTCTCATCTATGGTGACACTGGATCAGAGAATGTGATTTGGAGCTTGTGGTAGCCATTGAGATTCTCAAAGATTGTCTCCAAGTCCTGCCCCTGGGAGACCCTTCCTCAGCCCCACCAGGGGAATCACTGCTCCCAGAGACCTGAAGAGTAGACACAGGGCTTCCTGGTCCAGGCAGGGGCCTTGTCCAGGTTTGCTCTCCATATGGAAGACAGGAATGGGAAGGGAAAGTGCCCGTGTTGAGGGTAGTGGGTAGGGGCTGGATTCTGAAAGAACAGAACACCCACTTTGTATGTCAGTGGAGGTGTGGAGAATAGGGGTTGACATCCTCAACAGTCATTCCAAGTCAAATCAGACTGTGGGGATGACAAAACCTGTCTTAGAACTTTCCTGGCCTGTCCTCTCTCCTCGTCTGCCTTCATCCACCCCTCGCCCATCACCCACTTAATTTAATAAACACATCCATGACCCGTTCCCTTCAACCAAAGCTGAATGACAATGAAGTCCTGCATTAAGGCCTGGGTCCTGGTGGTGCTGTGGTATTGTCCTTCTTGGGGGCATTTGAAGAATGTGACTCTTGAGGAATGAAGTCACCGAGAGCCAACATTCTTAGTGTTTGAATTTCAGGCAGATGACAAGTGGCGCAGAAGGTATTTTGGGACCTGGGATGCTGCCCAGGACTTTGCTCCATCGCTCCTGTTTGTGGAGTGGCTTTACAGTTGCTCCTAAGGGACTCCTTAGTCTCAGATGAACAGGACATCACCGGGCTTTAACATCAGATCATAGACAAGGGTAGTGACTGTTTGTGGGACACAAAGATTTTTCAGACAGAGGGTCAAAGTTCACATCTCTGTTCCCCTAACTTGGAAGATGAGAATGTTTTGGGCATCCCTAAACGACTCCAAAAGACAGGGGTGGGGGGATATTTTCAAGAACTCCCCTTGAGAAGGAAACATTGAATATGATTTTTTCTGCAAGTTCATGAACTGAAAGTCAATGTGCTCAGGAAAAATTCAATGTGGGAGAAGAGTCAGGAGAGGGCTGTGAGCAGGTGCTATTGGCACAGCCAAGCTGCTACACACCCCAAGACCATCTTTCAGTGACAGTGGCCCAAGGTACGCAGGGCCCCTGCACTCTGTGTGTTAGACGTCTTCAGGGTCCTGGCACTGCATGCTCTGCCACACCAGTATTGCCCAGCAGTTGAACCCTTAGTGGATGACTTGAAGTCTCCTGTGTTATTGGAAGATTTGCTTGGGGCTCATCCTGCTTGCCGCCCCTCTCCTGCAAGGAGAACCTGAGACAGGTGTCCGGTCTTCCTCAGACCTTCGGGAAGCCACGGCCGCTCCTGCAAGTGTGGTGGGTTGTAGAGTGAGCTTTCTGTGTGGCCTTAAATAGCTCCTCTACTCAAGCCAGGCTGTCCTTACTTCCCCCCAGTTCTCTAACACGGTTGGGAGATTTGGGCAAGTGAGAGAGAGTGGCAAGAGAAGCGGGAAGGACTGTCATTTCGTGAGGTCAGCTGAATTTATTGTTTCTCACTGCTTCTGCCAAAAGGGGCTATTCAGAAGCCACAAAAGTCTCCCATTCATCCATCATTCGATTATTCATTCACTAAATGTTTATTGAACATCTATCATGAGCAAGACTGTGGGGTGGATGGGAGACTGTAGGAAACTGACCTTGAATCAAGCAGCTCATAGGTCCATTTATAGTTAGGAGGAAGCTCAGGGCCATCGAGCCTAAGTTCCAAGTGCTGCTGGGATCCCCCTCCACCTCCTGCCTGACACAGGTTTCTTGGGACATGATGATTATTACCAGTGATGGTGAGGTCACTGTCTCCAAGAAATTCTACTACATTGCTGAGAAGTTCCGACTTTCATGAAATTTTTTCCTCTAGGGAGCTGAAGTCTCTCATCCTGTTATTTGAGCACCACTCAGGGGATCTGGTCCCCTTTTCTGGATGACAGCATTTCCCAGGTCTGAGTCACCGGAGTTCTTTTGCCCTTTCTCTGCTCAGCCCCTCACTGCCCTGTTTTGTTTTGTTTTTTATTTTTTTTGCTTCAGGATTAAACTAATCCTGATTCTTCAGCAGCTTTTTGAACAGTGAATGGGCATTTGGGGATGGGAACCCACTCTGCCACCTTCCTCAAGTTCTTCTTCATTTTGAGATGTTATGGGGCACTCTGCGGGCTTCTGATCAGCTTGAGGATGATCACCTTCCTTCTATTGCAAATGGCTTAAGGCAGTGCTTGATGAGTTCCCTGGGAAGGTTGTGAGCAAAGCAGTTTGGCAGTTTGGGGGGAAGAGTTTCAGCCAGGGGTAGGGCTGAGGCTGAGGGAGGGCTGCTTGGAGGAGGTGACAGTTGTTCTGGGTAGAGTTTCAGCAGACAGAGGTGGGCATTGACAAGCAGGCTGCACTAGGGTTCATTTTGGTTAAAGAAAACTTTCAGGCCGTGCAAGTTTCAGGTGTCCATCAATAGAGAATTGGGGGCCCACCTGCTGGAGGTAGAAGTACAGGTGAGATATTTCTGAAGGCCCTTTGTGACTCTGTGGTTTGATGACTAAATGCTGTTGTGATCCAGATGAAGGTCAAAGCCTGGGAAGCGTCAAAGCCTAGAAGCATCTTTGAGGTATAAAGAGCCCATTTCAAGAGTCATTCTCAAAGATAAATGTGATGGACTCACCGATCCATCTCTCCCCAGGTCCTTCACCACAAGCTGATTGGAAGCATACTGATTGGCTCTTTCAAAGTAGATCTGGGGACTGTGTACAACCAACCTGGTAAGAACGCATCACCTCCCCATCTCTGTTTCTGACTCTGGTTTATAGCACCCAAGGACTTCTTATTCATTCACTCTTCCAGTTGACCATTCATTCAATAAAAATTAGCACCAATTATGCAAAGTTACATGAGACATGGATCTTGCCATCAAATGATAAGATTATCTTCCATGTCCACTCTAAATAGTTTTGATTTATTTTTCACACAAATTCTGACTAATTTAGCACTGTGACACATAACTAGGAGTGCTAATAGATAGTAGAAGCTAAGAATCTGGCCTGAATCCAAATTTCACTCTGCTATTTCCAAGATGTGCAACTCTGAATGAAGGATTTAACTTCTCTGTGCCTCGGTTTCCTCATCTGTAGAAATTAGGATAAATTGATGCCTCCTTCATCGGTTTTTGGAGTATGAAGTTAACAAATACATATGTGCTTATAGAGAGCCTAGCACATAATGAGACTGGCATTTCACATCAGACTGCACCATAATAATAATTATTATCCCTGTTATAAGAAAGTGAAATGCAGACAAGTTAGATAATTTGTCCAAGGTCAAGAGCTAATAAATAATGGAGCCAGCAACTAACATAGAACTTCTCATGAAAGGCCCTTTCTCTTCTCAGGTGATTTCAAGTCTTAGGATCTCAGGGGACCACAGAGTGACCATGGCTGATAGCAGATGGGTACCACATCTTAGGGAGTGACAGAGTCTTCAGGGAATGGGAGGCTCCTGAACCATCGTAGAACAGCAGCAGCTACTGGACTCCTTTAGCATTGGCCATCATATGGAAATATGAATCTAGTGTTGCCAGTAATTTTTTGTGTGTGTGGTGCTGGAGATAAAACCCAGGGCTTTGTGCATGCGAGGCAAGCACTCTACCAACCAAGCTATATCCCCAGCCCCAATATTTATTTTTAAAGATAAGCCAGACGTCTAGCTTTTGTAAGTGATCTTGATGTTCTGACTCACAGCGTAGGCCAACAGAAAGATCTATGAGCCACATTGATGGCCTGTGGTCAAGTGATTGACTCCTACCCTCCATTAATGTCCCCCCTCGCTGGTCAAAGCTGGAATCCTGCCCAGGTCATTCCTAGGTTGAGAGTTTCCCAAATACTGTGGTGATTGGAAAGAAAGGCAGAGAAACAGGTGGGAAGCAAAAGGAGAGGGAGGGAAAGGAAGGAGGAAGGCATGACTGAGCTGGGCTGCTGCAGGAGTCACCATGGTGGGTTGGGGAGGGTGTGGGAGGGGACGGGGTAGAGCCGTGGGGCCCATTGCAGGGAAGCTGAGCTGTCAAGATGCTTTTATAGGTCATCAGTTCAGTGACAAGTGGGCGCTGCTCACAGACCCCAGTGACATCAGGACTGGTACCAAGGGCTACCTGAAGTGCGACATCAGCGTGACCGGGAAAGGCGACATCTTAAAGACCAACCCCAAAACCTCTGATGCTGAGGAGCAAATAGAAAAGTGAGTCAGATCCACCATTGAAGAGAAATGATGTGCCCCAATTTTATACCTTTTTCCTTCCTCCACCCCTTTCCACCCCTTTATTGCTGCATGAGAACTGTTAAGTCTTTGCTCCATCAGAAGCACTATGATGTGTCCCCTCAAAGTCATGGCTTTCCCTCAGGAGGTCAGCTGTGAGGACAAGAATGGTGTGTCTTCCTCTGATACCTGTTATGGATATGCTGAGCTTACCTGATTTATCCAAATGTAGATGAGTTTTCTTTGAAGGAATGATAATTTTGACTCCTGATTTGTGACCTGGGGAGACTTAAATGCTCCCTTTTAAGGTGCAGAGTGGGAGACAGTGTCTACTCTGTGATTCCAGAACCTAGAGGAGTTTGCATGGGCTCTATTGTGACCCTTCACTGTGATCTACACTAGAAAGAAAACTCATTTTAGGGGCAAATCCTAAGTCTTCTTATATACCCAAAGTCTTTTTCTGCTTCCAAATTGCTTCTGTCTTTTCTATTCTTTCAAATGAGAGGGCTTCCTATTTATTTATATATTTATTTATTTCCCTTTCTAAGGAACCTTTTGATACCCCAGGGGTTTCCATCAGAGAGACCCTGGGCCAGATTCTATGTAAGACTCTACAAGGCAGAAGGACTGCCCAAAATGAATTCCAGCATCATGGCAAACGTCACCAAAGCATTTGTGGGTGACAGTAAGGACCTTGTGGATCCCTTTGTGGAGGTCACCTTTGCTGGGCAGACGGTGAGGAACTATTGTCACCAGTTCTAGCAGGCCTGGGCCAGGACCCTGCCCTGTATCCCGGGCATTTTAATCAAACAAAATTAAGTTAAAATAAAAATTGGGCAGTGCCTTGAAAGACAAGACTTGCCACAGAAGGCACTGGGTCAGGTGGTGGGTGGGGTTTGGGGGTGTTGCCCACTTACTCCTCATTAGAATAAGGGAAGGACTCAGGGTGGATTATGATCTAGGACCCAGGATGACAGGCATCCTCCCTCACCACTGGTTATGTCTCCGAGCCACCACCTAGTCCCCAACCCCTGTAGAATCACCACCATTTTCTGATCTGTTTCACAAAGGATCCCAGGGTCCTTGTCCTGCATAAGCCTGGAAACCTGTTCCCTGCTCAAGGCCACAGAAAGGACCAGGACCTGGGTACATGGTAGAGCTCCATCCTGGTTGACTGGACTTTGAAGCTTCAGGCTGACACAGATGTCACTGCTACCAAAATATAAACTCACCCTGACCCCTCCTTTGGACAGGGTGAACGTGGTAGTATTTTTGCCTCAAGTTCTTGGAGGTCATATAGGAAATCATCTCCACTTTATAACAACAACACAACAACAAAAACAAGGTCCAGACGAGAGTAGTGCTTTGCCACCAGCAGTGCTTTCACCCCACTTATTGGGGGTGAGCTCTGACCAGGGCCTTCCTGGAGATGTGCAGAACAGCTCTGTTCACAGCACAGGTGGTAGTTCCAGCCCAGCTCTGATGTGCCCATTAGCACTTCCCAAGGGCACTGACTCGCTTTTGTCCCTGGTGCCTCGCACAGCAGCCAGCACCGAGGGGGTCCTCCAACAGTGTGTTGGGTGCAGCTGATTTTCCTGAGTGCCAGGGGGAAGCAGCTTCAGTATTTTGGGCTGCTTGCTTCCCATCTCCAGCTGGCTTGAGGAGCTTTCCTCAGAGAGTCACTTCCTTTCACAGCTCACATCCTTCTGTCTGTTTTTAGGGGCGAACCACAGTGCAAAAGAACTCTGCCAACCCCGTGTGGCATGAACAGGTGGTCTTCAAGGAAATGTTCCCTCCCTTGTGTCGGAGGGTGAAGATCCAGGTGTGGGACGAAGGCAGCATGAATGACGTGGCGCTGGCAACCCACTTCATCGACCTGAAGAAGATCTCCAATGAGCAGGATGGAGATAAAGGTGAAGCCTCCCTTGTCTGCCTTGGAAACAGGTCTCAAAATGACGGCATTCGGGCCCTCGTCTTTAGGGTCCAGGCGGCAGGTGTTAGGCCTGGCCAGGCTTCTGTCGGTCTGCAGCTTGGCTTGGTTCAGGGTGGAGGTTGGAGCTGGGCTCAGGGAGGCAGGTTGGTCCTGGTCCCAGGTCTTCCATGAGCACCACTCTGTGTCCTTGATAGAATCTAATTGATTAGATCTGAGGTTGGTAAACTCAGGTTTATCCACCTAATCTGACTCACTAGATTTTTAAAAAATTTGGAACGACTCACAAGCAAAATGGATTTTACATTTCAGATCCCCCCACCACAATTACGTCCCCAACCACTGATGGGAGCATGAAATTATGAGGTTGGTGGGGAGCTGTGGCCAGCAGAATAATCCAAGAAGGGAATAGAGAGTCCCAGCTAACCCCCAAGTCAGCAGGAAGGGGTCAGGGAAAGAGCTTCTACTCAGTATTATACCTTTTTTTTTGGGGGGGGGGTCCTGGGGATTGAACTCAGGTACACTCAACCACTGAGACACATCCCCATCCTTTTTTATATTTTATTTAGAACAGGGTTTCACTCAGGTGCTTAGCCCCCTGCTGTTGCTGAGGCTGGCTTTGAACTCACTATCCTTATGCCTCAGCCTCCTGAGCCACTGGGAATTACAGGTGTATGCCACCGCACCTGACTTCAGTGTATGGCTTTTTGTTTGGAAAACCTAGTTAGTGGGTGACAATTCCCCAAATAGCTCAACATATCCCTCCTCTTTAAATCCCCAGGCAACCTTTCCTTGTACTGCTAGTTTATGCTAATGGACAATTATGGAGGCATGCACACACACAGATCACACACATGTATGCACAAACCCAAACACATAAGTGCATACAGGTAGAACATCATAAATATATCATATATGAAGTTAGTATAGTTATGGTACCTTTTCCCTCTATCAGATTGAAGCCTTGCTAAGAACAGAGAACAGGAATTACATAATTTTATGCCCCTCATGGGCGACAGCATAGAAAGGTCTCAATGGATTTCCATTGTCTCTTTCTTCACATTATGGAAGCATTTACCACTTGACACGGAAAAGCACAGTCCCCCGTCTACACCATTTTCCCACTCGATGCCAGCATGTTTTATTCACAACTTTTCAGAAGCACTTTGATGTGTTCAGGAAGATGGATATCAGTGCTTAACAAGTAGACATCAGGGACCATAAAATCTCTCTATTTCCTTTAATACAATTTCCCTGCTCCAAGTCTACATAAGGGAGGGCGAGAATCTACTCCATTGAAGTCAGGGCTGGATAGAGAACATTTAGGCACAAAACGACTATTAACAGAAACATGTATGGAAACATCTAATTGTCCACCATGGGGGAATTGTAGGCAAATTAAGATACATTTATTTATTCACAATAGTAATATTCTTAAACATTCCCCAAGGGTCTGTGTGAAACGCTTCTTAGACATGATTACTTTTTGAAAATTTTCCACATTTTTATTGGTGCATTATAGTTGTACATATTGATGGGATTTGTTGTTACACATTTGTACTCGCACACAATACAACAATATAACTGGGCCAATATCACCTCATCAATTTCTCTTAATTTTGGTAGGTGAGATAGGCACTATTAACAATTCCTCTAGATGAGGAAACTGAGGCATAGAGAAGTTAAAAAAAAAGTGACAAAACTTGTGCAAAGTCACATAGTTTGAAAGTGCCAGAGCTGAGATTCAAACTTCAGGACCACGAGGCTGAACTGTGAGCCAAAAAGGAATATTAATGTTGCCAAAGAGATGTTCCCAAAGATACTGTGCATTTTCTCCAACACTATATTTTAAGAAGGGAAAATACTTATGCCAGGAACAAGTTAAAATTACCAGGTCTTTTCAGCTCTATGTTTAGAACATATCTAGAAGCACTCATTTCTCTTCATCTCAGCTACCTTACCCTGTTCCAAGCCGCTGATGTCTTCAGTTTTGATGATGAAATGGTCAGTGGGCCAGTATGCCCACATCTGTTTTCATTCCCCTCCACAGAGCAGCACAGTGATCTTAAAAGAGATGTGACCATACCACATCTTTGCTTACATTCCTTTCATGTATCCCCATGGAATTTAAGATAAAGACCAAAATCCTTATCAAGACCTCTAAGACACCACCTCCCACTGGCTCCTCATTCAGCTCAATCTTTAGCTCCCTGCTCCTCTCCAACCAGCACATGCTGCTCCCCAGCCCAGAACACACACACACACACACACACACGCATGTGCACACACATGCATGTGCACACACACATGTGCACACACATGCACACACATGCATTCTTGCTCTCTCTCCCTCCCTTCTCTCTCTGCCTGCCTAACTCCTCTCCATGCAGTATCAGCCTGCTGTTTGTAGGTCTCCTTTGTGGTGTTTATAATGTAAATATTTATTTGTTCAGTGTTTGTGTCTGCTTGTCCTCTGCTGAGCTCTTTGGTTGGTCTCTGGCGTGGTGGCTGGCTTGGTTAGGAGTCAATAAACGTTTGATGAATGCAGGGAGGCAAAGGGAGGCTCGTCGGCCTTCATAACAGTACTACAAATGTTACAAATGAGACACGTACAGAAAAAAGATGAAAAGAAAAATCAGTTCAATGTCTTTTGGTGATACTATATCCTGCAAATACCCTCTTTCGTGTTTTCTGTGTATTGTATATTTTTAAAAGACTGTGAATAGCTTTGATAAAGACAATGCGTGTTAAACTTGAAAACCTGCCAGATGACTAAAGCTCGGGGTCCTCCTAGGCTTCCTCCCTACCTTTGGACCTGCCTGGATCAACCTGTACGGCTCCCCCAGGAACCACAGTCTGATGGACGACTACCAGGAACTGAATGAAGGCTTTGGGGAAGGGGTGTCATTCAGGGGCAGAATCTTGGTAGAAATTGCTGTGGAAATCCTCTCAGGAGGGGCACAGGAGTCCAAGTTTTCCAAGGCGCTGAAGGAGCTGAAGTTGTCTTCCAAGGACAAAGACTCCAAGTCTTCCAAAGGCTCCAGTAAGGACAAGGCAGACAGAGCCGATGATGGGAAGCCCCAGCAGCCGTCCGACAGAGCTCACTCCACCGAGGTGGAGGTGGAGCCCTTCGACGTCCCCCCGGAGGTAGGTCTGAGCTCTGCTACAAATTGCTATTGCAAAGCTAAGACCCCACCTGAGGTGAGCCCAGGACACAACACAGCACCTGTCCCAGGCTCCCTGAAGGTCTTTGCCTGCAGCTGTGTCATTCTTCCTGCAAAATTGTTGGCCCAGCCCTGTGTTCTGGGGTGGATCCTCTGCCTCTGCACAGCCATCTGTTAGGACAGATTCCTTCGGAGTCCCCCTGAAACACAGATTCCATGGGAACCCAGGGGAAGAGACATGGAAGTGCTCTGGGGTGCTGGTGGGAGTGGGTGGCGGGGGGACTGGCTCAGCTGGATCCGTGTGGGCTTCTGGGAGCTTGGGTAGGAGGAGGGTGGGAGAGGAGGGGAGGAGGCCGCAAGCTGGGTGTGAGAACTTGAGAACCCTATTCCCTGCCTGAAGCTGGGAAGAAAGCACAGCCCCAGGGATCTCCTGCTGCTGCTCTCCATAAAGCACAGCAGCGTTTTGCCAGCCCTCCTCTTTATTATGAGCAGGAGATCTTGGGCTCCAGGGTGAACATCGATGTCTCTCACCACTTAGCTTTGCAATAGCAATTTGTAGTTAAGCAAGTGAGTTTCACATTTTGTCAGCGGCTGAGGTGGGTAGCGTCTCAGCTTGGCTAATTCTGCCTCTGGAGTGAGTGTTTCTCAGGTCAACTGGACCAGAGGCGATGGCTGTGTCCCAGAGCTGTCCATTCCTAGGCAGCCACAGGATTGAAGTGTGAGGGACTCTCTGGCCTTGGCAGAGCCACTTATTTTTACCACAGGGATCTTATAAACCTGCGGAATCTGTAGGGGACAAGTGGGAACACAGGGCTGGCAGCCACGGGGTTGGTGCTCCTCGTGGCTGGGATGCTAACACCACTGTGTCTCCGTTTACTCATCAGCAAAATGAGGTCTAACAGCTGCTCTGTCGTGGGCATCTGCTGGGGGTTAAGGAGAGAATGCGTGTAAATCGGTCAGCAGAGTTTCTGACACATGCGCAATCAGCTTGCCATGCGTTTGTTATTGTTCTCAATGGAACTGTGGTTTGCTCCTGCCACTAGGGGGCAGCTCTCCAAAGCTTTCCACCTGTTGTTTGTGACTTGGTATTTCAGGGACTTCCCCAACTCTGCCGCTGTACTCACATATTGGGAAACAGTCTCTGGAAATGTGTGCTGCCAGTATGTTGTGGTTAGAATCAGGGATTCTGTGTGCTTTCAGAATATATGCCAATGTTGAAAACTTAACTTTGGACTCGCCAAGAAATTATGAGTCGCTTAATGGCCACCTGAGCTGATATCCCCTGTATCTGTCCTTCTGGTACTCTCTCCTACTGAAGGCTGAAGTTGGACATTCCTTTATGAGCTAGGATTGCAATCTAGAAAGAAACTAGAAGATTTTCTTAATGGAAGTCAATATCCTTAAGATATTTTGCTGAGGGTCCCTGAAGAAATAAACTCTATCCGGGAGCAAGGGAGTCTTGGGAACTTACTTGTCTACAAAGCCAGGGGACATCTTGGCTATTGTGTAGAAGGTGACAGAGAGCAGGAAATTCAGGCATCATTCACACTCTTGTCCCCAGCTTCCTCCTTCACCTGGGCTTTTGTTTGTGGCCAGTTCCTCCTTGGGTTTAATGGTTACCTACTGCTGCCCAACAGCTTACCCAAAGCTTAGCTGAAAACAACAAATGCTTATTTTCTGTGGGTGAGGAATTTGGGAATAGTTAGCTCGTGTTCTGGCTCAGGATTCCTCATGAAATTTCAGCCAAGGTCTTGGCAGGGATAGAAGCCTTCTGAAGGCCCTACATCACTTGGCAGGAGGTTAGCCCTGTTGGCTGTTGGTGGGAGACCTCAGTTGCTCACTATGTGGACCCTCTCTCAGGCTGCTTGAGTGTCCTCATGACGTGGCATCTGGCTCCCCAAGAGCAGGTGATCTAAACGGGAGTAAGGCAGAGACTCTTTCATGACCTGGCCATGGAAGTCACTCACTGATGTTTCTGCTGTGTTCTACTAGAAACAAATTATTAGTCCAGCCCATCTGCAAAGGGAGGAGAATTAGGCTTCATTTTTTTCAGGGGAGGATTGGCTGAGAATTTGTGGTTATATTTTTAAACCACAGCTCTGACCTTCTACCCTCCCTGCAGCCTGAGCAGTTTGGAGCTTGCCCCCAACAACCCTTTGTACCACATCTCTTTTAGCTGCCCAGGGTCCTTGAGCTCCCATGTTTCCAGTTGAAGTCATGCCCTCACTGCAAATATGGGCAGTTGAGAGACCCCATAGTGCTGGCCTCCCCAACCACCCCTCTCACACCATCAAAGCTTGCCCTGCTCCCCTGTGCCAAACTCCCCTGAAGTAGAGTCAACCTAAAACGTGTCCATTTTGAATGGACACTTGTTGAGTAGCTTCTTGTTTAAATATCATTTTCAGCTTGGTAAAGAGTAAAAATAGAGCCTAGTTTATGGGATAGAAGGGGAAGGAAGACATGCAAACCAATGTAAGTGCATTGGGAGGTACAGATATAGGTCGTCAAAGCAAATAGCTTTAGGTTGTGGCAGAGTGGTGCGGGATTACTGCCTGGCCTTGCCTCCATTTGACTCTTTGGGCAGGTGACTTACCCTCCTTGTGCCTACTTCCTGTGATAACCTACTTCATAGGCAGTTTCTTATCATTTCCATTTCCTCCCGGTGGGCCCTATTATGATGCTTATGTCACAGATAAGGAGAGTGACAGTCATAGAGTGAGCATGACTTGCCCAAAGCTAGGAAATAGCAGAGCTGAGATTTGAAGAAGTCTCTTCTGGCTGTGGTCCTGGCAGTCCCTCTCCCAGGCTCCTCCTCCTGGAGAGTGAACTCAGCCTGGGAAGGTGAGATAAGAAATGGTTATTGCAGTTGGTAGACTGTGACTAAGATCCATGAAACACTGTCCAGCATCTCTAGCAATGAGGGAAATGCAAATCAAACTACACCAAGATTTCATCTCACTGCAGTCAGTATGGCAATGATCAAGAATACAAATACTAATAAATGTTGGCAAGGAGGTGGTGGAAAAGGTACCCTCATTCATTGTTGGTGGGACTAAAAATTAGTGCAACCATCCCACTTCTCAGTATTTAAAGGATTTAAAATCAGCATACTGCAGTGATGCAGCCACATCAATGTTTATAGCAGCTCAGTTCACAATAGCTAAGCTATGGAGCCAACCTAAGTACCTTCAACAGATGAATGGGTAAAGAAAATGTGGTACATATACACAATGGATTATTACTCAGCCATAAAGGCCCTTGAATGTTTTCTCTGATATGTGGAAGCTAATCCAAAATGGAGGGCAGGAAGAAAGAGAGAAAGGAAAAAAAGGGGGGGGGGGAGAATTAAAAAAAATAGAGGAAAAATTATAGAGTAAGGGGATTGAGGGGGAGGATGGAGGGACAGGATAGGGGAAGAACAGTGGAATGAATCTGACCAAACTTTCATATGTACATATATGAATATACCACAGTGAATTCAAGCATCAAGTATAATCCACAAGACACTAATTGAAAATATATATGTATATAAATAGAGTAGAGTAGAGAAAGGGGAACAGGGAGGGAGGAGGGGAGGGGAAAATGCTGGGGATTGAATTAGCAGATTATATTTCATACTTTTGTGATTATGTCCAAGTGTATCCCAATGTTAATATATATCTAAAAATAATTTAAAAGATCCAGCACAAGCCCCCACCCTGTTCCATGCTTCTGGTCAACAGAAACATTTCCTGGGACTGCCAACACCACAGGAGGAGCCCAAGTGAAGGCTAATCACCTAATGATTGGCTGTCTGAAGGATGCTTTTGACATAATGTAACTTTAACCCCAGGGGCTAGATATGCTTTGTTTCCTTAAACTAATTTTACTCGTTTTCTGCAGATTTCAATGAATCAAACAAAAACAAACAAACCAGGAAGCAAAGATTGTATGACTTTAGCTCACCCAGAATGTGATGCTGGGTCACTGTACTCATTGACATCTGCTCCCTAAATCATAGCCTGTTCCAAGTCAATAAAAGTCATTTGAAAATAATTGTGTATTACCTTGGGACGGCCCCCGTCTTGTGACCTGCCACAGTCCTAGGCTTCCAGAGTGGAGGGTCCTTTTCAAAGCAGCCTTGGTGGAGACAGCTCTCAGGTCTGACTTTTACTTCTTTGACTTGACCTTGGGAAGCCCCCTAGTCTCTGAACTTTAGTTTATTCAGGTAAAGGCTGGAAGTTGGAATAATCACTCTGGCCCTTTGCAACATAGAAGTACTTGTGCCTTGGGCTGGGTGGATCCCTCCCAGCAGCAGCCATCGAGCCTTTAGCACCCTGAATTCACAGGATTGGTTGACACTCCTGGGCTCATCTAATCCTCCACCCTTTGAACTGAGTTTGCTCATTATTTCAGGAAGTAACTTTGACTTTGGGTCAGCACAGGGGATTGGGATAACACATATTAGAGATGTGTGAGAACTGGGTCTGTGGTCACAACACATGGGAAAGCTACTGTACAACCTCAAGCTTTAGTTTTCTTGTCTGCAAAATGGGAATGGTCCAGATTTTGCCCTCTCAAAGTTGTTGGGGGGGAACAAATAACATAATGTATGTGAGCATCCTATAGAAGCCATGAAGTCAAGCTCAAAAGCAAGAGTTGCTGTGACTCAGGATTTCATCTTTGGTTTTTGGTTTCTGAAAGCCTGATCAGTTGAAGGTCATCCCAGGTTGGCGTTTCACCCAGAGTCTTAGAAAGACATAGACACCAAGCTGAGCCTCTGATGTGAAAGGAGGTTCTCTGCATTTTAAGGTAGCCAATCAGAAGGTTGAGTCTGATCATTCTAGATAAGTGATTGCATTTGGATTTGCAATTTATTGGCCATGATTCCTGCTTGTCTGATCAGTGGGGAGATGCAGCATTTTAGGCTGAAACAGAGTCAAGTGTCTATAAATGTTGTTGAAGCAGGTCAACCTCATTGACCTGGCTTCCTGGTGAAAGAAGATAATCAGTTTGTCTAATATATTTTTTCTTTCTGTAGATCACGCCAGAAAAATATGAGGAATTTTTACTCTTTGGGGTATTTTTCGAAGCTACCATGATTGACCGGAAGATTGGTGATAAACCCATCAGCTTTGAGGTTTCTATTGGTAAGTGAAGACAAGCACAGTGCTTGACACAGATCTGTTTCTTGAATAAGTTAATTAGTGTCCTATGTGAAGTGACAGCACCCTAGTGGAGGTGGGCATCCTGGAAAGAAGGGAGAAGTCCCTATTGTCAATGTATAAGGGACAGATTTTTTTTTCATACTTTTAAAAAGTGTTTAACAGAATAGGTTTAGATTCAGAGTTTCAGGGATAAATAAGCTCATACCTGCGAAGTAGCACATGCACAGTAGATGCTTGACCTTGGGAAACCCCAAGTCTTAGCAATCTTCCTGGGCTATGGTGCAGCTGGGTAAGCCATTCCAAGGAATAGCATCCCATCAGAGAAGATCTTGATTCAGGCAGTTGTCTTGCAGCAGGGCAGAAAATTGGAAATGGGGTACTGTCTCCATGAGTAGAAAGTGGTTCTTGGGAAAGTGGCCACTGTGAGCTGCTGGCCATCTTGGTAGCTGGTAAAGTATCTGGATGAAGCACTAACAGCATCTACTACAGAAATAGAAAGGAGTGGCAGGCAGCCGGTGTGGATAGGAGAAGAGGCCAGAGAGGGAGGCCAGAAAGGGAGGACTTAGGAAGACTTCCCAAATTAAGGGGCTCCAGGATCACAAGCTTGTGATCCCAGAGTTTTCTTGATTTAAACAAAGTTGACCAGGTCTATAATATGGCCAGTTCTGGGACTGGCCATATTCATCTTAGTCTTTTGTTAAGCATTTGAAATCAGATTATAAAATAGAAAGATCAAGGACACCAATAATCCTGCAGGGGCTATGTATTCTTACGCAGAGACATTTGTCCTACAAAAGCTGCCCTGTTTGTCCCCGTGTAATGTTGTCCTCCCTTCTTTCCTTCTTCCTCCTTTCTCCACCTCCTATTTCTTTTTAAAACATGATGTTGACTTTGGGGACTTAGACAAGGAATCTTCTCTTAGAGGAGAAGCAGTTTGGGAAAGGTTTACAAGATTTTTTTTTTTTTTTAGTGAAAACAATTGGTTTACAAAATGACACATCTTCAATGATCCTTTACCAACTTTTGGAAGGATATACACTAAGATATTAAAAATGGCTATAACTGAATTTTGTAATTTCTAGCAACCCTTTTCTGTTTTTACTTGCCTACGTCTTCTACTTTCTAAGTTGTGTTTTTTTACAAAAGAGCAAGTAAGGGGATGGAGAGGGTGGCTCATTGTCGTTGTCAGTCTTATTCTCTTCCTACCACTGTTCTTTCCACCTTCACCCTGGGGGATCTATTGCCATGGGAGGACGAGACCTCGGGTCCCTCATGCCAAGTCGACTGGTTCTACTTGCTGACACCCAGCCCCTCTCCCCCTGCTGCTGCAGGTAATTTTGGGAACCTGATTGACGGAGGGTTCCATCATGGCAGTAAGAAGAAGTCCTCTGAATTAACTGAAGAAGACGCCGTTCCCCTGCTGCAGGAAGGAGAAGAGGAAGCAGCCCACGATGTGGCCATCCCCATGTCTTCCACCACTCATCCAGAGAAGCCTCTGGTGACCGAGGGGAACAGGTAGGAGGCACGGCAGGTGAGAGCAGCCAAGGTTCCTGATGGATGGTGGGATTTGGCTCAGTTTCTGGGACTCTTTCATTTAGTTCTTCCTGAAATTCAGAAACATTATTGTTTTATCTCAGTCATGGGGCAAGGTACAAAGGGGAGACATGGTAAGTAGCATTCCACATGTTATTTATTTAAGGACAGAACAGGGATGATGGTGATGATCATGTCCGAAACCCTTTTTCTCTATAACTTTGAAGCACAATAGAGTCCAAAGGTCTGAACTTAACATTTCACACTAAATCCTATTAACAGTTATTATCCACATCTGTGTCACTATGTTAACTTGATTTGGTGGGATTATTTAATACATGTTTTTGCCACAGTTATTTGCAAACCAAAGAACTCAAATAATGTTTGTCAGCCACCAGAAAAGACCATTTCCAATGGGGCACCTACACAGACCCCCCACAGATCTCCTTTAATCCATGCAAATTTTCAACCTATAAGGAGATATAAAAAGATAGCATTCTTTTTTAAGAAATTAGTGTCAAGCACCAATCAAGTGATTTATGAAAATAAAAAAGCAAATATAGTAAGAGTGTTCTATTGTTGAATCTTGTGTTTTGAGTGAAAAAAATCTCTGATGTCATTGGATGGCTTTCCTCATTTCACATGTGGGAGATGGGAATCCAGCCATGTTACATTAGCCACTATGAGGAGGTATCCAGCACCTCATTAGGGGGTTCTTCTTCCTGCTCAGGAGGATGTAAGCCACCTAAGACATTAAAGTCTAAAATAGTTAGTGAAGAACAAAAGACAAAGTCAGAAAGATATATTTTCCAAAGCTGGAGGCCCTGATAGGTCCAGTCCACACAGGAGCTGGGGCTAGACAATTAGAAAATGGCTCCTGTGGTTTATTTGAGGGATACATTAAAGGCAGGGATAAGGTTTCAGGGGTGGAGTCTTGCTTCCTTATGTCTTGCAGTCAGCAGGTTGATTGGCATGTTGGCAGTTCAAGCCCATCTCAGAGGGGCTGTATGGCTGCAGCAGGTCACCCCATCTCCAATGGAAGAAAGAGCTTAATAGGGCTCACAATGTGTCTGGGCAGTCTTAGGCAGAGGAAATGTCCACTGGAAGTCCCTAGACACCAGATTCTCCTATTCATTAGGCTGTGATGTGTGTGAAGTAGTCCACACACAGCCCACAGATGGCTCTCAATAGGCCACTACAAGGCCATATTGCCATCTCTTTAATCTCTGCACTTCTTGACCTAGACACTATTTCTGGGAACTGACCCATGGGTTCCTGACCACTGTTAGGATAACAAGGATTCCCAAATCCCCCTGACAGCTCTCTTCCCTGAACATCAGATCCAAACACCCCCACTTGGGCATCTCACAGATCATTTACCAGGCTCAATATTTTCACAGATAACTTTTCTCCTTGTCCTATCTTTCTTATTTTATGAATTCATTCCGCCATTCTCTGAGTCCTCCAACCCACCGCTGGAAGGTTGTCAGTTGTTCTTTTTTTCCTTCATACCCACATTCAATCAGGGATGAAGTCTGATCAATTCTAGTTATTCCTATCTATTGATATTTCTTTAATTCTGGCCATTGGCATCTTTGGCCTAAATTATCTTAAAAATCTCCTACCTGGCTTGGATTTTCTTCAAGATACTCACTGAACTCGCTGAACCAATTATTTCCCTGATTCACATCCCTCATTGACTCCCTGTGCTTTTAGAATTAATTCCAGAGGCTGGAGCTTGTGGCTTTAATCCCCATCTACTCTCCAGCATCATCTGGAGTCACCACCAATCCCCTACCCCAACCCACTCCACTTCCTCCAGCTGTGCAATCCTCAACTAGTCCTGCTGATTGCTGCTTCTGCGTCTTTGGACATGCTTCTCTGGCAGCAGGCTCCTCCTCAGCTGCCAGCTCCTTGCACCCTTCAAGAGTAAGCCCAGACTCCTTCCCCTGGACCCCAAGCCTGGTATGGACTTCCGTACACCTTCAGCAAGCACAAATCACACTGGCTTAAGATGTCTGTACTCACCTGTCTTCCCTCTGGGACAGTGAGCATTTTGAAGGCAGGTATTGTGCCATCACCTGTTTATCTCCTCAGCTCTGTGCCTGGCACAGAGGTGGATACGTATTTTTGGATGAATCAAGGAGTTCCTGGCTTGGCACAGGGTACTCTAGGATTAGAGAAGGGGTAGGTGACTAAGCCTGCTGAGGAGGAGGTAGAGTTGGGATAGGTCATAGAAAAGGTGACACTCTGAAAGATGAGAAAGGCATAAGAGGTGGAAGGAGTGTTGGTCAAAGTAGGTGGAGGAAGTTAAAGCAGTTAACTTAGCTGCTGTTCCTCTTATTTTTGAGCATTCTCTACATTTTCTAAACCCTCCCTCCCATGGAACACATCTCCTCTACCTGGATCCCCTTCTCTGGAGTCTCTTTGGCTCCTTGGCATCCATACATGGATGTTTTTTCTTTTTGGATGAAAGAATCCCAAACTTCCCTGTCCTTGAACTCCATTCTCAAAGCTGAGACATCAGTGAATCCTACAGCTGGATCTGCAGCTTGGAGAGACTTCCTGAGGCTACTCAGAGGGACTCTGCCTCCAATCACCCTCCTCACCTTGCTGGACTAGCCCATTATTGACTATTGGTGGGATTTCAGGGTGGAGTATGGGAAGGGCTTAGGAGGAGCTGAGAGGTCTCAAGGCATCTTGGATAGAGCATATCTGAGTGCTACCAGAAGATCAAAAATAAGTCATGGTGGTGGTTTTTGGTAGAGTTGGCCTTTCTTTTTACTTCTCAATCACTGTATTGAGGCTTTCTCCACATAGTGGCAAACCAGAGAGGCAGCAGCTGGATTGGAAGAGTCTGTCTATACTAAATTGCTATACACATGAACACACACGTGCACACAAACACACATGCACACACATGTATGAACACACACAACTTATTTCAATAAAATACAACAGTATACATGTTCTGGGCTTTCTAGTTTTACAAAGCATGTACATTTGCATACGATTTATGTGCTGGGTCAGAGGTCAGGAATGTGATTGTAGCAGAAGACATCCAACGGTGGGCCATTATTTAATTCAGGATTCCAGACCTACCCTTGCCCTAAGTCACAAGGCTGGTCCCCAGTCAGGGCAGCCATTCAAACTGGCAGTCTTCTCTCTCCAATGGCACGAGGTGCCCTTCCATCTGCACTGCAGCTTGCCTCAGAAGCCACAGTCTCCTGATCCGTGTCGTCTCAGTAAGGCCAGGAGGACCTGAGATTTAGAGTCAAAGGCCCCAAACCTAATAGCACAGAATGACCCAAATCAAAGAGCTTGGGACCATACTGGGTGGGAATGTATTTAGTTGCAGGATTCTCAACACAGTGACTTAAAAACAGAGAAAACAAGCAGAATGGCTTCATTTCTAACCTATTTTGCTGTTGTCATCTCCTGCTGTAACAACAACCTCAATTTCTGCCAAGAACTTATCTGGCTTCTTTTCTGAATGGACACCTGCTGGTTTATTTTCTGCAGAACGGGCCAGGGGGCCTCTGTGCTAATTTTATTGTCTACTTCAGGAGAAATTCAGGTCAGAATTCAGTTTTTCAGGCAGAAATTCATTTTAGTTTCTAAGGAATAAAAACAAAGTTTGTTTCCTCCCTATTTCTCTGTTTCCCTGCCCCACCCTCTGTAGATGTGTTGCTCCAGACACTGTCCACATTACCAGGGCCACTTGCACCACCACACCTGTTCTGGGGGCTTGCTTTGGCCTGCCTTCCACAGTCCCAGGTGTCTGAGAAAATTACTAGGGGTCTGAGGGAAACCCAGTTGAGAAAATAGCTGTCATTAGGTGGGAACTTCTAAATTTTTGCCACGACCCTCCCACCTTACCTGCCTCTGCACCTGTCCCCTTCCTCCTTGGGAACTGAGTCTGCAAATTAATTCCTTGTTTTCTGTCCTCCATTGCACTTGGCTCACTATCCAATGTCACCCTCAAACACTCCCTGTGGCTCTACCTCTTCCCCTTTTAGCAACTTTACTATCCCTCTTGTCCCTTCTTTGCCAAGCAATTTACCTGCATTATTAGCACCAATGCCTGGCAACAGTAAGTATTGATGGGTAGACGGATGGATGGATGGTAGATGGATGGATGGATAGATGGATGGATGCCAAGCCATAAAACACTGAAGTTTCACTTGGGACACACCTTCACCCTCATGAAAAATATTAATACCTTGTATTTCTCTAGCAATTATTATTATTATTATTATTTTAAAATACACAACAACAGTGGAATGCATTACAATTCTTATTACACATATAGAGCACAATTTTTCGTATCTGTATGTAAAGTATGTTCATACCAACTTATGCCTTTATATATATACTTTGTTTTTTGCATTACAATTCTTAATACATATATATACCACAGTTTTTCATATCTCTGTTTGTATATAAAGTATGTTAACACCCAATCCAAGTCTTTGTACATGTACTTTGTATAACGATGTCCATCACATTCCACCATCCTTAGCAATTTTAGTTTACAAAATACATTCACATCTGTTATCTCAATCAATTCTTGCGTGTGTCTAGAATATAGACAATAAAAAATGAAGTCAATTTTCCTCTCTCAATTTAAGCTTCCACAAAGAAAGTCTTGTCCAATAAATCCTGCCCTCTGCTGACCATTTCTAACCCTCACCCTGGATCTACTGGTAGCTGTTAATACCTTTCATTGTAGCCATTAACTCTTCACGCTTTATTGTCCCTGGGTGTCAAGCTGTAGACCAAGGATGGTATTACCAGTGTGACAGTTTTGTCCCCACTCTTACTGCATCCCACCAGCACAAATAAAACATCAACATGGGGCTGGCACTGCCTGGAATATTGATTGCCAACTGATTTTCAAACCCCTTGGGCTTTCGCAGGAATTACAACTATTTGCCATTTGAGGCCAAGAAGCCTTGTGTCTCCTTCATCAGTTCTTGGGGAGATCAGACCTTTAGGCTGCAGTGGTCCAACATGCTGGAGAAAATGGCAGATCTCCTGGTAAGTGACTTTGGTAGGTGTTGGATTTGTACATAAGGAAATTGGGGGCAAGAGGGATTTTTAAAAATCCCTCCAGTAGAAGGTCTTAGTCTCAGTCCAGATACTGCATTTTGGGTGCATGTGGTTCCTACCATGTGAATCCAGAGAAATGAGAAGACATTTTGCAAAATCCCTATACTTTTAATCAAACTGTCTGAATTCATATCCCTTCTCTGCTTCTTACAGTTATTGGACCTAACAATAGGTTGATTCTTTAATCTCCAAAGGGCGGGAGCTTAAAAACATTGTCACAAAATTGATAGGTTCTGGCTTCAACTAACCCTTGTCCCCACTCCTACACTTTCTCTCCCACCCCACACCCCATGGGCAGTGCCTCTACTTGCAGTCCACACACCTCACCAGATGGCTCTTGTCTTATCTCTTCTTTTCCATTAAAAACTACATTAAGGAAAGAACAAACGTCTCCTGCCCATTTGCTTTATAATCTTAATTGTATATAAAAAGTGTTGGCTCTGGCCATGGGATTGTAGAGCTAGACCCAGAATGTGGTCAGAGAGGCCTGGTCTGGGGCCATGCTGTGACATCATGTGGATGTGCAGACTCTCTTCGGAAGGCTGGTCTTGCTTTTCCCTCAGAGAGAATAGCTTATCTCTAAGAGTCCTGACAAAACAAATCAGAAGTTTTCCAGGAAGCCATAGTAAGCCTTAATACCCATTCCTGATTTTGATATTAGTGTCAGGATCCCTTCAATCATGGCTAACAGGATTAAAGTTCACACTTTAATAGGTGGGAACTGTTATTATCCTGTTTCATAGAGAAGCAAAACTGGGTATGAAAGGGTTGATTCACTTGTCAGCAGTAAGCCTGCCTTTGAACTCAGTAGTCTGACCCTAGAGCCCACATCCTTAACCACTCCACGATGTTGCCTGTTCTTATAGTGAAGGTGGAGAGAGAGGAGCACATGTCCCATGCACCAGACTTTGGCATATGACAGAGAATACAGTTTTTGTATATTCTAGCAAAGTAGTGGAAGCACATAATTGCCCTTGGGTGCCATTTACCTCCAAGCTACTGAATGGAATCCTAGAATTTAGGCCAAAAGGAAACATGCAATTGCTAAATATACAAATATACAGCCATTTCCACATGTAGTCTACCCAACCCCCTGGCTGAAATCTCATAACCACTGTATGTATAGTTCTTTATTTTCAGAGATTCTACGACTATTTGAGAAATTGATTGGAACATGCTTTTGGGGTTTTGGGTTATTGTATCTAATTTCTTCTGTGTTGTTAGCTATTTCTCATGACATGAGATTTCCCCCATAATGGACTCTGAGGGAGTGGTACATGGTTAGCGAATGGATCTGGGGTAGAAGCAATGACTTGGAGCAATGTGAAGCCTTGCCTCCAGACCAGTTCTCTTAAGAAAAACAAGGTTCAAAGTCAGAATGCAGCAGCATTTCCAGTTCAAGCACAAGAGAAAGGAAGCATTCTTCCTCCATTTCCAAAAGAAACAAAGAAGAGCTGAATGGCATGTTTAGGTTGTTTCCATCAATCTCCCCACTACAAGTCTCACCCCTCCATCCCTGCCATTTGTTTGCAGGAAGAGAGTATAGAGGAAGTGAGAGAGCTGATCAAGATTTCAGAGGAGGCTCCTGAAGATAAAATGAAGATGGTGCTCAGTGATTTCATCAATCAAAGCAGGTAGCTGGCACAGGGGAGCTGAGCGTGCACGGGATTGGCTTTTAATGACCTTGAAAAAAATAGTCCATTTCACATGTGTCCAATGGACACTCAGAGTATTATATCTGTCTTCATTTTGTTCAGTAATTTAGCTGGAACCTGTGGACCAAAGTCTGCTTCCTGACACTTAAATAACTAAGCCATAAACCAACGGGGAGAGATAAAAAGAAAGACAGAACTGCTGCAGAGAATCTTTATGGAACAAGAAAAATGTTCACAGTGTTAAGCCCAGTGTGGTGTTTTGCCATTTGGTAGATATTCAGCAAACTATTTAGACAACTAAGTGGATAAATTATATCAAATATGGCAATTACATGTTTCATAGGGCACATTAACGTTTGCTAATTAATGACTTCTATTCCATGGTAGTCAATATAATAAAAGGTATATAATAATATAGGGTATATAATATAGGGTATATCATTACCTATGACTGAGTAGCAATTTACCCCCAAACTCAGTGACTTAACACAAAATTTATGATTGCATTTATGATTGTGTGTGCCAGGAATCTAAGGGTGGCTCAAATGGGTCCTCTGGCTCAGGACTACCCCTGAGTACAAAATCAAAGCGTTGTCTGGGGATGAAGTCACCTGTACGTTCAACTAGGAAAGATCCACTTCCAAGATCACTCCCATGATGGCTGACAGATTTAGTTCTTTGTGGGCTGCCAGGTGGAGAATGTCTGTTCCCTGTTAATTTGGTTGAGACCCCTCCATTCCTTGCTGTGCTGGCCACTCTAAGCTGCCACTCTTAACATGGCAGCTTGATTTAGTCAGCAAGCAGGAAGAGTCAGACAGAGCATACCAGTGAGATGGAAGTCACTGTCTACCATGACCTAACCTGGAAGTGCCATCTCATCTCTCTTGACGTATTCCATTAGAAGCAAGTCACTAGGTTCAGCCCATGTTCAGAAGGAGGGGACTGCAGAGTGGCATGAATTTTAGGAGGTGGGACTCCCTGGGGGCCATGTTAGAGGCTGCTTACCCCATATGGAAACAACTTGGATCAACTCTTGAAATGAATTAGGTCCAGGCTTGAGTCAAAATGAGAATTGACCGTAATGGAATTAATAGAAAAGGAGTCTGATTGATTTGATGAAAGGTAAAACCAGAAAGCAGGCAGTAGCTAACCCTGATGTTTTTTAAGTTATGTCTTTCCTAATCTCTCAATTACCCAACCGTTTTTACTTTATAAAAAAAGAAAGCAAAGAAATAAATAAGCATTTTTCCTATTTTTATTATATCAGCAGTATATATTAGTGCCACGCATGCTGTGAGCTAAGGGAAAGGTCCCCTTTGATCATCTTTAAAAAGCGTTTGTGAACAAATTAATAGCTTAAGAACGTTTTTATCTTAGGAGATTATTTTAGGATAATTAATTTTTCCCCTTTCTCTTCAAATTCCAATTAACTGAAAACATATTTGTGAGGGTCGGAGATCAAAATGTTAATTTTAAATTTATTAAGCCTGGATTTGAGAAAGCGGCTTGGACTTGAGGACAAATTTGGCTTCCTGTCCCTCCCCACCTATTTATGGCTGAGCAGTGGGACTTCACGGTCTCCTTGCAACAAGGCCAAGCCACTTGCCACATAGGGGTAACAAGGCTGCCCACAGCCAGAGACAGGTTGGTCTGAAAGATGAAGAATGGATGGAAGCATGTGCCTTATCACTTTCCCCATTTTTTTTTGTTTTTGTTGTTGTTTTTTGGGTACCAGGGATTGCACTCAGGGGCACTTAGACACTGAGCCACATCCCCAGCCCTATTTTATATTTTATTTAGAGAGAGGGCTTACTGAGTTGCTAGCGCCTCGCCATTGCTGAGGCTGGCTTTGAATTCTCAATCCTCCTGCCTCAGCCTCCAGAGCTGCTGGGATTACAAGCATGTGCCACTGCGCCTGGCTTTCCCAAATTTGATGAAGAAACAAATTCTTTCTTTCCCTGTGGGGAAGGAGACCTTCAGCATCCACCATGTCTGCTCCATCTTGGAGAGTGGAATGCAAGTCTTTGAGCCTCTGGAAAAAGCAGGAAAGGGTCAACAAACTCCCGCTTCAAAATAAAATCGTTTTTATTTTTAAAAAATGAAGAGAAAGTGCAACTTATGTAATATACCCAAAGTGGATTTCCGGCAAGGCCTCCAACTGTCCCTGGGCAGAGCTCTGGTTTGGGGCTCTTATTGGGAGGCATGGCATCTAAGACTCTCCTGCTTACACCCTTTATAAGTGGCTCTTGTTTTCATCGCGGAAGGACTGAGTGTTCATTGTTTCAGAAAATCATAAAGTAGATGTTTTCTTTTCAATTCTTACTCCAATTCCGCTCTTCAGAGAGAAGCGATTGATTTGTCCTCCTGGACTTTTTTTTTCTGAATTTGCAAATACATACTCATTTTCTGCATAAACACACACTTATAAAAACACTCTATTTCTTCCCAAATGACATCACACATTGTGCTCAGCAGGTTGTGTTTTCACTCAATGATAAATCACACACATCTTTCTACAGGAGCCTGTAAGAGGTGTTTTCAATATTCAGTGATGGATGTGTCCAAACACACTAAACGAGTTTCTAATGATATTTAACCTGTCTCCATTTATTGTGGTGCTATTGTATAAACATACTCTTTCAAAATTGTTCAGTTATTTTTAAAGGATAAGATTTCTAGTATAATTTTTGATCATATAATGTACATTTAAATGTTGATAGGTCCTGTTAAATAGTCTCTAAAACATTAAAGCAATTTACACACTCTTTTACAATAGCACACACTCTCCTCTCTATCCCACCTTTTTGCCAACCTTGAATATTATTCATTTTTATAGGTAAAATTGCGTTGATTTTAGTTTGCATTTAAGGTATCACTAAGGACGACAAAATCTTATTTCCTAAAGTTTTTTCTATTGTCATTTCTTCTTGAATTGTACATACCATCTTTAGTAATATACTACTGAACACATTTTTTACTTTATTTCCAAAAAATGTTACTACTCAGTAAGGTGGGGATATGTCTCAGCATTAAGTCTGAAATATTTGCTTTGCATATAGTTCTTCAGGAAATTTTTTGCTGTGTTTTAAATTTGCAAGATGAAGGAAAACTGCATTATTTGGTGAGGCTTCTTTTTTGCTATGAATTTTGATAACAATCACAATGGACATTTGATGAGAGAAAGTGGAAAAACATTCATTCCCACAAACCAATGTGGGGTCAGGGCATCATTTCTAATTTCCTTAGGTCTCCTAGAAAAGTTTATGAATCCCTGCTAATCCTAAATGAAAAATCTTGGTTCTGGGTCTCCATCAGCTTTCCACTGAATTGTAGAAAGCATATTTGCCTATCTCTGGAATTATAAACGGATTTTCACTAAGCAGCCTTCAAAATTGTGATTCTTCTCTTGCAGTGCCTTTATCTCTGAAGCAGAAAAAAAGCCCAAGATGTTGAACCAAACCACTTTAGATAAGAAACGACTGACGCTCTGTTGGCAGGAGCTGGTATGTGAAAAGCCATTTATACTTTTAACAGAGTTAAAACATGTGCTTTAAAAATAAACCTCTTGGATGAAGCATAGGTCACAGGCCAGATGAGGATAAGGGTTAAAGGTCGCACGTTTGTGGGGTGTAGAGGCATGAGCGAGAAAGGAGAATATGTTGCATTGGAAATGTGGGTTGAAGATTGACCAGGATGAGCGAGAGGCCCTCCACTCTACTCCTGGTCTGACCAAGTCCCCCTTCTGTATTTTCTTGACACTTGTATTTTCTCAAAGGCTATCGACTCTTTTGCGAGGCTGTCTGCCTTACAAATCAAGAGTAAAAAAAATAACTTTTCTCCCCTTCCTCGAGTTCTTTCCTCCTGTTAGGAGTTATGTTAAAAATTGTCAGCACATCTTGAGAACAGACCATCATTGCTACCCCTCCGTGCCCTGGAGACCTGTGCTCTGCTCAGAGATGCTTCTAGGTGCCTCAGAGCTGCTTGACCCTTGCTGAGTGTTGACTGAGAAAAGCCAGAACAAGCCAGGCCCTGCTTATCTCACCTTCAAACCAGTTCCAGCAATGGCGCAAGGGACATTTTGTGTGAGGCCATAACAGTTCTGAAAAAAAAAAAAATTATTCAATGTTTAACTTTTTAAGGACATTTTAAAGACAAAAGTGGAGGCCAGAAATATTAAGTGATGTTTTAAAGGTCATAGTTAATGGATAGTCAATTTAAGTCCAGAGATTAAAATGAATTATCTTAATTCCTCTTTCGTCCTCTGTCCAGAACACTTCTCTTCTGTCCTCCAGCACAGCTGAGGGAGGCTGGATCTGTCCTCCTACAAGATCTTGCTGCCCTGGTTCTTCCTCCGCATCTGTGGCTGAGGGGCTGTCTCTGCAACACCCTCCACCTCATGTGCTCTGTCGAGCTCTGTCTTCTCACCATCCCTCAGTTCTTGGCCTGAACAATCCCTACTTTCAACCTCATCTGTACAGTGGCCTGGTGTCCCTCCTCATCTCCAGATCATTGCCTGCAGCCTCCTGGTTGAAGTCTTGGGTACTTGGCTCATGGCACCTTGGACCCAACATGTCCTACTGAGCCCAAGGCCTTGTCTGAGTGTGCTTTTCCTTCTATATGGGCACCACCAGCTACAGCTCTTGGTCTAATAAGAAGCCTAACTGTCAATTCTGACTCTTTATCTTTCACCTTAGACAGTTTGACTATTGATTTAACAGTTTGAGATAACCAGGTCCTATTGATTCTGCCCCTGGGACTTACTCTACTTTCTGTCCTAGGCATATTGCAGTAGTCTTCCTCCAATCCATCTTCTATACCACAACCAGAAAGATCTTTCTAAAACAAATCTAATGAGATGACTAGGCTTAAAGAAATCCCCGGGGTCTCTCAATCCTTCATAGGCTGAAGTCCAAATTCCTTTTCCCTGGGACGCGGGGCTGCTTACCATAGCATCCCATTCTTATCCTCCATCAATCCTTTCCCTTACATCTGTACCCCAACACTTTTAGACTCTTGCTGATTATTTATCTCCACATGTGGTTGTTCTCCCTCCCTGGCTGTCCTTTGTCTTCTTAGACACCTGATGAATTCATTTCACCTTTAAAGACAGCTTAAGTGTCACATCTTCCATGGAGCCTGGCTTTGCCCCTATCTAGTACCCTGATAATCATTTGCATGTTTTGCTTTCATCTCATCAAATTGTGAACATCTCAGGGAAAGGAAGCAGCATGTCCCACCCCATCCCAGGCTTTGACTCCTAGCCTAGTCCTGGTTTATAGCAGGATTCCGTTCCTCCAGCCAGTGTGAAGAGGGGCGTTCTGCATGCCGGACGCTGTGCTGGTTGCAGGGAGCACACACCCAAAATACACAGTGCTCAACCTCAGGAATTTATAGACTGATGGTGGTTCATTCATTCCACAACATTAACACCTGCTCAGCTAGCAATATGCTGTGTGTCACTGTTATGTGACAGTGTCTCTGTCAGACAACCCAAAGTGAGGACTGGACAGAAGAAGTCCCCGTCTATGCCAAGTTTTCACTTTAATAAAGAAGACAGAAAGGCAGGTACACAGCCAAAGCAGAAAAATGGTCGCAGGTTATGATGATGAAGGACGCTGCTTAAAGCCACGGTGATCAGGAAAATGTGGGAGAAGGTCATACAAAGGTGACACTTAAACTGAAGCCATGTGGACTCTGGGGAACATCTGAGCAGAGGAAGCTCCAAGGGCTCCGGCCTTAGGATGGAGCAGGCTGGGCATGCAAGGGACCCCTTGCCCTAGAAGACACTGTTCAGAGTTTGGCTTTTGTTTTCTCTAAATGCATAAATGTGGGCTGAAAAAATGACCCTAACAGTTTTACACAAATTTCTGAAAATTTCAGTGTCTGTAGCAATTAGGGAAATGCAAATCAAAACTGCACTCAGATTTCCTCTCACTATGGTCAGACTGGCAGTGACCAGGAACACAAATAGTAACAAATGCTGGTGAGGATGTGGGGAAAAGGTACGCTCTTACATTGTTGGTGGGACTGCAAATGAGTACAATCACTCTGTAAAGCAATGTGGAGATTCCTCAGAAAATTAGGAATAGAACCACCGTATGACCCAGCCATTTCTTTCCTCGGTGTTTATCCAAAAGATCTAATATCAGCAGCCTACAGCAGTACAGCCAGTTCAATGTTTATAGCAGCACAATTCACAACAGTCAAAATATGGAATCAACCCAGATGCTCATCAGTAGATGAATGGATTAAGAAAGTATGGTCTATATACACAATAGAGTTTTACTGAGCCACGAGGAAGAATGAAATAAGGGCATTTGCCAATAAATGGATGGAAATGGAGAAAGTCATACTAAATGAAATTTTCTGAGCCAGACTCAATCAAATGTTTTCTCTCATATGTAGAAGTTAGAGCAAAATAGAGAAGGCAGTGGGGGAGGGGATCAGGTATCATAAAGATACAGAGAAGTCAGTGGAGTAGATATAGGAGAATGAGAGGGAGGGAGGAGGGAAAGGGGAAGGTATATGTAATGAGTTTAACAAAATCATGTCATATTCATATATAAACATGTCAAAGAGAATTTCACTTCTATGTGTACGTAAAAGAAAGGAAGTTTAATACAGTAGCCGAGGAAGAATAGGGGGAGGGAGGAAGAGAGGAAAAGTGGGATGGATGGGCCTTGAAACCAAATTCCCTGCATATGTGATTTTGTCAAAATGAACCCAGTTACTGTGTATAAATGTGATGTTCTGATAAAAATTTAAAAATAAAAGTTACATAAATAAACAAAGATTTCCAGCCATCTAAGGCGCTCTAGGTGGCATTCCTCAGGGGCTGTCCCCTTGGGCTGGGAGCCTTGTCAGACCTCCAGGACCAGGAGCTGAACACAGTGGCTAAGGACAGGCACTTTGGCCTTGGTGGGACATCAACTCCAGCTGTATTACTCTGCTCTCTCAGTCTTGAGAGGAGTAATTGAGGATTAACACAGTGGCATGAATATTGCTGGCATGGAGAAAGAACTCAGGAAAAATACCTGTCATTATTGTAGTTATTGAGTATTTCAGAAAGCCTGGATTCAGGCCCCAGCTCACAGAGCTATGTTCCCTTGACAGGCTTCTGTCCTTTGTGGGTCTCAGCTTCCCGTCCGCCTAAGGAAGGAGAGCTGGTGTTCACTGTCTCTGTGTCCCCTTAAAGTGACTATCAAATAATGAGCAGTGGCCGGCCCCAAGTCAGCTGGGGCTCAGTGTGGAGCTAGAAGCACACTCAGGGCTTTCCAGCATCAGAACAGCGCTCGTTGCCCAGATTTCCAGAAAGATCTACACTGGCTCTTGTTCTGTTTTAGGAGGCGATGGCCACGGAGGCCAAGGGGATCCTGGAGCAGCGCAAGAAGAGGTTCTCTCTTGATGAAATGATCCTCGAAGCCCAAAACTTTGTGGAAAAAATCCGCTTTCTGGTTGACGAGGTAAGCACCTCTCCAGGCAAACCTCATCTGCAAAGCTTGAATAGATGTCTTCCTCAGGAGGGCTGGGTGTTGGGAAAGGGGAAAGCCCTGCTGAGTGGACCTGTGCAGGCACTATTAGTTTAGTGATGAGAAAAGAGATTTTTAAATTAACCCAGACACGTATGGCTTTATTGAGTTTTCTACAAATCCTGAGTATTCAGCATATTAAAAGAATGCTCCCAAACAGACTCAAGAAATTTCGAATCAAGCCCTTTGATGGTGGGAACTTTGATTGGTTTTCAACTATAAGAGGATTTAAACTCAGATCTAGTAAAGATCCACAGTATCTCTTTCTCTCTCTTTTTGATGATACTGATGATTGAATCAAGGAGAGCTTTATCACTGAGCTGCATCCCGAGCTCTTCTTATTTTTTTATTCTGAGACAGGATTTCACTAAGTTGCTTAGGGCCCTGCTAAATTGCTGAGGCTGATCTTGAACTTGAAATCCTCCTGTCTCAGCCTCCTGAGTTCCAGGGATTACAGGTGTGCACCACCACACCTGACCAGCATCCCATTTCAAAGTCAGTTGTAAGTGGTATCCTGGTGATTTCTAGAATGATCTTTAAAAAGTAATCATATTTGCTTCTGTCAGATACTTCTTTCTTGAAGACTGAAAATGTATAGAAACTTTTGGAGCCAGAGTTTATGGGGGGGAGGTTTCATAGAGAGGAAAAGATTTACTGCTCCTGTTGTTCTAGAAAGCTTTAATTCTCATCTCAAACCAACTGCTCCCTGGAGGCATATGAAACAGTGAGCCAGGCAGTCAGCAGACACGGAATTTTAATGAGAACCCAGAATGTTCAAATCAGCCACTGAGCCTTAAGCTCTGTGACCAGGAAAACCATCCTGTCACTGTTCCCATATCAGAGAGAAGAGATGGATGCCCCCTTTGGGTACCAATTATACCTGACTATCAAGGGTGAGCAAGACAGGACATCTGCTTCTATCCCAGGTGACAAAGCCTACTTTATAACAGCATAGCTTCTTTTTATTTGTGTAATTATGTTGGCTTAGAAATGAGCATTTCAGACACTTCCAACATAATGAGCCACTGGTGTGGAAGTCTGCAGTCCCTATCTGATTAGCTTCCCTTTAAAGCTTAATGTGCATTTTAGTCTAATTCAATTCTTCTGAATTAACCACTTATGTATTTGGCAATTATGTTTTAGCTATAAAGTTTCTTATAGATCTGCTTTTGGCTTTATCTTTTCATTTGAATATTCTGTAAATGTTATCTGGCTCTGAGAAGGTCTAATACTAAGAAGCTAGGTCATTATTACTGCACTGGAAAAGAAATTCATGGGAAGTTGTAGAAAAATATTTGCTCTACAGATGGAGAAAAGCAGGCCACCAACACCAAATCATGGGTCCAACTCACATGTCCTCAAAGCCCAGTGAGCAATTTGGCATCTGGGATTTATTTGTACTTCTAATTCATGACCCAAGGCTTCCTCTTCTCAAGGAAGCTGCACTTCGCTTGGTTGCATAAGTACCCAGATGGCTTAGGTCACAGCATTAGTTTCATGGAAGAGGGCCTCTTTCTGGCTGGGAGAACTCTGGAAGTACATTTGCTAAGCACCGACCTGAGGACCCCATTCCTTCTGTCGTGCAGCCACAGCACACCATCCCTGATGTCTTCATCTGGATGCTCAGCAATAACAAGAGAGTGGCATATGCCCGCGTTGCCGCCAAAGACCTGCTCTACTCCCCTGTCAGGGAGCAGATGGGCAAGCACTGCGGGAGGATCCAAACTCACTTCCTCAAAGTAAGTCTGCACTATTTTTGACCAAAAAAGGGGAAACTTCTTTTTTTTTCTGGATGGCTCAGGGTTTCGTGTGTGTGTGTGTGTGTGTGTGTGTGTGTGTGTGTGTCTGACTCTTCCCTGGTGCTTTCAAAGGTGTGAAGACAACTGGAACACCCTGTCCCTTGTGATTCAAATTAGGAGGAGAGGAGAGATGAGAAAGAGATTCCAGAGGATAAAACCAGGCCCACAGTAGACCCTACAGGGAAACAGTCCCTAAATGGGGGTCCACGATGTGTTCCTCACTTTTCCAGGTGTCCATAGATGCTGGACAAACATTGATATAAATATGGCAGTGGGCAGCTGAATTAGTAGCTTCGAGTGCCATCCAGCTCTGAGATGTAATGTCGCTATGTTTGTTGGATGCTGTAGATTAAGGGCCCATGTGATTGAGCATGTGACCCTGTGTGGGATCATGATTTAGAGTATGCACTTTGACATCGGGTGAATCTAGGTGGGCATTCCTGCTAGTTTGCTAGAACTAGTATAACAAAGTATCACACAAGAACTACCTAAACAACAGGAACTATTACCTCTCATAAGTCTGAAGAGCAAAAGTCCCAAATCAAGATGTTGACAGGGCCATGTTCCCTGTAAAGATGTCAGGGAGAGAACAGTTCTAGCCCCCTCTCCAGCTTCTGGTTAGTTCTGTGGCTTGTGCCTGCATAACACCAATATTTGAATGGCTTTCTTTTCCTGTGTGTACCTGTCTTTTCACATGGCTTTCTTTTTATAAGAACATCGGTCATATTGGATTTGGGGTCCACTCTACTCTAATACAATATCATTTTAACTTAACTACATGTGCAATGACCCTATTTCCAAATAAGTAACACCCTGAGTACTGAGGATTAGGACTTCAACATATGAATTTTGGGGGAACCTAATTCAATCTATAATAGAATTCCATGGCCAATATTTCTTGGCTATATGATCTTGGGAAAGTTGCTTAGTATTCTTTATCTGCTTAAAAATGGTTCATCCCATTTTCTATCCACTTATGGAATGGTTGTAAGAATACAGTGAAGAAATCTGGGCAAGGAACACAGTTTTGCTCAGGCAAAGTAATCATTGGATAAATGCTCAGATGATGGAACACCAGCATATCTGAGCACCTAATTATGGTGCCGTATCCCCTTCATGACCTATCAGTTGTTTGTGGCTCTACATGTTATTTTCTGTCATGTATGTAAAATAAATTTTAAACCCACTCCCAGAAAAGTGTCAACTGAAAACAAAAATTTTCACCCAAGTCATTTACCACAAAGATCAGAGATTTTCTTTAACTGTCTCCATTCAGAGAATGTTAGGGAGACAGGAAACATTTGTCTTAAAAATAGCAAATCATTTCAAAAGGCCCCTGTGCTAAAAATACTAGAAAATGGTATAAAGTTACTCTCTCCTAAATATTTTGATGTATCCTGGCACTACTTAAAATTAGAACAAAGAACAGCTGTCAAATAAAGCCAGACAGTAGACATGACAGAGAACAGAGAACTTTTGCCCTGTGCCATTCATCCTGTGCATTTATCTTTATCAACATGTCTACAAACCCTTGGCTCCTTTCTTTATCTGTATTTTCCTTTTGCCTCTGGGATTGTTTTGCGTCACAGCTTTCTAAACCTTGTAAAATTCAATTATACCTATGTGATGACACATCTTGATACGATGATTCAACAAAACTATTTTCATTCCTGTTTTGATTATCACCCTGATTTTAACTCCCTTTCACCCACTGCCTCCCTCTGGGCCCCTTTCCCTCACTGGATTAGGAAATCTGAAAAACCCAAGGGCTGCTGCAGGGAGACCGAGTCTGCCCCCACCTGCCACTCAGTCTGGTTTCTTGTTGGGGAATTAGGAAATTAGATCCCTCAAAGTTGATTCTAGCACACTGTTTTCCTTTGAGTGGCTCCATAAAACATCCTGTGTTGAAAGACTGTTAGGAGCTGTGGTTGTGACATCGGAAACCCCTGGGGTTCCACAGTGTACCACAGTGTACCATCCACACACGGAAGCCTATAAGAAGTCCCGCAGTCGGGAAGCATCTTCAACTGTCTACCCTCGTGTTTGCCAAGCTTTCTCCCCCAGAAGAGCTATCTATAAGTTTTAGGAAACTTCTGGTTCTTTGGGGCCCAGTTTGGGGACTGGGAATGAGGGAGGAAACAAAGGTGTGTCATCTGGATTGGCACAGCTGAGCTCGGGTTGATCTGTAACGTAGCAGGGTTTCATGGTCCCAGGCTCCATGATCTTGCCTCCCCTCTCATTTACATGTGTTCATGATGCTGCTAAAAGTGGTGGAACAGAATTTTCAGACCTCCCCCCAATCCATTATTCAAAGAAATCGGCTCTCTCTTTTCAGTCCCATTTCCACTGTGACCCTGATGACCAGAAATATGGAAGAGGAAATTCAGTGCCAAAGGAAACCCTTCTTGGGGAAGGAACTGGATGCACTCAGAGCCCAGAGGGTGGCACTCAGTCCCCTCTTGTGCTGAGCCTCCCCCTTCTCACCCTGCCTCCAGCCTGTGCTACCTTCTACTCCACACCTCACATTCTTCTCTTCTTCTCTGGCCTCCAGCTTTCCCCAGGATTAAAAATAATTGTGGCTGAAAGGTCCTTTCTAGGTCCTGCCAGAGTGAAACCCCTCCATGACCAAGAACCTCTCACTCATGCATACTGATTGACCAGCTCCAGCACCATCCGCATGGCTTGCCACCTCTCTCTCCTTTCTCTGACTTGCCAAGTTTTCTAAGCCAGCTTGCATGAACCAGGACCCTGGCAGGAGGTGGATGGGGGAGAGAGAGGCTGAGACTTCAGCATTCCACCTAGTGCAATGATCGGAATTGTTTTTAAGCACTTTTGCATTTTTAATTATTTTTCTTTCTGTCTTTTCCTTTTTCCTATCTTTCTGTCCTATTCTCAAAGGATAAGACCTTGTAGTGATTGGTCAGGCTTCAGGGGCACTCAGAATTGTTTTTAAGCACTTTTGCATTTTTAATTAATTTTCTATTTTTCTTGTTTCCTCTCTTTCTGTCCTGTTCTCAAAGGGCAAGACCTTGTAGTGATTGGTCAGGCTTCAGGGACACTGAGGGAGGAAGGAGAGTGGGGCAGAGGCGGAAGGCAGGGACACCAGGCTGGAAGAGAAGAGCAAATTAAAAATGGGATGCTGCTTCTGCAGGTACCACCAGGAGTGCTCAGTAATGCTGTGTAGAGCCAGCTCACATGCTTAAGCCTCCGCATGGTGTCACCAGAGATGTCAGTTTGCTTATTGTTTTATGTACAAGTTGCAATCTCTAAGAGTGCAGCAGCGGTGGTCCTGGTGGAACACTGTGGTTCAAACTGTGAGTTCATACACAGACACTTTGTTTAGGATCAGTAGAAAGGAAAGCTGTTTTCTCTTGTGGTTCTCATTTTGCATTAAGAAGCAAAAACATTTTGGACCTGCTCCTGCATAGGCGTGGGGTAGGAGTAGCCTGGTGTGTTGTGAGCCTTACTGTTCTAATATTGAGGTTGGTAGACCAGTGTCAACATCAACAGGAAGAAATGCAATTGACTTCTTATCTGGATGCCCAGGCAGTTCTCATGCACTGACACACATAGCCGTGTATGAAGATCACTAGAGCCAGGTAGGGCTGGGTTTCAGGGTTGGCTCTAATCCTGCCTTGCTCCATGATCTTGGACAGTGTCTTAACCTCTCTGGATTTCTATTCATTTATCTTTAAAATATGCTTGATAAAAGTATATCTACTTCATAGAGTTATCTACTTCATAGAGTTATCTACTTCATAGAGTTTGGGAGGCCGAATGATAAACAGTGACTTGTATACAGTATGCAGGTACTTTATACAAGTCACTGTGTGAAGGAAGACACATTAGACCAGGGCCTAGAACAATGTAGGTGCTTGGCATGTGTCAAATATTATTAGTACTAGAAAACCAAATAAAGTATTATTCATTCAACAGATAATTACCACACTCTTCCTGGGTGCTCTTCTAGGCCCTGAGTATGTCACCATGAAGCAACAGACAAGAATTCCTGTCTTTATGGATGGCTGTCCTAATGACATCTGCAAGTGACAGAGTCATGGCCTTTATTAGGACAAAGAAACTTTCAGTGCGCTCGTTCTCTCTCTCTCTCTCTCTCTCTCTCTCTCTCTCTCCAGTGCTAGGGAAAAATCAGGGCCCCGTGCATGTGAGCAAATGCTCTACCACTGAGCAAAATCCCAGTCCTCACAGTAAATGTTTATTTTATTCATTTTAGCTGCTATTACTAGAGAAGTGATGAACTTAGAATTAGATCTTCTTATAATTTTAAAAATCACAGCTTGGAGAGTGGTTGCCTTTATTAACTACAAAATGATCCTATTTCATTTTTTTTTTCTTTTTTGAGCTGAATAAATAGCACTCTCCTTCTCCTAAAGAATAAAGCCCCAACTCCTGCACACATGGAGCAGGTTCCCCAGCCTCTCTTGTCCTCTGTCCAGCTATCAGGCTCACTGGTATGAGTTCTTTTCTGAAAACTCTTGGCACCCTACTTGGCACTGAATTAGCATAAGCTCCTGTTGCTGGGGTTTCCATCACGCCCTTTCCCCTTCCTGGGACACCCTCTGGACTGGTCCAGCTCCAAAGTGCTCATTACAGCTCAGCTAAATGCAGTGCCTGCTCACCCCCCATCCACGGGTGATAGGCCCTAAGACATTCAGTGGATGCCTGAAATAGCACAAGTACCAAACCCTGCATATCCTGTGGTTTTTCCTCTTCATACGTACCTGTGATAAAGCTTAATTTATAAATTAGGCACAGAGATTAACCATAATAACTAAATAAAATAGAATAATTATAACAATATACCGTAATAAAACTTATGAATTCTTAATTTCTGAAATTTCCCATTTAATATTTTTAGACCCCAGATAATGGAAACCATAGAAAGCAGAACCAGAACCGTGGAGAAGGGGGACGGCTGCGTTTGAATCTTAAAGAAAGGGTGGCAGTGCCCGCTGCCCCTTCTCTGCTCCTTTAGTATTTCTCTCTCCATTTGAGTAAGGAATGCAGATCAGGTCGGCCTCTTGGTCTGGATGTAACTCCTAAAGCCTCTCCAGGAGTCTTGGAAATTGTCCGAGCAAGTTCTGGCCTGTCATCATAGGATTCTGTGATTCTCCATGGTCAGGAAATGGTGTAGAAGAAGGGAGAAGCCTCTGAGAGGAAATTCTCAGCGACACTCTGAAGAGGCTCTCAGAAGAGTCAACAAAATCCCGACAAAATCCTGTCTTAAGTGCCATCTGCTGCTCTTGAGTGAGGGCCTCACCAGCTATCCTGAACACAGCCAAGGCAGGGCCTGGGACTCTCTAGATGGGGCAGGGAGTCCCCAAGCCTGGTGACCACAAGATGGGGACATTCTGTGTATATTTAGTTGTGTCCTTAGGTTCTGAGAATACGCGCAGCCCCAAGACATACATACGCACACGCAGACACACTCCCAGTCCACACTCACACACTGATACAAACATAGACACAGAGCATCACACACACACACACACACACAAGCCTGAGCGCATTCCTAGCAGAGGAAGCAGTAAAACCACCCTGCAGGAGGAAGGAATGAAGCACAGGTGTCCAGGCAGGCAGGCGGGCAGGCCCGGCAGGCCAGGGCGGCTCCTTGGAGCCCACGAAGACCTGGGGAAGTTCAGGAAGAAATCCCCAGCTCAGTGATGAAGAAGCAGGCTGTGGGGGTCGGAGGTGAGAGTCTAGACTTGGAATCATCTCTTTGGCTTGAATCTTGGCTCTGCCACTTACAAACAGACCTCAAACAGCTTATTTAATTTCTCTGAGCCTGAGTTTCCTCATTTATAAAACTGGGGCAATAATATATGTACCTCTTAGGTTTAAGTGATCAAGGGCTTGGAAGTGCTTAGCATACTGCATGCATGAGGCTCAGGCCCCTCAAAACCTGGATCCTCCTCTGGGGTTGGGCATCAGGGCAAACAGGGCACTTATCTCTGAACGCACCTCCAGGCATGTCTCCTGGAAGGATCTCTTTCCCCAGAGTGAGACTCACGCTTGTCTCCTGCTAATGAAGCAGTCTCCCTTGTACCCTCTCCCCAGCTTCCTGGGAAACGGCCACCTGGCTGGTCAGTGCAAGCAAAAGTCGATGTGTACCTGTGGCTGGGCTCCATCCAATACTCTGGTGCCATTTTGGACAACCTACCAGCAGGCTATGAAGCAGAAATGCCCCCCAAAGTGGCTGGCACCAATCACCCTCCATGCAACCTGCTCTACCAAGGTATGGCACGCACTGGGCAAAGAGGGGCATTACCTGTCTCTGGTGGGCTTCTGTGGAAACAGTGAGGAGGCAATGTGAGTGAGCCATTTGCCCACTGTTCTAGAATCAACTTCTTTGCCTTCGGTAATACAGTTTGTATTCTTTCCACCTTTCAGTGTTGATTTAAAAGTATAAACTGAAGTCATTTAACACATCTGGAATAAACATCTATGCTTCTCTGTGAATGAAGGAAAATCAGTTTGAGCTTCTTCATAGGTGGACTATATAGGTGGAGTTTGCATTTTAAGTAAAACGTGTCTTTTAAAGAAGCATTAGTACGTCCTTGTGCTGATGTGACCTGTGGAATTAAAGCAGATTTTCCTTTTCATATGGCATTAAAATTTTGACCCTTACATGTCCCAGGAGTTACCCAGGGAAGACTGGCATCAGAGTCACTCATGTTTCTCTAGCTCAGTTCTTGCCTGGGCTGCTTCTGGAAAGTCAGCTTACTTTATGGGACCCTTTCTTCCATGCGGTTGTGTTTTATGGGTGTCATTGTGTTTATATTTTCATACTATTTTGAATTTTATTATAAGTATTAATGCTTTATGGTTTCATTTTGCTTTCTCTTTCCAAATTGCTTTACTTTGCCTGACTTTTTGTTGCTGGATTCAGGTAAAGCAGGTTGCAGTTTTAATTTGCCTCCACTGAAGTTGCATTTGGACTTGAGGCAATGTTGGGAATGCTGCAGAACTCTATGCACACCTAGGCTTCTCTGATGTTGGTTGGTCTTGACTTCCAGGGGCATCTAAGTGGCTCAGTTGTTGAGAAATCAAGGTTCTCAAAGTGGTTCAGCTTGTGGTGTCTGTGCCTACAGCCAATACCTAGGAACATTGTGTTTTAGAAAATGTATCATACTTACTATGTGTCAAGCATTGTACCCTGTACTGGATATACAAGTTTTCTTTTATTTCTCACACCAACCCTGGGAGGTTTTCTCATTTTAAGATGGAGAGGTTTATACCCAGGGATGTTTAGAAATTACCCAAGATCATACAGATAGTAAATGATGAAGCAACCCATCTCCAAACTCTGACTTCTTTCTACCGTTTTCCATCCTACCTTTAGAGAGTTTTTAATCTTTGGTCAAATAACACCCCCATGATGTTATCTTTCTATTTCTGTAGACACTATCTCTAGAGACCCAAAGACCAAGACATGTTTGCTCTTCCAGCGACTAACGATTCAGAGGGGAGGAGAGACTTTCCCCAATACTTTCTGACCCTCTGCAGCATGCTGCTTTCCTGGAGTGACCTAATATACTTTTTGTGCTGTGCACTGACATTGACAATGTTGGCTGCCTTCCACACCTACCGGAGAATTTTATGGTCCAGAGAATATCCATTCAGCAATTAATTAGTTTGAACCCATATTTGGAAGGCATGGTGGAAAAACTGGTATTGGGAGTAGAGATGAATGAGGTGATCGTGACCCTCGAGTGTGGGCAATCAGACATGTCTCTAAAAGCCACAAAGGGAAAGTGAACCATGGCATGGGAGATGGACCATCAGTGTGTGAGGAGGCAGCTAGACTAATCAAAGGAGCAGAACTGGTAAGGCTCTGGGTTTCAAAACACCATAGGCTCAGTCTAAGTAAGTGGCACCCCTTGGAGTTATGCTTGTGTGGCTGCAGTTGGGAACTTTGCTGCCGCAGTCTGGCTGGGCACAATCAGGAGCCACTTGTCAAAAGAAACTAACTTTATTTTTAGAACCACACACGCCAAACAAAACAGCCTCTCAGGAAAAATCCTCAGAGCCTCAACTGCCACCACCGGCTTTCCACAAGCCTCTCTC
>NW_025999949.1:22143731-22183164 GCF_001458135.2 Marmota marmota marmota
ACAAATCTTCACCATGATGGTTCCATTGTGATATATTTAACAACTCCTCCAAAAAAAGTCCCCCAATGAGCAGCTCCGTGGTCTGAAAGGGCAGGGAAACAGTCCAATGAGCATCACCGCAGAGGAGCCAATCAGCTAGATGTTGCTGGGGCCGAGGAGCCAATCAGCTAGATGTTGCTGGGGCCGCTGTGAGCCAATCATCAGCTGCAAACTTCCAGCTGCCACTTTGCTAAAATTTCAAGGCTGGTTATTTCAGGGGCAGCTGGTAGACACTGTCAGGTAACAGACATTTCCAAGTTCATTCCCAGCTGCGAAATCTGCCAGCTCTGTAGTATCCTAAGGATCAGGCTCTTGTCAGGAAATCCTGTGTTATCTCCTGAGCATTCTGTTGTTGAATGCTGCTGTCGGAAGGGACTCTTGTCATCAGGGTGCAGCCCATCCACATTTGAGTTCACTGGCGTTTTTATAGGGAGAGGTTTTTAGCACTGAGTTCAAAGGAATCACTTCTGTCCTTCCCCTGAGTTGATCAGAGCTTGGAGCACCTGCACTGTGAGTACCTGGGCTTCACTGGGGACAGTGCAGAGCTCAAGGGTCCACACGTTCTGTAGGATAAGAATGGAGATTGATAAGGTTGCTACATTCCCAGATACCATGCTGGTCCATGTAGCCAGACAGGGGCATGGAGTAGAGGGACAGATTGGGAGCACATCTCATAACAATCATGAGGTGCCCTGCTGTCCCCTCCTTGCCCTCCAGTCAGGATCTGATGGCACCCGCTGCTGTGATGTCTCTCCCAGCCCCTCATCTCAATCCCTCCATCCCTGTGTGCTATCTGCCATTCCACCTTCCCGCCTAGAGGGGGCGGTGTTGTCTCCTTCCTCTCCTCCTAACATCTCTTCTGCCCATTGCAAGTTTGACTCAGTCATCCTCCTGATGCTTTGCTCTGAGGCCCTCAGCTCCTGGGCATATTCCATCAAGTACTCCCTATAGCCTGCTAAACTCAGTTCCAGTGCCTCACTCAGGCCTCCACGGCCCTTGTCAAATTGACTGCCACAATCCAGGACTGTATACTGTGGTCACACTAGACCACATTCTTGCCTGTCCATGGCCTGGAGTTAGTTTCTGTGCTTGGCTTTCAATCACCCTGTGACAAATGCTTGAGACATCCATCTCGGCCAATCAAATGCTACCACCCTTCAGGACTCTGCTCAAAGGGCAGAGCCACCTCCCCTGGAGTCTGCCCTTTTGTATTTGAGTGTGGTTTGGTGAATGCAAATGCTCTTCTGTGTGCATGCCTTCTTATTTTACATGAATAGCTTGGTTACATTTCTCATGCTGCTTTGCTTTTTTCCCTAGGTACTAGATTCTCGAGTCCATCTCTCTTGCTGCCTCTCATTGCCTAACCGTGCTTCTTGTTCACCCCCATGGGAAGGACACACAGGCTGCTTCCAGCCCACTGGTTACACTGCAGTGACCTATAGTAACAGCACACCAGCATCTTCACACCACTTTTAAAGTTCTCTCCATGTGCCAGATGCCATCCTCACCCTATAATACTCTATGGGGAACTATTATTACCCCATTTCACAGATAAGGAAATAAAGGCACGGAGGAGGTTAGTAACCACATACAAGTTCTTTTTTAGACCTGTTGGTTATATGCCTAGGAGTAGTGTTGGGTGTGCCTGGTGGGGGTCGGGAGAATGCTCACAGGGTATTCACACCCTTCATTGAAGTAAGGAGAGCTATGTAAATTGGTGTGCATGGGTTCCTATATACCAGTCCCCATGTCAATTCAAAGATATAGATATACACTGAGCATAATACCTTTGGGAAAGATAGGAAAGAGAGGGCATAGACTTAAAAAAAATAAATGAGGTTCTTGGAAGAGCCAGTGGTCATGAAATCCCACGAACCAAAGAGAAGGATCAACTCGACTCTCCTCAAGGTTTCCCTGTTGAACCCTGACCTACCACCAGCCTGCATCCTTCTCTCTGCTTATCCTGTCAAACAAGTGGGCTCACTCCTGTCTTTTACCTGCCATGTTCCTTGCCAATATCGGTCACAGGACACTCAGCCCTAGCCTCCAGTCATGGTGACTTGGATGTTTGTGTTTTCTTCTGTCTTCTCCTGGGAACTCCCCAAGGGCAAGGTCTATCTTAGTTACATCAGAATCCTTAGAGACCAGGACTGTGCTTTAGAGACCAAAAGCAAGACTGTACACAGCAGGTACTCAGCATAGCATTGGCGGGCAGAGTGGACATGTAGGTGACTTAGACATCTGAGTTTATAGAAGGAAAAGCTACTTGTGAAGCAGCCCCTTACACACACATATGCACACACACACGTGCACACATGCACACACACACAATTGAAAACAAGAGAATTATAGAGAATAAAATATAATATTTTAGAAAAAGAAGTAATTTTGGAATAAGAAGTAAAATCCAGGCTCTGCAAACTTGGGAAAGTATTTTAGCCATTTTTGGACCATTTTCCTCATCTATAAAAGGGGGATAATTATATCTATTCCACAAGGTCATTGTGAAGAGGAAGGCACCCAGCATGCAGGAGCACCAAGGAGAACGCGGTTCCCAAGCGCTTCATAAACGGCACCTCTTCCGGCTCCCCATGCCACCACAGAGGAAGGCGGTGGACACTTGCTCTGTGGCTCCTAGCAAGCCCACTAATGTCTGCCCTTTCCCGTTTGTCCACAGCCCAGCATACCTTCCAGCTGAGAGCTCACATGTACCAAGCCCGGGGCCTCATCGCAGCTGACAGCAATGGACTTTCAGACCCTTTTGCCAAAGTCACATTCCTGTCCCACTGCCAGACCACAAAGGTAACCAGGGAACCAGCAACAGAGCCCAGGAAAGAAAAATCAGGAGCAGGTTGGGCACACCAGCATCAAGGGCGTGGGGTGTTTCTGACTCAGAAATAAATGTGAGCCAGGAAGGACCCTGGGAGGGTCTGTTGTTTCCCTGCAAGCCAATGTCCTGGGGCAGAGGGAGCAAGTGGTGAGGAACAAAAGAAGAATGGGGAGGGTGGAACCTGGCACCCCGAGGCACCTGCAGGAGTGCCAGGCCAGGGAGCCAGGTGGGGATTCAGCAAATGAGAAGGCACCGCAGACGACCCCCACGAGGCTCAGATCTGTCACGACTGGGGAAGAAAGTTCTAGTTTCACTGTCAGGGAGTTCTAGTGTTTGCATTCACCCTCTGGGAGGCTCTGCACACTTTGAACACCATTGTGCTTCAGAAACCCCCCTGCCCCTGATCCTCTCTGGAAAAGACTACTCTGTGGTGGGTGCTGTATTAAAGGGCTTTGAAGGGACATCTGTTCCTCTGCACTCCCGCCCTTTCCTATATGTGCAGTGCTAAGGTGTACAAAGGGCTCCTGGTGAGAAGTCCCGTAGGATGTTTTCTCATTGGGTTGTTCTCTGATTCGCTGTTTCGAGTGGGTTAAGCTCTGTAAAGAATCTCCCATCTCAGGTGGGTAAGACACAAAGAGCCCAGAGGTTACCTTCCAGCTCGTCTGCTCTATAGCTGTATGTCTTTGGGCAGATAGCACAACTCAGTTAACCTCAGGTTTGTCGCCTTAAAGTAGGGCTGCTGTGAAGAATTCAAATGTATAAAATGACTGATGGATAGTGGCCATTGTATTGGCTGATGTTGACCGGACTGACGTTTTTCTCCAAGCCTACGACCTGTTTGATGGATTAGGTTGCATTTTGATTTACAATGCACACACCGAGACCATGGTGTGAACTAACATCACATCCATTTACCCAGTTCCCATCGAGTGCCAGCTCTGTGTGAGTTCCAGAAGATGCCGGGCCAGACCCTGCTCCTGCCAGTGTGCTACCCAGGCACATCACAGTCCTCCAGACAGATGGGCCGACTCCACCATGCTAAGCCCCGCAGTGCAGAGCTGTACAAGTCCTGCAAGAGAAGGAGAGAAGGGTTCATTCTGTCTGGGAAGGCAATCAGGAGAGCCTCAAGGAAGGTGACTCCAACCTCATTCAGCACCTGAGAATGGAAACACACTAGAGCAGCAGACCGTTTTCTCCTTCCCGGGTTTCAAAGCCCAGGAATTGAGTGGACACCGAGGAACCCTGCCACCCAGGTCCCCTTTGCAAGCTCTCCCACTTGTTAGCTGTGTTATGTTAAACAAAACCCCCTTCAGATTCTTCCTCTGTGAATAGGAGGACAGTAGTGTTTATTACCCACCCCCAGAGTACAAATCACCCCGGATCGTGCCTGGCTTGTAACAGCTGCTATGCGATTACTTGTTGCCATTGAGGCTTCTGAACCAAAGCAAGGGAATTCTCAAACCATGGACCTGGGTCCCTTCTCTACTTGCCATAGCTGTGGGACGCCAGGTGCCCAGAGGTGACCCCGGGAATGGACAGTTGAGTGAGCTCCCGGCTGCCAGACAGTCATCCTTCTGTTTTGCATCTCTGACAGCATCTTCATTTGATTTCCATCCATATCTCAAGCAAGAGATGGATTTTGTTTATCAAATAATCATTTGAAAGGGAAACTAGGTTCTGATGAGCCCTGGATTTGCCTCCATAATTCTGAATCTAGTACTTCATTTTTGCTAATAGTAATAGTTATTTATCCAAAGCTCCCCATGTGCCAGGCATGAGGCTAAGCATTTTCTGTGCATTATTTGCCATATATCATTGCAGTCCAAATGGAGATGTTGGTGTTGTCTGGATTCTGCAGAGCAGGCAGGTGAGGCTCAGGCAAGACCCCCATGTACCACAGCTGGCGTGTGGTAGGCAATGGGTCTTTAAAAAGGTTTTGGTGCTGGGGATTGAACCCAGGCCATTGTGCATGCTAGACAACTACTCTACCACTTGGCTACATCCCCAGCCCTAAATGTTGATTTACTTATAAATGAGTACAGACTAGGATGGAGTGGGGAGGGGGTCAAAAGCATTCATTGAGCACCTGCTGTGTGCCTGGCTGTTAATACTTTTTATCTCAGACAAAGGTCGTAACAACTCCTCAAGTTAGGTGCTAACCCTATATAAATGAGGAAAACTCAGGTCTGGGGGTTAAATCACCTTCTTAAGTTAGATACAGGCTAGGTAATAAAACTATGATTCCATTCAGAGTTACCTGATTCTAAAGCTCTATTCTTTCCAGGGTATTTGAACCTCTCTTCAAAGTGTTAGCTAAGCATTGTCATGACCCCTAAATAATGATTCAACCCAGTAAAATGCATGACCTTTAAGGAAGCCCTTAAGAAATGAAAATAATCATGAATACCTTGGCAGAGAAGTGGGAGAATGAATTTTTATCTGGATGAGCCTTTGAGTACCTCTTGAAGGTGACTGTGGTCTTTTACACACAGAAGCAACTCCAAGGACAGGTCAGTACCCACTGGATACCAGACAAATAGCTATGAAGCACCTGCCTTGCACAAGATGCTGTGTTAGTGCCTAACGCTGGCCCTGGCACACTGTAAGTCCTGAATAAATACATGATGAATGAATGAATCAGTGAATAGTGGCCTCTGAAATCCTTCCAGCTGGCATTTACAGACTGGTGCTAAGGAAGACATCAAAATATTTCTGTAGGAAAGATGCTGTGAAGATGATATGTTGTTTCTGTATCACACCCTCAGGTGCATGCTACAAGAGGGATCACATGTCTATTTTCAAAAGCAATATTCAAACACGTGGTTCTTTGTGCTGACAGTCCCCGGCACTGAGTAACTTTGCATTGTTACTCCATAGCTCCTGATCATCGGTTGGTTAAAGCCCTTTTTATCCTGTCAGAAAAGTTAGATCTTCTCTGCAATGTCTAAAAGCTCAATGAGTCATAAAATACTCTGTCAAAACAGCAAGAAAGGGAGGAAACTGCTGAAACACACAATATTTTTATGACTCACCTAAAGATCAATAAAAATATCCTTTCATGGCCACAGTGAAAATGATTTTGATGCTGTAACTGAAGACAATTCCATGGAAAACTCTGACATAACAGTTTCATGTGACCTTTGGAGTCTGAGAAGTGAGTCCAGGTCTTAGTCCCAGACCTCCTGGAGAGAACGATAGCAGTACAGGCTCAGATCAGAGGTGCTGTGGAAATTTCCTCAGCCCCAATGGCTCCTGTGCTCCCTGCTCTTGCCAGGCCACCCATCTGACTGTGCATCCTGGAAGAGAGAGAGGTGGCCGACTCTCCCCAGGACTGTCCTCACCTAATTTAGCAGGGCTCTCCCATCCTGCAGACACCACCAGCCTTGAGCTCTGTGAAACGGACATATTTTCCAACATCCAGCTAAACAGAGAAGAGAACTCAAGTCCAAATATGCCCTCCCTTCTGAAGTTACCTCTGAGTGGCCTGGTGGGGGGCTGAGAGCCTCTCTCAGGTGACTCACTCATGACTCTGCACCAATTGTGCAAGCTGTTGTCATCTGACCTCTGGTTTCTCCCTCCTATCATGGGTGCAGCCAGCTGCCCACTTCACAGTTTGCTCCCATAGCAAACCTCATGGTAGGAGGATGCTGTGTAAAATGGGGAGGCTTCTTCTGAAGACCCTAAGCCATTCAAGTAGTCAATAAATATCCCCAACCCAGAATTCCATGGTAGGAACATTAGATTTAAACTCAACTTCAGGATATTTGATAACAACATTTTTTTTTTTTTTGCTCATAAGTGAAGAGCCACTAGATCACGCATCTTCAGTGTCCCATCCATAACATGACATAGAGTTAATAGGGCGTGTCTTTGGTGAGGGTGGATAAGACTGGCAGCCTGAGCTTTGGTGCCAGATGATCCAGTCCCTGTTCTAGCACCTGCTGGCTCTGGACAGTGAGCCTCATTTTCCTCATCTTTAAAATATGTATAAATATCTATTCCCAGAACTGCAGTGAGGTTTGAGCGAGACAGTGCTTGCACAGTGCAGTAGGAAGCACACAGTAAGTGCGCAATAAAGGTCTGCTAGTGTTATCATTGCTGCACGACTGTGAGGAATGAGTTGAGATGATTTATGCAATTTAAACATTGCTCTGCTGATGAAACTCATTAAGAATGTAGGCTCCTCCAGGGCAGGGAACCTTTGCATTCCCCTGGCATTGAGTGTATAGTAGCAGCTCAGTTTACATGACACTTGAATGCTGAATGGCTGCGCTGGATGGTGGCCATGGGCTCTCTTTGCCCTCCATATGTGTCTGTTGAATGACCCTTGGAGACCCCTGCAACCCAACTGAACGGCTCTTTTGGTTTCTCCCTCCAGATCATTTCCCAGACTCTCTCCCCCACCTGGAACCAGATGCTGCTGTTCAATGAGCTGGTGCTGCACGGAGAGGAGAGGGAGATAATGGCGTCCCCACCCCTCGTGGTGGTGGAGCTCTATGACAGCGATGCGGTGGTGAGTGTCCACAGGGCCAGCGCTAGCCCACGCTGCACTAACTTACTTTAAAGCAAATAAAGTCCTGGCATTGTGAGTAGTCACGGCCCTAGATGTGCCTTGCAGCAAAGTTGATTTCTGAAAACGAGGGTTTGCAGAGCCTGGACAATCGGTAACAACCAATTTACTTTTAAGGGTTCCCCCCACCCCTTAGGTTTCTCTTTAAATTGCAATTAAAATTGGGCCGAGTTAGAAAACTTTAGTCAACACACACTTCTCCAGGAAAATGATACTTGTATAAAGCAACCCCAGCTTGCCCGTGTTATTGCCATAATGGCCACACCTTTTGAAAATAGGAGGTTGTTATTGCTCTCACCCAGCAAAGATTCCCTGTCCTGGTCTCTCTTTTGCATGGCTGAAGCTTCCAGGCCCCACAATAAATGTTCATCCTTGACCCTTTCTCTGCTATCATGGAAAACAAACTTCTTCCTCTCCAAAGATGTTTGTGTTCTGAAATTTGGGATAGATTGAAAAGCTTACTGGAGGATTTTTTTTTAACAAAGACAAATCCTATTTTTTAAATTAAGAAGTCTAAAATGAAAGGCAAAGCTTTATTTCTTTTATTTGATGTCTCTGCCTCCTCAGAGGGTTGCAGAAGCTCAAATCTACAAAGTTCAGCCATTGTTCCAAGAAGCATTTCCAAAGCTTCCTCACTCCTCAGAGCAACACTGACAGCCTGGCCCTGGGCCAAGGTCAGGAGAGAACCAGGGCCTGAGAATTACAGAAGGGGAACAGAGGCCTCAGAGAGCTGGAGCCCCCTCCTGGTTTTCCAGAAGAGAAGACAGAAAGGTCAAATGCCCTCCTTAAGGTCACTGGAGAACAAAGCCAGGACTTGAACTTGGGTCTGCTATGCTCATTTCTTTTCTGCACACAGATGGCTAGTAGGGCAGTCTCCCCCATAGGTTCTTCATGTCACTCCATCCCTCTGGGTCCCATCCCTCCTCTGTAAATTGGGGCTAGATGTACATATTTGTGAAAGATGACTTCTCCTGTTCAGGCTGTAGAGCTGATTTTCTGTAGGAAGGGTCACAAAATAAAAATCCTTTCAATTTTGTTCCCAGTAACACACTCACAGTCCTAAGTGCTTGTTTCCTGTTTGAAAAGCAATCAAGCATCTTTGAAAGGCCTGCTCCTCCAGCGCTGGCTGGCTGGCTGTTTTCCCATCACTACTTGGTAGTTTTCCACTGCCCTTCTAGATCTGCACCCAGGCACAGTCCTTCTCAGCTTGACCCTAAGCCAAATCCTTTCCAGAAAACTCAAGCTTACCTTCTAGAATCCAAAAGGAAAAAGAAACATGGAGACAGAGAAAATATGAAAGTTCACATGTCCCTCCTGGAAAAATTGTTCGCAAAGCTTCATCCATGGGGGTCGAACCCAGTAGGAAACAATGAAAAGTTCATTTCTTTTCCTGCCCTAGGGAAAGCCAGAGTACTTGGGTGCCACGGTGGCTGCTCCAGTTGTGAAGCTGGCTGGCCAGGACTATGAGCCCCCCAGGCTGTGCTATCACCCTATCTTTTGTGGGAGCATCTCTGGAGGGGACCTCCTTGCTGTGTTTGAACTGCTGCAGGTAAGGCATCCAGATGTGGCGTCTGCACTAGATGTCTATCAGGTCTACCTGGCCAGAGAAGTGGCTTCCCTAGAAATGTCACTTCAGTGAAGCTCTGCCTGCTTCCTCCCCGCTACCCCATGACTGGAGCTATCTCCTTCTGGAGGTAGAACTTAAGAACTCAGGTGACCTGGGCTGTTCTTAGAACCCCTGTACTCCTTACTGATCAGAGTCCTAGGATGAAAAGTCCTTATGGATTTGGTCATTGATGCTTGGGTAGCCCCATGTGTGAGTCCCTGAACCCCATGTGGATCATGAGTGGACACAAAAGGGGAAGGCAGGGAACATTTGGGGCACTTACCACACGCCCAGGGTTGTGTTTGCCTTCATCTCACTAGATGTCCCTGAAGCCTGCTGAGATGGGTATCATGGTTCTCATTTGACAGGGAGTGAACTGAGGATTCAGCAGTTGGCTGACTAGTTCATCATGCAGCTAGTTGGAGGTTGAGCTGAGAGTTGAACTTAGACCTGTAAAGCCTTTTGCTTCTTCCACTGCCTCAGTTTCCCAAGGACAAAGGGCTCCTAGTCCTTCTCACTGAGACCTAGGAGGATTTTGAATGTGTGGAGGAAGACTTTCAGAAAGCAGAGGCAGGAGATTGGGAAGGGAAGCTGAGCCCCTACACGTTGCTGTCCAGTAGAGAACCAAATAGGATGCAGAGGACAAATAGGTGAGCAGGTGGACTGCAGCAGAGATTTCTCTCATGGGCCTCTCACTCACTGCCATACACGGAGGGCAGGTGGCATTTCACCTTTGGGTCAGACCAATCCTGCCTTAGTCCTTTCAGGCTGCTTTAAGAGGCTTTGACCATCATCTGGTTTACCCCACTTAAGAAAAAAACTCTTAGGGACAGAATGGCTGTTTTGGAGAAATAGTGTGCTATCAGGGAAACTGAGTCCAGGAGCACTCTGGGAGGATGGAGTAGAGAGAACCCAAGCATTAGCTCCAGTTCTGTATGGTTACATCTGGGAAGGCAGGAGAATAAGACTAGAAAATTCTACAATCTACAAATAGTAGGTTCTGGGATTCCAGGCTGATAAAACAAGTGATTCCAGTCGAACCAGAGGAAGCCAGACAGACGTGTGTTGCACAGAGGTGTGGACGGTCAGAACCCAAGGCAACTTTTGAAACCAGCTGATCCAGGGTGACTTTCCATGTAGGGCAAGGGGCACTAGTTTTTACTAAGCAACATGGTGTTTCCTTTTTAAAAACGAAGATGTGTCCAATAAAAAAAAAATGGTATCTGGATAATGGTGCAGGTGGTAAAGAAGTTGGAGGAATGGCTGACTCAGGAACACTAGATCTAGTCCAACACTCCTACCTGGCAGGAGAGAAAGCTAAGGCTCAAGGTTAGCAGACTTGGAGTCAGGCAACTGTCTCAGAAGCACGAAGCTGCCTTCGTGAGTGCTCTGGGCTTGAGTCCCCTTGACTGTCAATGAGGGGCTGGGCAAGTTGATCACCAAGGCCTTCCGAGGCTCAGCCCTCTGTCCCATGGTCCCACCTCCCCTTCTCCCTCAGTGCTGAGCTGGGGCACTGTTGAGAGCCCCTGCTGCTTCCTGACAGCTGGCTTAATAGAGGAAGCATCCTCCGAGGTAAGAAGCTTAAGAGATACAATTCATTAGGGCTTCATTAGAAATTCTCATTTCATCGCTTGTTCAGTAAGTAATTTGATCATCAGTGCTATCTTAACATGCAGATCTCATACAAGTGGAGAGGATGGGGACTGGAAATTCCTTCGTCTGTCACCAGCCCATGCTCAGTTTCTTCTGTGGATGGCTTCCTTGAGCTTCTGCATCTCCACTGCTGAAGCACTTCCCTGACACGGAAGAGTTTAGTAGCTTGCTTCTTCTATGTACCAGATTAAATCCATCAATTCCACATTTCTTACTGTACACACCACGTGGCCTCTTGACGCCACACCTCTTGACCCCACAACACTCCTGAGTCCTGATCTCACAACACAAACTCTCACTCTTCGGATGGCCTCTGTGTGACCTTCCTGTTTTAAAGGTGCAGTTATTAATGAGTGAATGATTTACCAGTCTTGGCTTTACAGACACCACTCGTGCGCTGATCCTCATATTTCATAAGACCTTCCAGCGGAGGCCCCACTCAGGCCCTGAAGAGGTCTCAAGCCATCAACTTGATCAGGGCCCCACGTGGCCTCTTCTGTGGCCAGCAGGCCAGCAGGAGAGCAAGGGTTGCCCTAGCTCTTGCCCGGGCTGCATCACCTGCTTCTGCGTGACCTCAGTGTAGATGTGTAGGCTGTTTCTGGCTTTGCCACAAACTTGTTATTTGAACTTGGGTCGGGTAAATTTCCTCTGGAGTCTTTATTTATTTATTTTTTGCTGCCTTCCGAAGGTATCTTTCCACTTCTTGGGCTTCTCTTTCTCTGTAGAAAAGTTGGGTATTGCTCTTATTATTGCTCCTTAAAAAGTAGTTTTTTTTTTTCTCTTCTCTGATTATTTTTAAGGTATTTTCCTGTATGTTTGGTTTTCAGCAGTTTTACTGTGTGGTGTTAAAGTGGAAATTTCTTTGTCTCCACCCTGGTTTTTTAGAGCTTCTGAAACTATGGTTCGATGTTTCTAATTAGTTTTGGAAAATTATCAGTCATTATATCTTCAAATACTGCTTCTGCTCCATCCTCCTCCCTCGAGTCCTTGCCTCTCCTCTGTCCCCTCCCCTGTGATTCCAATTACGTGTACACCGGAACTTTTAATTTATGCTCTACGCCTCTCATTCTTTTATGTGTTATTTACCCTTTTATCTCTGAGCTTTATTCTAGCCACCATAATGATCTGTCTTCCAGTTCATTTTCTCTGCATTTGATCTTTTTCTTTTTACCCATTCATTAATTTCTTTTTTCCAGTCAGCATATTTTTATCATACAATTTCCTTTTTCTTCCTTTTTACTATAGATTTTAGTCTCCTCTTGAAATTCCTGGGCTGGGGCTGTAGCTCAATGGTAGAGTGCTTGCCTAGCATGAGTGAACCTTGGGTTGTAGGCCCTGCTAGGAAAAAAAGACAAGAGAAAAAAATTCTTTTTTTTTATTTTTTATTTATTTCTTTATTTATTTTTATTGGTTGTTCAAAACATTACAAAGCTCTTGACATATTTCATACATTTGATTCAAGTGGGTTTTGAACTCCCAATTTTACCCCAAATACAGATTGCAGAATCACATCGGTTACACATCCACATTTTTACATGGGGCTGGGGATGTGGCTCAAGCGGTAGCGCGCTTGCCTGGCATGCGTGCGGCCAGGGTTCGATCCTCAGCACCACATACAAACAGAGAAAAAAATTCTTAACCTCCTGTTGAGCGGATTAAGCATTGTTATTTTAGAGTTCGTGTGTGATTACCACATTATCTAAATCCTCTAAGGTCTGTTTCTTTGGTTGCTGTTTCTCTTGGATTTTAATCACTGTAAGAAAAATATTGTAGTTACTATACTATAAAATACTGTAGTTACTATAAACTATATATATAGTATATATACTATATACTAAATATTGCATGTTAGTAGCACCAGCAGCTATACTTTATCACATGCTAGATATTGCATATATCAATATTCAGGGAAAATTTGGGCCCTCACTGAAGTATTTTGAAACCACTAGCAATCTTAGATCATCTGTAATTAAGACGATTTGAAGCTGAGCTTCAATATTTGCAAAAATCAGTGGATTTCCAGTTTACCCTTACTCCAAGAGAACTTCGGTGTGCCAGAAAGTGTGCTAAGTACCTTGCATGCTGTCTCAGCAGTTCTTCTCAGCAACTCTGTGAGGTCGACATTACTACCTTCATATTATGAATGATAAAACTGGGAGTTAGAGATACTTAGTAACGTGTTCAAGTTCACCCAGTGAACAAGTGAGGGAGCCCCACCCTTGGTCCCTCACCACTGCCCTCAACGTGGATGAAATGGAAGGACAGATGATGGGCTGAGGGAGACAGAGAGGAGAAAGTCTTCTGAGCACCAGTTTCAGATGGGCAGGGCGGGGCTGGGGCTGGGGTCAAGCCTGGCTCTGTTAGTGGGCTCCTCCTTAAATTTTGCATCTGATATCTCACCTGCCGCCCCCTTGTCCACCCTGTAGCTGGACCTCCTTTTAAGTCCCCAGGTTTTATCTCCATTGGGACATTGGAGCAGGCTGGTCACCCCATTCTGCTCACCCCAACTGTTAGTATTTCACTTTCCTGGAGGTCCTCTGTTTTCCCTGGCGCTGCGTGCTGATCGGCTTCAGAGCATGTGGCTTTGTAGGCCAGCCAGCCACAGGCCCATTTCACTGTGAAGCTTGATCTTAGCTGTTGGCAAATTCATTCGGTCCCCACCATGCTGTAGGTCCTGAGAGGGCTGGGCTGAAGCTTCTTTAGGGCACTGCCCATGCTGCCATGTCAGCACTCCCAGGACGAGGAAGCATGAGGTCTTTAGGAGGCACATTAGTAGCGCCAGCAGAGCCTGGGAAGGGTGTAGGTGTGGAGGGAGGGATGGAGACAGGATGGTTAATGCCCCACAGCCCAGTGCAACAACCAAGACTGACAATGGTGAGTTATTTCAAAATAGCTAGGAGACAGGATTTTGAATGTTCCCACATATTCATCTCAGGTGGTAGATGTGCCAATTACCTTGATCTGATCATTTACCCTTTGTATATAGGTATCAAAATGTCACACTGTACCCCATAAATATGTGCAATTTTTATGTGTCAATTAAAATGAAAATCTAATAAAACACTTACCCAGAGGCAGCTTCTCCCACGTCACCATCTTGGCTATTTTGTGGTTTTTATGGTTGGAGCCAGAAACAATTAGCTTCCCCAGTGAGGTGGTTTCTGCAGCCATGCTGCCCGCCACGCTGCCCACTCCGGTGTGCCAGGCAATGCTGAGTAATTCATCCTCCTCGTGCCAGCTCCTTTATCTGGATCCTTCTGCAGCCTAGTTATCTTGGGCCTATTTGGCTTTTTGCAGAATCTGCTTTTCTTTTTCTGAGCTTTCTTCTAATTAGCTTAACCACATCTGTCGTTGCCAACTAGAATATGTCTGAAAAAGGAACGGGGCTGTGTTTGTGCCTCGCAGGTTTTGATGAGCAATCAAGCTCTTTCTAGCATACGGAGCTGATGTGTCAGTTGGCCAGTAAACATTTATCAAGAACGTACTGTATATGGAGCACCACTTGAGGAGCTTTGAGAATGAGAAGAAGTAAACAAATCCTGTAGGTTGTTCAGGCAAAGCATCCCAGTGAGGTGAAACACTGGCTCCAAGGCAAAGTTTAATGGAACGTTTGATTCCTGAGGGGGTAATAGATCATCTGAGGCTCAAAGAGAAAAAGTAACTTGTGCAAGGTCACACAGTAGAGTTTGATTTCCAGACTCAGTCCTCTAATTTCTACACTAAACCTATATGGAGGGTACTCTGCATGCAAAGAATGCAAGGGCAGGAAAATGACCACAGGAGCTGGGAACAAGTCAGGAAAGGTTGAAAGATGTGTGTGGTAAGCAGGTCTTGAAGGCAGTGTAGGGTGGCCCATTCAGGAGAAAGACCCTGTCCTTAGTGACATCCTCCAGTCTTTTTGTGGGAGATGTCAATACAGTTGTCTTCCTGTATAACCCCAAGGGCAGAAGAAATGACACGTCTTCCTCCTGAGTTCTGCCTTCAAAAAACATCATGTTCAGCTCACTGATTAAGAAGTAGTTGCTGTTTCATCAAATCTGAATCTCTTTGTAGTGGTGCATTACCCCTTTTCTGAGGTCTTGACAATCTAGAGTTGGGGGAATAGGCAGGACTCATAGTTTCAGAATAAAAACGAATTTCTTTCTCCATTTCACGGCTGTAGTTCCTGTGGAATTTCATCAAGTTGTGAGGGTCTTCCTCTTTGTCTTGCTTTTCTCCCTCTGTGCCGTGGGGCTTCCTGAAGGCTACATCTTATCAACCTGCAACACACACTGAGTGCCACTTTGGAAGTAATGCATTTGTCAATGAATAGATAAAGTTGGTAAACTGCATGGTCCTTGTTGCATTTCAAGTTGACAAAACTGCCATGTTTTACAGAGGCAGGGATCACATGGCTCTGTCCATCTTCCTCGCTCCTCTCCAGCCCTCTCATCTGCCCCTATTTTGTGTGGCAGGTCCCCCCCACTGGGCTTCAAGGGCTTCCTCCCATCGACCCACCAGACTTCTCCCAGATCTACCCAGTTCCTGCCAACATTCGGCCAGTGCTGAGTAAATACCGTGTGGAGGTAGGACTCAGGACCCGGGACTTGGCAGTGGTCCTGTCTACACTGTGAGAGGGGCAGTGTGGGTGGATGGTTGACCCCGGGCAGCCCCCATCGGGCTTGCACCAGACGGAGTTCAGGCCTGGAAGCACGCTGTGGTTCTGGGGGTCAAGGCACACTCCCACCATCTCCAGGGTATTCACGTGGGTCCCTGGGACTGTGGGTGACAGCTCTGGGGTCCTCTCCTCAGGTGCTCTTCTGGGGAGTCCGTGAAATGAAGAAGGTGCAGCTTCTGTCCGTGGACCGGCCGCAGGTCCTCATCGAGTGTGGGGGACGGGGAGTGAAGTCCTGCGTGATCCAGAGCTACAAGAACAACCCCAACTTCAGCGTCCAGGCAGATGCCTTCGAAGTGGTGCGTCCCTTCTGCTGCCCCACCCATGGCCCCGCCCACGCCACACCTCAGCCGCCGCACCCCACCCCTTCCTCTGCTTGGCTAGGGAAGAAATCTCGCGGTTGCGGGTGTCCATTGCCTAAAAGAAGGAGCAGTCTAATTGCAAAAAGCCAGAATTTCAGAATAAGAAAGTAGACGTTTGCGATTGTTGTTTTTGACGTTTTGGGGTATAGATCACACAGTAAATCAAAACAGGTTGAAACACTTTTGCTGAGAATAGTGGTTCCTGAAGTTTGGCCCCAGTTCATGCCCAGCAACATCATCTAGGAATGCGCAGTTCCAGCACATTCTCAGATCCTCTCCCAGTACCTGAACTGGAAGCTGGTGAGGGTGGGGCCCAGCGTCTCTGGTTAAACAAGCCCTCCAGGTGGACCCAACACACGTGACAGTCTTAGAACCACCAGTCTATCAAAACTTATTTTAATGGCTCAATTAAAAAAACAAACATTATTTGTTCTTAGAATGTCGGTAGTTTGCACGTACACTTATGCTTCTAAAGTGATGTGCGTGGAGACCTGCACTTTATTTATTTCAATATACTTTTGTGTTCTGATTTGGAACTAACTAAAAGGAGTGATTTTGCTGTGTCCCACCCCATCAGCACCATGGGACACATGATGATAACTTAGGGAAGACTACAGTTGAGGACCGTGCACATTGTTTGCAAACTTTTCACGTGGCCTTCACTAAGCCTCACGGGCCACCAGGGGAAACAACTGCACAGGGCACTATCCCCACACCCTCATTCCTCCTTAAATGGCTTGACTCTCATCTGACATATTGGGGCTGAGTAGTCTGTCATTTGAAGGAGACTTCCACTGGCCAATAATGGCAACATAAGAGCATTGAAAACGCTGCTCTAGAGAAGAGGTGTTTACAGTTTAAACCTGGGATGAACTGTGAGCAAGACATGCTCATATTTTCTGGTACTTATTCCCTGGCTTTGGAAGACAGTGCTCCAGTGTTTTGGCAAACTGCATAGCCGGCTGAAGGACAGAAGAGCAAGGCAACAGCAAGGGAGAGGGTGGACAGCGAGCTGGCCCTGGGCCTGCCCGCAGACAGGTTAGCAAGTGTGATCATCCAGGCCTGGCCAAGGCAGTGGCCTGCTACACCCACTTCTCCTGCAGGAGCTGCCTGAGAATGAACTTCTGCACCCGCCACTGAGCATCTGCGTGGTGGACTGGAGAGCCTTCGGGAGGAGCACCCTTGTGGGCACCTACACCATCAACTGCTTGAAGCAGTTTTTGTGTAAATCCAGAGAGCCTCCTGCCCTGATCTCACAGGTGGATGGAGCCCAAGGTGAGCAAGGTAGGAGGCTCCTCCTGCACTCTGGATCTGCGATTCTAGAGCCATGTGCCTGCAGGCTGGCTGCTGGGGACCTGGCTCACAGTCAGATGGCTGGGTGGATCTTTCTGACAGACTTGCTCCTGCAGTCTCCTCTGCCTCTTTCAGCTGTGAAACTCTTGCGTTAAGACTCACATCAGGGTGACTCCTCTCAGAAGGCATCTTTGAGTATGACAAGCTCCTTCTTTCTCCACTCTGTTGGCACTTCTTTTGGCTTTGTGCTTGACGTCATTTTGGTTTGTTCCATTTTGGATCTCAGGTGCTCCAAGTTGAAATCTTGCCCTTCTCATCTCCATGCCTTATTGTTATTATTGATCCCTTCAGGGCTTCTCTGTCTTTATCTTCCATGTGAGCAAGACATGCTCATATTTTCTGGTACTTATTCCCTGGCTTTGGAAGACAGTGCTCCAGTCTGAGTTTGGCAAACTGCATGACCAGCTGAAGGCTGTCTTAATCCCTCTTCTGATTCCTATTTCTGTCTCTGTTTCCTATTCCCTCCCTACAGTATGCCCCACAATGACATTCTTATAAAATTAAAACATATTTAACCTACATAAATTATATGGTACTATAATCGTCTTTTGGTTTCCTATTCTTTTCACTCGACACTATGTTTTTGGGTCTATCCATGGTGCTGTGTGTGCAGTAGTTCACTACAACCACCTGTTTCCTCTATTGTAGTTTGCTCTTCCTGTCCCTTTGTGTTGGACCCTTAGCTGCGTGCCACTCCCCACTTTCACAAACTGCATCTTGATGAATCCTTGTGTTGGTGACGGAAGATGCTATATGGGAATTTCTCTGGAATGTATGCCTAGGAGTAAGTTGCTGGGTCACAGGGAACATGCACATGTCATTTCATTAAGTACATACAGGGGGCGCTCTGGAGTATGGTGCTGAACTAAGTAACCAGTCTATGCTTCTACCATCTCTCCCCTGCAGCCCCACTTCCCCCTCCTCAGCATACCTCCTGTGATTCACCTTTTTGAGGTTTTATTTTGACGTAGGTTGGATTTTGTTTTTTCTATCCTGTGGATACAAAATAGTGTCTTGTGGTTATTTCAGCATGGGTTTATCTGATTACTACTGCGCACCTCTAATATCCTTCCTGCTGTCTCAATCCCCCTTCTGTGATTCGTCTGCCCGTGTCCTTTGTTTGTGTCTGATGTGCTTCCTTTAATTTTCTTTTTGATTCACAGGTTCTTTGTTCTTGATGCCAGTAGCTATTGCTCATATCTTTTCCTAGAAAGATAATGATTAAATGTGCCTACAGTCCTCATCTTTGAGCAGAAATCCTTAATTTTGATGTAGTTAGATCCAACCATGTTTTAAATTATATGATTTGTACTTCAGAATCTGGTTTTAAAAACTCTTGTTCTCCCCTTGGTTCCAAAGATCTTAAATTTTCTGCGGTTGGCTTTGTGGTTTTAGCACTTACATTGTCAATCTGCATTGGTACCTGATTTTAGGAGGGATGCAGCTAGTCTTTCTCCCTAGAGTGACCATCCCCACCCCAAGGCCTGCTGACCAGTCAGTCCTTTCCCCGTTGGTTTTACTTCTCTCTCATAAGCCAAGTTGCCCATCTCATTCTCAGTTTTCTACTCTGTCCTGCTGATTTCTGTCTCTGTGTCCAGCAGAGTAGATACCTGTAAGATTCATTGGATTAAATTTGCTGCTGAAAATTCAGCAACTGGAGGAGGAGACTCTCTGGAGGCCTTGACAGCCATGGAGGCTCCCAACTGAGAACTGTCCCTAAGCATGGAATTCTACAGCAAAAATGCAGAGAAGGGGCTATTTAGAAGCCAATGACCCCATTATGATTCTTTAATGGTATCAAGGGCCAGTGAAGAATCTCATAAGGTCCAAGGACCTACCTCTGCTCCCTGCCAAGCAGGGCATTCGAGTGCTCAGAGCTCTGCCTGTATTGAGGAGTAAGCTGAGCTGTGGACCTTCCAAAAGCTTCCTGTGTTAATACACTGGAGAGACACGACCAACACTGAGCACATGGCCCTGAGCCTTGATTTTTATATTCCAGTGGCCATGATAGATTGACATGTCCCCAAGGGATCAACAACAAATGCAACCACTTCTTGACTACCTATTATGCACCAGATGCTTTACATCAGAACATCCATTTTATCCCCCAGTGAAATGAGTATTTTTATTGTCATTTTTTAAGTAAGGAAAAGTGGTTCAGAAATGTAACACTTGTCGTATTTGAGTCCAGGTCTGATTCCTAATATCAGATGTCTGACGTGACCACCTCTGTTGCAGCCCTGTTCTCTGACTGCGTGTGCTTTTGCCCCAGCAATTTCAGATTCACTGGTGGTGACGGAATCTCCTGGTCTCCGTGAGTCCTCCCAGGACCCTCCAACAGATCACATCTATGTGGACGTTGATCCGCCTCCCACGGTGGTTCCGGACTCTGCCCAGGTTCAGCCAGCTGTCTTGGTGGACATACCTGACTCCTCCCCTATGCTGGGGCCTGAACCCACACCGGCAGCCCAGGAGGCACCAAAAGATGGAAACGTTAAGGTCAGGGAGTGCTCCTTCCTCATGTTTACAGGGCCCACTGGAATTTGCATTGGAGGATCTATGTGCTAATCTTTCTGACAACTAGCAGTACAGCCTTGAGCCAGCAACCTGCTTTTCTGAGTATTAGTTTCCCACTAATATTGATATTGATACCCATTCTACAAGAGCATTCTTGTAGAATCAGAAAGTCAATGTATATGAAATTATGTGGCGATAATAATTAATTGAAAACAAACTCCTCTAAATTTATTAGCTTGAAAAGACAATGGATTCTTTTTCCAGGACTAGTACACAAGTATTCAGAGCCTACTTTGTACATGGTCATATGGGAACAAAAAGATGGACCTTTTGATTCTACAGAGGAGTAAGACTTCTCATCCTCACTTAAATGAGATTCAGGAAGGGAAGATGGAAAAGTACACAAAGAACTACAGCCAAGGACAGAGTTGATCTTTCTAAGTTATAAATTTGAGTACAAAGTCCAAGACCATTTTAAGAAAGTCCTAAGAAACGGCCTGCCCCATGAATAATAAAGGTTGAAATAAAAAGAATAGTAAGAGGGAATCGTGACTCATTGCTCAGGCTGTGCCCATCTATCTCATCCATCCTCAGATACCATTTGTGACCCCTCACTGGGGTTCTCTGCATCACCCTCAAATGGCACCCATTAGTTTAGGTTGGTGTGCTTGGTCCCAGTGTTTGTTGACACCATAAAACTCTAAATCCGGAAAGAGATGATTTTATAACATCACATTTCTTTTATCCCATCCCTTGAGAGAGTGCCTGGCAAACAAATGGTGCTCAAGAGATGTTCATCCATGGAGGGTGGTAGTGGGGATGAAGAATGGAGGAACTTTGGGTTGAGCAGAGGAGAGGCAGGGGAGGAGAGGGGAGGGTGTTTGTGTGGGGTGGATGGGAGAATGAGATGGACATTATAACCCCTATGCATGGGTGTGATTGCATGAATGGTGTGACTCTATATCATGCGCAATCAGAAAAATGAAAAGTGGTGTTACATTTGCTTAAAAAAAGAGAATTATTGGGGAGAGTGCAGGCATGCCAGATGTGTGATAGTCTTGCATAGGCTGCCTCCAGTGCCATGACTCTCTTCTCCCCAAAATGCCTCTTTCTGCCATGTGTATATCACTGCACCCCCTCACCCCATCACTTATGTGACAGATGTCATTTATTTATACCTGTTGAAAGAAATGAAGCTAATAGAGAATTGCCTAGGTGACATCACCTAATCCTCATAACAGTGAAGTAGGCAGGTGTTATAGTCCCTGGTCTCTGCCTATCATTGAGGAATCTGAGAATCACAGCACTGGTATTAGCTGCTTAATGAATTGCAACCCAGGTCTCTCTGAAGATAGTGCCCTTTCCTCTGTGCCATGCTGTGTCCTGTGGTCCGCTGATTTGACACTTGCCTCTCTCCTCCACTGAACTCTAAGCTTCCCAAATGTCAGACTGAGTTCAGTCCCCATATATCCCCAGTATCAAGTACAGTATCTCAATAGTTTATTATTGATCCATTATTTATTATCAATAGTTTATTAGATTTTCATTTATCAGCATGATAGAGAGCTGCTACCATAAACCCAACGGGTACATCTGTTCTCTTCCTCAGTTAAGCTTTCGGCCACTAGTATGCCACAAGACAAGGCCCAACTAATGACCCGACCCTTATTCCTTGGCAGGATGCCAAGAAGCCTGCCCGGAGATCCACCAAAAGGAAAAAGAGGACCATCGCAGATGAATCTGCTGAAAATGTCATTGACTGGTGGTCCAAGTACTATGCTTCCCTGAAGAAAGCACAGAAGGTATTGTCCCCCTGCCTGTGACATTCCAGGGCCTGAAGAGAACCCACGGCACCTTCTCCCACGTCAAATCCCACAGCCCTCTTCTTAAATCTCACTAGGTGTAGATCTTACTCAGGTGTGGTTTTGTTAACTGCAAAAGGTTAAAAAAGAATTCTAGAAGGGCCAAGGATCTAGAATGATAAACCTCCACCCTGAGGGTGGAGATGGCGCAGACACAGCTCTGTTGTCATTGCTGGAAGGATGTCCAGGTCAGCCTGGCACCTGGAGGAGCTTCCTCCCAGTGAGATCAGGGGGTCCAGCAAGGAGAAGTGGAGTCTTGCTTGGTGGACATCAGTGATAGAGGCTTCGTGTGCACCAGGAGATACCCAGGCCAGATGGCATCAGGTCTTCAGCAGGATTCTCTGTTTGTATGGGAAATTATCAAAGTAAAGGCAAGTCTGGGCCTTAGCAAAAGGCAAGAACCAGGGGTATTGCCAGAGCAAGAGCAGAGCCTCGTGTACCTGGAACTGAACAAGGAACAAGCCATAAAGCTGGAGGATCACTGGGCGGGGGTGGGGGGGAGTGTCTGGAGAGTTAGGCAAAGGCTCACTGACGGAATTTAGTAAGACTTCTAGAAAAAAAAAAGGAAATGAAAGGTAGTCAGTTATGATTATATTTAGTTGAATAGAGACTCTTCTGATTCTTTAGTTTAAAGTCTATAGTTTCATCTAGGACAATTCACACATATTGATATATAGTAAAATAACAAACCAAACACCAGTCTCTGCCTCTAAACCTCCCTCCTTCTGCTCTGATGGAAGCGACCACTTCCCGTGTGTGCTTAGCCCCTTCCCTTTTCCCTGATCCCCTCCCCAGTCCATGTGGGACCAAGGACCCCACATGCCAGCCAGTAAAACTCTCAGCACAGACTGGTGAGTTGCGCCAGGGGAATGTAAGAATAGTGGGGAGAGAGTCTACCCTGCGGCCAAGAGGAGGCTGCCCAGAGAGGACAAGGAGGCATACAGCTTGGTGGCATGTTTGTTGGGTGTGTGGACATTCTTCTCTTGGGCAGAATATCCCACTGCAGTTGGGTCTCATGTTGATCCAGTGAAGCTTCACTCCAGGGACATCTGGGGGACTGTTTGAATTCTCTTTTAAAATGGCATCTCTGAGTGCAGAGAGTTGGGATAATTGGATTAGAGCTGTTAGCAGTCAGGACTGGTAAATTAGGCACGACAGCGTCAATTGTCTTGTCTCTCTTTTTCTAAGGCAAAGGAGAGCAATCCCAAGGAAACAAAAGGCAACACAGGTAAGAGGTTGTTCTGGGGATTCCTGGACATCGACAAGGGTCATTGAGAGGTATATTAGAACTCAGCCGCATCCCCAAGTGAGAAAGCAATATCAGGAGGATGACGGTGCTTTATAAAGGTCTTATAGGTATTTGAACTAGTCACAGCTCCCAGGTCTCTGAATTTTGTTCGGCACCAGAATGCTCATTTCCAAAACTCAGGTTATAAGGATTGAATAGATCTGGTTTGGCAGAAACCCAAGTGAAAGAAGCCTGGGATTAGAAATGACCACAAACTCAACTGAAGCCCACGGCAGGTCACAGCCTAAATGTAACAGTAATAGCAAGTAGCCAAGGCTTTTCAGGTGACACTGACAGATGAAGGAGGCCCAGGGTCACTCAGATCCTCAGACCAGTACTAATTAGCACATGTGATTCCCTGGCCAACCCTGTGCGTAGACAATAACATCTTCATCTTGCAGATGACGAAACAGAGGTACAAAGAGATCAAGGAACTTGTCCAAGATTACACAGCTAGAAAAGAGCAGATCTAGAAGTCCATCCCTTGCAGTTTTTTCCTGGGTCTGTTGCTAAAAAGTTACTGAGTAATTCCACTAACATCATATTGTGTAAGACACTTAACATATTTGAGTCCCGTTGAGCTGGATGAATCCATGATGATGTGAGGGGCGGGGGGAAAGAAGTGTGTCACCTTAAGTTGGGTAGAGAGAAGTGATGGGAGGGGAGGGGAGTGAAAGGGGGGATATAAAGGCAGCAGAATAAAATAGACATTAGTATTGCTGTATGTATAAATGTGACTGTATGACCAATGTGATTCTGCAACCTGTACACTCAGAATAATGAGAAATTATACCCCATTTGATTCAAATGTATGATATGTCAAGACCATTGTACTGTCGTGTGTAACTAATTAAAAACAAACAAACAAAAAAAAGAATAATGAGCAAAAAAAAAAGAGAGAGAGAGAGAGAGAGAAAACAACAACTAAAAAAAAAAAGTCCCTAAAGACATTCAAGAGGAAGTTGGGCTGGGTTTGTAGCTCAGTGGTAGAGCGCTCACGCCCCACGTGTAAGGCCCTGGGTTCGATCTTCGGCACCACATAAAAATAAGTAAGTAAAATAAAGGTATTTGTACAACTACAACTAAAAAATAAATATTAAAAAAAGAGAAAGTGTAACTAAAAGGTTTTAAGTTGATCTAAATCCTGGCTCTGTTCTTTGCTCATTGGGTGAATGGGCAAATAATCTGACCTCTCTGTGCCTAATTTAATGAGTTACTACACATACTTGGAGAGGTCAACACATTGCCTGGCCTCTGGGGATCCGCGGACATTCCATTTCTATGTGAGTGGCTTCCCCTGCCACCACATGGTACACAGGCTGCAGGGCTGCATATAGCAATCCTGCAGCAAAACGTTGCTGTTTTTTTTTTTATAACTTTATTTTATTTACTTATTTATTTTTATATGGTGCTGAGGATCGAACTCAGGGCCTTGCATGTGCAAGGCGAGAGCTCTACCGCTGAGCCATAACCCCAGCCCCCCAATGTTGCTATGTTTTTTAAAAGAAGAGTTAAAACCTATGACAGGTACCAGAGCAAAGGGAAAGAAGGAACTTGTCTGTATTCCTTCTCATTTCAACTTCCATGAGAAATCCAGCAGTCTCTCCTGAATATCCACAGGAGCAAAACCAGATGAAGTAGTGGTTGACATAGAAGATAGCCCAAAGAAGAAGAAAGACAAGCTGCTCAAGAAGAAACCCAAAGATGACACAATCCCTAACCTGGCTGTCTTGAAGGTATGGGCACACAGCATCTCTATTTGGGTGGGGTGAGGTGCTCAGCAGGGGGGCTCCCTTTGTGCTTTGGTAAATCCTAGTAATACCTTTGCTTGAACTAATTTATTTGGTGTTCCTTGAAACCACTGGTGCAAAGAAATAAACCTTAAGTATGTAAGCCAAGACAATGGAGCTCATTCATTTTATTTTTTTTCTACTTCCCTATATATTGAGGGGGGGCATAACTTACATTGTTAAACTTGGACTTGGCAAAGTATTTTACAATGTGTGAGCCCTTGGCTCACCTCGTGGACTTGACATCACCATGCAGACGTGTACACACTTAGAAAAGCAGGAGTTTTAACTCCAATAAAGTGAAGTCCATCAGGCCGATCTTGACATCCTTCAGAAACTATTAGAGCCATATTTATGGATATGAAAATTTGGAGTACGAAAGTTCTGTATATAGACTACCAATTTGGGTACATAATTTTGTTAGGAAATTTGAATAAATAATTTCATTACCAAACCTAAAGCTCAATTCTAGTTTGCATTTCTAAAGTACACTTACCACTTGGAAAAGTCATGTCTATATGCATTTTAATAATAACAAATATTCCATCACTTTATGTGTGTTAAGAACTAATGAACAGCATTGATTTGAATTTCCTTAGAAGTTCTAAAGTTTGTATCTAGCAACAAATGACATCAATTAACTATGGTTTGTCATATTTATACCTCTATATTTTAAAATTTTGTTTGGTTTAGCTATACTTCTTTTGGACTTAAAAGTTCACCAGAACTTAAAAGTTCAGAATAGTAGTTCCTGGAATGCTGAACCAAACCATGATTGTTGTCTTATTTAAGATAAGCCCCGTGTGGTGGCACACATCTTAGTCCCAGCTGCTGAGGAGGCTGAGGCAGGAGGATCACAGTCTTGGCTTGCCTGGGCAACTTAGTGAGATCCTGCCTCAAAAATTTTTTAAAAGTTGGTGGGGGATGGCTGGGGACATAGCTCAGGTAAAGTGCTTTGCTATCATGTGCAAGGCCTTGGGTTCAATTCCTGGTACCACAAACAAACCAGGAAACAGAAAGAAAGATAAGTTAACCATGGCATCTTACATTTTCCCAAGGAGCATGTATTTCAGAGAATCTGAGCTTTTCTCATTAAGTCAATCCTGTGGCTCCTTTCTGCTTAGCCTAATCTTCTCCTTTTTCCCTGAAGATATACGAGGGTGATCTCGAGAGTGAATTCAACAATTTTGAAGACTGGGTGAAAACCTTTGAGCTCTTCAGAGGCAAATCTACTGAAGATGACCATGGTCTGGATGGAGACAGAGTCATAGGGAAGTTTAAGGCAGGTTCCCCTGTTCACCCCATTATTTGGCTAACCCTGCCCATAAATGTCATCTGTGACTCAACTCTGGTAATGGGATTGTGGTGGGTGATGTGTTTAAGGACAATCCTTAATCTCTACTCTAGAATGCCACAAGATTCAGCTCCAGTCTTTGGAGATATTTTGGTTTGTAGCCGGTGGGGTGGAGCTTAGTCTGAGGACTTTGAGGAGACAGTTGTTACCTAAAAGGACCACTGGACTTCACTTGGCCTTCACCAACACACCATGTATATGATTTATACAAGCCCGCCAGCTGGACAACTAAACTAATCAAATGATTCATGCCCATCTAGTAGGCTTATGGTATCCGCAGTACAAAGTTGCAGCTAGCATCTGCTATACACCTACTGCATGCAGGGCCTTTGGTACACAGCTGTGCTGGGATAGCATAGGTGTTGCACTTTGCTAGTCTCAATTTTAATCCTAGTTATTTTCATCCTAATAAGTGGTGTGGCCTGGAGTAAGGTGTGCCCTATTCCTGAGCCTCAGAGGCCTCATCTGGAAACAGGAGTACTGCAATGGGATGGAATGAGATTGGGAAGCATAAGCAGGTGAAAGACACCCGAGGTCCCATTTGCTGTGTTCCTTACATAGTGGTCCTGTGATGAGGGTGTTAATGTACCAACCCCAACCCACCAGTGTCCCACGAAGATGCTCAGATGCCAGAAGCTCACAGGAATGGCCTGAGGACATCCCCTGGCAAGGGCAGCACTAACCCAGGTCCTCCCGATTTCCAGGCGGTGCCCATCTAGCTAGCACTAGGCTTTGTGACTTTTGGTGGTGATGCTGACCTTCTTGTTTCAATTCCTTGTGTTTCCTTGTGTTTTGTGATTCCAGGGCTCCTTCTGCATCTACAAATGCCCCGAGGATTCTGGCTCTGAGGACAATGGGCAGCTAAGAATCCAGCAAGGGATCCCACTCAACTACCCTGTCCAAGTCCTGATCAGGGTGTACATTGTCGCGGTGAGCCATGTGTTGGCTCTGGGTGGTGGGGTAGTAGTCTGCAGGAGTTACCATGACAAAAACCACGGTGGGGGTGGCTTTGACTATAGAAATGTGTTTCATGGTTCTGGAGGCCACAAGTCCAGGGTCAAGGTGCTCCCAGCGTTGGTTTCTGTGGGGCCTCTGTTGCTGATATGTAGGGACAGAGAGCTCTGGAATCTCCTCCCCTTATTATAGGGCCACAGACCTTATCAGATGAGGCTTTATGACCCCATTTGACATTAATCACCTGCCAAAAGCCCTGTCTCCAAACAGTCATACTGGGCATTGGGCTTCAACATATACCTTTAGGGGGCACAGAAGTCAGTTTCTAATGGGGTGTGAAGTTGGGTCAGTATAATGGACTTCTCCTGGCTGAAGCAGGGAGCTCATGGGCTGTACTGTGGAACTCTTCCAATGGCTTCTACACCTAGCAGCCAGAAATTTCCTTTTGAGTACATTTCCAAGAAAAACATTGTCTCTGCTGGGTCTCCCCCTTTCTGATAATAATAGCACAAAACTTCAATTATGAATTTTTTTGGCCTGATTGGCAGGACTTTGGGAGCCAAATAGCACACACTTGCTTTGCACCATCAAAGTAATTGTATGGACCCTTACAGTTCATGGATTGTTCTTATCTTCTGACCTTGAACGTGATTTTCATAATTGTATTTGATTGCAGTAGTCATATTTTATGTCAACTTTGCTTACCTGACCTATCTTCTTTTAAAGAAGCATAAATGAAGCATAAAATAAAAATGGGCTATTCTTTAATTTGAGGGAGAACCAGCTGTTCTCTAATCATGGAGTTCTCAGGTTTCTGTTATCATCCAAACATCCACTGTGTGCCAGGGAGTTGTTAGGAAGAGAACAAGGTCACCTCCCTTAAGATAGTCCCAGCTACCTGGAGAGATTAGAAGTACTTACACTGACAATGCCCTATAGTCTCTGTTTGACACCCACCCACAGGAGGGTTCTAGACCAGCCTTTTCAAAATTGCATTCAGGAAGTTATTCCTGTCCTGGGAGATAATTAATATGCATCCTTCGAGAAACAGACAGTGTGTTCAAGTAAATTTGAGCAACAGTGCATCCAATGATTCATTTCCCTTCTCCAGTTCCTGAGATTCACAAAGCTCATTGGCACTTTCAAGGCGCTGAGAATTCCAGAAGCAAAGAGACCTACTTAACTGATGAATCTTGAACACCATTAGCTCCACACATTTTTTTTTCTTCTACAGAAAAGCCTAGAGAACTAAGGTTTCAGGGGATGCTATTTGGGAAATCCAGAATTATGAGAGTATGACAGTAGGAAAGAGAGGGAGAAATTTTAATAAACACAGAGATTGGAGAAGCATTTGCCCTCTTCTTCATTTAGTCATTCTGCAGTATCTATTGCAGTCTGTTTCCATGTCCAGTACCCTCGGGACCAAGGGCAGGAGTGCAGGTCAGATTCTCATCCAGGAGACGGGATGAAGAAGGGCAGGCTTGGGCTGGAACTTGAGGACAGGAGGACTTCAATAAACAGAGGGTCAGAGGGTGGTGGCCCTGGGTTGCAGGGAGGGAGAAATTCACTGCAGTTAGGGTTTTCACTGACCTTTCCCGTAGTGGTGACCGTGTGTGGTTTCCTCTCTTATCCTAATATGTAACTAATTAAGTAATAAATTAATTTTAAAATATTTTAATTTAATGAAACACTAAATGAAGTTTTAAAGCACTACTTTAAATTGCATAAAGAAAAAAATTTTTCCTGACCTCTATTTTTTCGGGGAGGGTTGGTGAGCTCACCCAATAAGATATCTTGGATTTTTTTTTTTAAGATCAGTAAATACAGGTTTTCATTCTTTATAGTAACTGCATAGGGTTTTCTTAAATGGATGTATTATCCTTTCATTCATTCATTCATTCAGTAAATATTAAAAGACCCTATTCTATGTCCTGAAAGTGAAGTAATTAATAAGACAGAAGACAGTGCCCTTGGGTCCTGGGAAGACAGGAAAATAAACAAAGGAACAGCTAAATAAACAGGGTTAGTGTTAGAGGTGACTGTTATGTAGAGAATCAAAGTTGTGTGATGTGAGGAGAAGAAAAGAAGGGGTTGCCATTTTGGATCGTACTTCTCCCCAGGTAATTGGCGTAAAGGTTGGTCACAATTTTTGCCTATGAAGCAGTTGCTCCAGGGGACTTTCTTTGACATAGAACTTGATGGGCTTCTGCCTGTCTGTCAGTGGGATCGAGTCCTAAATGCGGGGATCTCGCTCCTCTTGCACCGCAGCGGGGAGCTGCCGCGTCTGTTTCATGTTCTGTCTCACGGCCCCTCCCTGGGCCCCTCCCTGCACAGTATTCAATTTTGATAGTTGAAAGGCCAGCGAGTCTGGAGTCAGACTTCACCATGAGACACGGCTCAACTCCCTGCAGGCCACTGTGAACGTGGGACTAATGGGGTCACGGGTCAGAGACCCATGCTGGGAGGGTCCTTCAGGTCCACCCCATGACTTCACGCTTAGATCTCAGAAACAATACGACTTTCCCATGATCACAGTCAGCAGAACTAGGACTGGAACTTCACTCAGGCTTCCTGCCTCCTGGTCCAGCAGGGTCCTCATTATTCTGTGCCAAGAACTGCTTTCCGCTGGGGAGACACCACCAGAGAAAGCTGAACTTGGGCAAAGCCAATAAATTTCCCTTTGACAGCAAGATGGAGATGCTAAAGCAGTAGTTCTTCACCCTGGCTGTGCACTAGAATCACCTAGGGAGCTCTAAAAATCCCAAAGCCCAGGTCCCATAAAATCCAAGTGTCTGGAGACAGGATTTGGGATAAAGCATTTATGACTCCTGAATGCAGCCAGTTCTGAAACCACTGGGCAAGGCCACTTTCTTTTCTTCTCCCCAGGCGTTCAATCTTAGCCCAGCTGATCCGGATGGCAAATCAGACCCCTACATCGTGCTCAGACTTGGCAAAACAGAAATCAAAGAGCGCGACAAATACATCCCCAAACAACTGAACCCGGTGTTTGGAAGGTGGGTGGCCCTGACATTGTCCTTCCTGAGTCTTCTCCTGCTGTGTTTCTTGCGGGGGTGGTGTGTGTATGTGCCTGTGTTCATGTGCAAGGGGATCTTGGGTCAAGTAGTGGTAGAAGGTTAAATGGTGACTTCTGCTCTTGATCATGGCTAATCAAGTCCGTTCATGGAGATGGGTAGAATTTTCCGGAATTTGGTAGCATGTGGTGATTGTCATACAATGCATAGTGTTCCAATAGCCATTTCCTCAATCTTAAATTTAAGGGGCACCTTGAAGGGTCATCAGCTTCCACCTCTTGCATCTGGACAAAGAGATTTCCTTTTTACAAACAAGGAAAAGTCCTGAAAAGTTAAGAAATGTATTTAAGTCTACACAGTTCATAATTAGAGGAGAAGGGGCCAGATGTTTGATCTTTTGTCCCCAACTAGACAGGGTTTTCTCTCACATCATTTTGCTGCTAATTTAAGGTGACCCCTGAGATTAAAAAGTTGAATTGAGTCCCCCAGTTTTGTTTTGGTTTCAAAGTGTTATAAACCATTACGTTTGTACATGTGTAGGTGGGCTAGTCACCTAGGAATTCTCCACCTCATGGTACCTTCACCAACCCTCATTGGTGTGTCACACATTGGTGTTCCCTGCTTGAGTCTGTACAACTGTCAGCCACTGACTTTGGAATCAAAGCAACCTGGGTTTAACTTTGTTATATACAAGCTGTGCCACCTTTGCAGATGACTTACCCTCTCTGATCCTAATTTTCTTTTTCTGTAAAGGAATAGTATAGCACCCGACTCTTCAGACTCCTTTGAAAGAATATCTGAAGCATCTAGCACACAGTCAATACTCAAAATATGGCTCCCTTCTCCTCCTCCCTGGTAATTTTAGCAATGGAGGTACTTGAAGTATGTTTAATTTCTTCCCTTTTTTTCCTTAGTACCTAGGAGTGTGGAATGAAATCTCTATCAGTCTCATTTAAATTCATTTATGAGTTTGTGATCATTTGGACCCTCTGACATTTGACCAGCGTCAGTCTCTTAGATTTTATTGCTCCTGAGACAATGAGGCAACAACCCTCTTGCCTGTCCAGATTAATGGGGTGGTTGAAATGGCAGTGCCAGGGAAACTCGCCCTTGCTTCTCTGATCAGAGATGACCTTTGTCATCGTCTGCATCGATATCACCAGCACTTCATCCTGCCAAGTGCTTGGCAGCCTCTGTTTATTACCGGCCTTACTACCCTGTTATGGGGCTGTGGCAAACAGAGAGGGGATGATGGGAGATTCCTACCTGCCTCTGGGCTGCAGGGCTTCTTCCAGAAGCTCTCCAGGTGTGCCTGCCTCGTGGGGTGTGTATGTAACTGTTACTCAGGGACAAGAGTTGCCAGGTCTACCCCATAGGGTTCCAGCCGGGAGAGCGACAGGCTCCCGTGCCTGACCTGGGGTCTTCTGTGATGGAAGAGCTACTCTGGCAGGCCCTTGGCCCACGCCACAGCCCTGTACCTAGGACAGGGCCTGGAACACGGAAAGTACTACGAGGGTCTGGAATGAAGGCGCGATTGTGTGCACACACTGAACTTCTGCACGGTTGTGGGATCCCAGGCGACCCGTCACTGTGCGTCAACCTGAGATTGTCTAGCCACGGGGCAGTTCCTCATGGGTGGCCCTCAGTTTCCCAGAATGTTCCCTGGGATCTCCATTGCCTTGATCATCAGCCACAAATAAAGACAACGAGCCCCAGGAGCGGATCTGTGGGGCCTCAGCTCCCCTTGCTCATGCACATGTGCAGGCCTTTGTCCTGGCTGGACTGGCCAGGTCACACCTTGCTTTCCTTGTCCACCAGCAGAGCGCCCCTCTTTCCCCATAGATGTTGAGAATCTGCTGTCCGTCAGGCACTCTAGGGCCTCCCAGCTTCCTATGAATACTGGGAGAAAAATAGGTCAACGTGTGATTCCGAGGAAGTGTGGCATGTCCCATGAAAGCCCTGGGAGGGCACCTGACCACCTTGGGGGTGTTGGGGTGAGGGATGGGTGCTCTAGAAAGCAGCCCGTGGAAAGGGCAGGGTGTGGCAGGAACTGGACCGGACCCTCATCCAGGTTCTACCACAGAAGAGACCACGTGGCCACGTGAGTGTGCATATTGGTTTCCTAAGGCTGTGCCTCCCACTTCCAGGGGTGGGGGTCTGGAAGCAAGATATCAGAAAGGTGGGCTTCTTTCTGGGTTGTAGGGGAGACTCCTGCTCCATGCCTGTCTCCCAGCTGCTGGTGCTTTGCTGACCATCCTTGGTGTCCCTTGGTTTGGAGATGTGTCCCTACGGCCCCAGCCTTGATCTTCCCATGGCCTCTTGCTACATCTCTTCACATTGTTCTCTGTCTCTGTCTCTGCGCCACTGCCCCTTCTTATAAGGACACTGGTCTTGGATTGGAGTCCACCCCAACAACCTCATTTCAACTTGATTACCTCTAAAAGTAGCATTTCCAAATAAGGTCACATTCTGAGGCACTGGCAGTTAGGACTTCAGGGTATTAGTTTAGGGGGACATATAAGCATACACTGTATATTGTTCTTGTCATGATTAGGATATCATTTCTTTGCTCTTAAAGCCTTTTACCTGGTGGGATGAGGCCTACCCAGATTATCAAGGACGATCTTTCTTATGTGAAGTCAACTAGTTTAGATGTAAGTCCCACTGACAAAATACCTCCACAGCTGCACCTTGATTAGTGTCTGCGTAGCTGGGAACCACGGTCTTACCAAGTTCACACGTGACACTGACCAGCCCACTGCGAGTGGTTTGCAAACATTTGTTCTCTTCAATCCAGACAGTCCCTGGGTAGCAGATGGTGTGTCAGCTGTTGGAGAAGTACAAGGGGGCTATGACCCCATTTTCAAGAAAGCTGCACACTCCTGGAGAGGCCTGCATTAACCCCAAACTCAGACAAATATAGAATTTCTTCTGTGAAATATAATGTAGAGGCGCAGGGGCTTCTGAGAGTAGATAATGAGTGAATTTGACCTGCGTGGGTCAGATGCTAAGATCAGAAATTCCTCAGCTCTGGAGCCAAGAGCATTCCCATCTACCCTCACATTTCCCCTGAAGAGACGTCTTTTTGTTTCTCTATTCCCCTCGTCCAGAAGGTTTATTTGTAACACCTTGTCTGTGTCTCCCTCTGAGCTCTGGCCATCTCAGACAACTGGGTGTCTGAGGTATACCACACAAATGAATGCAGGCATGATAAAGAATGAATGGGGGATGAACAGAGGAGCCCGGGGATCTTTGCTCTGTTGCTCAGGGGTCTGCATGCTCTCACTGTCTCCATATTTGCTCATTTCATGATGCATTATCTTTCCTCAACCCGGCATTGGCTGCAGCTAATGATAGCATGTCACCAGCTCACGGCTGGCGTAAGCCTACTGTTCCCTGGGGTAATTGGGAGTCCAACCACGAGGGGCTATATGGGGGAGCTCGAAATGACAGCTCCAATTGAAATTAAGGTGAGGTTAATCTGTGAGCGCAGCCTGAGGAGATGGAGGAGAGCCATCGAGTCCTCTGTCATGGTTACCAGGGACAGTTAAGCACTTATTAAATTCTTCAGTGGCAGCCCTGGAGACCGCTGGCAGCTTCTCCTTGTGACCTCCTGAATATCAATTACAGACTGGAATTCAAATCTGGGAGCCCAGATGGGCAACGCTGTGCCTTCAGATGGAACACACAGGGATTTCTTCCCTGGGCAGCCATATTCTTGTCCTGCTGGAGCCTCACCAGAGCTGCTTTTTTGTCCCTGGAGAGGTTTCATTGGCTGTGTTGTGATGACAGTCGCTGCCAACCTGGAGAGTGAGAGTCCAGGCTAAGTGGATCTGACTAGGGGGACAAGGGACCAGACAGGCCTGTGGACATGCAGGAAATAAAAAGCCCACCCCTCTCCATCCTCCTCTCTGTCCCTTGGTCCCAGCCCAGCCCACCCTGTCCCAGAGAAATCAGAGTCTGCAACAGCTCGAGAAACACGGGTGTGCCTGTGACTTTATTTTTAGAAAGACAGTTCCCTAAAACGCTGCATTGCATTCAAAGTTGAATTCTCAAGCATCTGCTCTAATGCAAAAACTCAGTAGTATGGATGACCCATTGTCACGAGAAATCTGACGGCATTGCTGTTTCTTTCCATATCTCGCATTCGTGTGGTAACTAAGGACTTAGAAAACTGGCACTTATCCCAGACGGGTCTTGATTTATGATCCTCTGCAAGTCTCTTGAGGTCTCAAGGTTTCAGGGTTTTTATCTGTAACATGAAGCTATGGGATATGGTGATTTCTGAGATCCCTTGAAGTTCAAAGAAACATTCATTAGTATCCTTTGTGCAGGTCAAGTTTAAGCTCCGGTGATGCAGAGACCAAAAGAACAGGTCCTTATTCTCAAGGGGCTCAGAGTTTTGTAGAGACAGCTTGATAGAATTTTTTGTTTTTATGGTGATTTTCCATTCTCAATAGAGTTTTCTTTTCAAATAAACCCAGCTGGTATTCCTTGATCAAGCAACATTTCCCTAGATGCTCAACAATTCCATTAATCCTGAACAGATATTTGTTTAGCTTAATTTCGGATGGAGGGATAATCAACTTTAAATTCCTGTCTATTTCCAACAGCCAATAATTTTCCCTTTGATGGGCCATGTCTTTGAGTAGTCAACTTGTGATTTTGGTCTCAAATGGGACTGATTTCCAGTCTTGGTTTGGAATACAACAGAAGGTAAGGGAATTTAATGGTCTCGAGTTGAGTGATTGGAGGTGAAGTGTGTGTTTTATACACAGCATTGCCTTTAGCTTCATGCTGTATTAAGAAGACCACCTTACCCCCATTTATTCAGAGATTGATTAACTTTCCCTGGTTGTAAAATTAGGAAGTTGTTGATTCCAAACGAAGACTGGAAATCAGTCCCATTTGAGACCAAAATCACAAGTTGACAACTCAAAGACATGGCCCATCAAAGGGAAAATTATTGGCTGTTGGAAATGGACAGGAATTTAAAGTGGATTATACTTTCATCCGAAATTAAGCTGAACAAATATCTGCTCAGGATTAATGGAATTGTTGAGCAGTTCGTGGATATGAATAGCAGGCTAGCTAAAAGCCAAGCTGGGAAAAATTCCCTCTGTTGCCAAACATTGTTAATCCTGAAGCCTCTGCTTGGACTGCAGGTCATTCGAGATCCAGGCCACATTCCCAAAGGAGTCCCTGCTCTCCGTGCTGATCTATGACCATGACATGATTGGGACAGATGACCTCATTGGCGAGACCAAGATCGACCTGGAGAACCGCTTCTACAGCAAACACCGAGCCATCTGTGGCTTGCAGAGCCAGTATGAAATGTAAGCTCCTTCTCCCATGGAGACACCGTCAGAGGCCATGACGGGACAGGGCTCTGGACTCTGTGCCCCACTGTCTATTGCTAAGAAGGCCAGACCCACAGCTTTCACATCTCAAATGTGATTCGTATCAGCTGTGCTTGTTTGGGGACACTGTTCTGTGCCCTTGAGGGTCACCAGGCCTGGGAATGTAGCTCTTATTTAGAACCCAGGGCAGATTCTTCGAGAGTCAAGGGCTGAATCGTGATACACTTGTTCCATCAGATGTACCCAGTGGTCCTTGGTGGGGGATGATTCTAGAAGAAGGATTAATATAATGCAAATGCCAATATCTTAGCTTCCATTACAAATGCTCACGAATGCTTACACCAAGCACTGCTAGAGCTTTACACAGAGAATCTCTTTCAGTTTTCTCAAGAGCCCATTGAGATATTAGAATCATTTTACAAACTAAGGAATACTAATCTCTTTTCAAAGATTGTGAATTATACTTTATTTAAATATACAGACTACCAACTTAATATTTAAAAAAAACATGTTGTGAATGATATCTTAAAAAAAAAACTTTTACAGATTTCATCTGGGAAAACATAAGAACATTCATTGGTGTTTCATGGTATAATTGTAAAAATATTTTCATGCATATAAAGTAATACACATTCATTGTAGAAAATTTAGGAAATATTATAAATACAAATTAATGCTATAATTATTCTACCCACAAATAATGTACATAAACATTTTTGCATACTTTCTTTTAATATTTTTCTATTTTATTTTTTTCCCAAAGTTGAATTCACACTACCCAGGAAGTTTTGTAAACTGTTGGTTATACTAACCCTTATAGCCTAAGATTTTATAATGTCATCGGTCTTCTTTTTTTTAATTTATTTTTTAATTATAGGTGGACACAATAACTTTTTTATTTTATTTTATGTGGTGCTGAGGATCGAACCCAGTGCCTCACACTCTGCCTCTGAGCCCCAGCCCCAGCCCTCATCAGTATTCTTTATAATTATTACTTCAATAGCTCTACAGTATTCCATCACATAAATTTATTATAAAATAATGGAGCCACTTTTTCTTCCTGAACTGTAGGGCACTAATATATTCTTTATTGTATTATAAATATTGCTGCTGTGAGCATCCTAGTATGAAAGCCGGCCAAGGACCTCTCTGAATTCACTGGGTATCCAACGATGGATTATTCCATCAATGTGGATTATTCTATTAAAATGAATGCATATTTTGTGTCCAAATGGCCTGTTAGAAGGATGGTGCCTGTTCACACTCTCACTGAGGGAGTTGAGCCGTATCTCCTCCATAGCAAGACTTCCAGCCGTCTCTTTGTCTGGTCTTCTCTTTTGGGAGGCTAGAATCCAGTTCACTGGGGGACTCTAGTGAATGCCCAAGTCTCCTGGGAATTGTCATGACTTTCCAAGTACCCTGGAGTGTTCTGCTGTGTGACTAGGTATTCTTATTCTGAAATCTGAGAGGGTGGCTGCAGACAAATGTGATGTAAACTTTGTTTGGAAGAGTTCCTGATGGTGGACTCGCCAGATAGCGGTTTCTTCAGGGAAGATGCCACTTTTGTTCACTTGAACACTTTTATATAAGATGAGAGCACGTATTTAGAGGGCGACCCCTGTGTGGCTTCAGGCTGGGGTGGATGAACTTCCCAGGATCTTCACATCACAGATACCATGTGGGAAACTACTGTGTGGGCCTTTTTGAATCATTCAAATTTTTAAGTGGGTTAAATTCTGATGGAACTTTGTGTCCCGATGTGCAGAGACAACCAAGCTATCTTGGTCATAGTTCTTAGAACTTCCTTGCAAATTAATAATTTTTAACAAACAGCTACTTTTTTTTAAAGGAAGGAAGGGTTGGGGAGATTTAGGAACTTCAAATCACTGATTAAAGGAACAACACTTGCAGACCGTCTGCCTGTGACTTGAGTCCATGTATGGTTCTTGTGGAGGAAGAGAAGGGAAGAAAGGAGCAGATAGATGGGAAGGGTGAGTGAGGCTTTCCTCTTAGAATAAGCAGCAGCCACAGGGCAAGGAACCAAACTGGACAAAAATTACCTGCCAGGAAACAAAAGCAGATTGGTGGCTATCACAGGTTCTGAGGAGCTGGAAGAGGAGTGACTGCTCTTTGGGATACAGGGCTTTTGGGGGGCGGGTGATGAAAACTTTTGGAAACTAGTTGGAAGTAGTGGTAGCACATCACTGTGAACATAGGAAATGCCACCAAATGGATGAACTTTAACATGGTTAACACTGTTATGCCAAGGTCACTTCTTCCACTCACAAGTCCTGTCTTACCTGCAAGCTGGACATATGCAAAAGTGTTTGACCAGAAAGGAAAGAAACAGGACAAAAACACTGGCCCCAGGTGTAGAGAATGGCCAGTGAATCTAAGGAACCTGCCCAGGTCACCCTTGGGTGGCCTGACTATGGGGGCACTTCAGAGTGTTCTCCAGGGGAAGCCAGGCCTCACCCTTCTGTAACTTGCTCCACTTTTCAGAGAAGGGTACAATGCCTGGAGGGACACATCCAAACCCACGGAGATCCTCACCAAGCTCTGCAAAGACAACAAGCTGGATGGACCCTACTTTCGCCCTGGGAAAATACAGATCGGAAGCAAGGTCTTTTCTGGAAAAACAGTCTTCACCGACGAAGACACTGGTAACCCCCCTCAGAGTCCTCTGCTGTAGCTCTCCTCCTGAGGAGCATGATTCCATGGTGTTCCAGGGCACAGTGCATCCTCTAATCAGAAAGTAATGCATGCCCACAGCAGAAATGTGGAAAAGCAAGTAGGAGACTGGAAACCACTCACCATCCCCAAATTCAGACAGCTAGCTGTGCTACATGCTGTGTGGGTTTGTCTGTGTATAATACGTTACATTTTTAAAGGACTGGAAACATGCCATAGTTTTGTACCCTGCTTTTAAAAAAAAAGTTTTTTGTAGTTGTAGATGGACAGCATTCCTTTATTTTGTTTATTCTTATGTGGTACTAAGGATTGAACCCAGTACCTCACACTTGCTAGATGAGTGCTCTGCCACTGAGCCACATACTCTGGTTTCTCTTCCGATCACATGAATCTTTTACCTTTTACGCTGCTTTTTCATTATTTCCAATGGATTATGATGATTCTGCTTTGTTCTTTTATAATACTCCATTATTGAACAATTATTATCAATATTTGATTTATTTTGATAATATTCCATTTCACGATTATGCTATTTTTAGCTACATCCTGCTCATTTTTGTAGTGACCATTGATTAATTGTAGCATTAATTACAAGTTCCTTATCCATGTTTTTGCACATTTTTTGTATTTCTAGAGTATAGATCATAAGATAGGATCAGGTCAGAATAGAGACAGTAACCTTAAAATTAATATTATATAAATAACTGGGTACAATTGATTACTCCATAAATGCTGTACCCATAACTATCTTATTTCAATAACAACAAGTAGGTTTTCTACACAAGCATCATAGGACATGCCACAAAGTTCCCAGAGAAACTTCCATGTATTCAGAATGAAAAAAATCCACCTTTGCTTTAATGATACAGAACAACTTTTTACTGTTACATCTGCACATTGCTGCCACTCTAGAATGCCGCAGTCTGGCTGGGCACACAATCACGAGCCACCACACAGCTTGTAGATTCAAACAGCAACTCTTTATTCCCGAACTCACACCAGCTGTCTACAATCACGTTCTGGGGAAATCCACGTTCTCTGCCCAAATCCACTCCCACTGGGCTTCTGTCTCCCAAAAAATACTGTCTGAATCCCATGAGAACTCAAGGGGAACTCACGCAGCAGGATACGCCCTATTCCCAGCAGGAATAATCTTAAACCTGGAACCTAAACCGGGAACGCCCTAAACCCGATCCGCCCTGGTCCTTGAGCAAGGTCACCTACATGCAATGTCACTGCAAAATGTCCTATTTCCACGAGTCCTTCCACTAAGCAACATAGGGTACGCTGGCAAGGAAATTGTCATACCTACTTGGCTAATGGCTCCCAGCATCTCCCCCCTTCTGATTAATTAAACAACAAGCAATGTGGCTTAAGGACCGTGCCTGGTAGGTTGTCCAATTCAACATATGGTTCTTACGGGTCATCGGAAAACTGACCTTTAGGCGTCAGCCTCCTGTCTTAGGTTGATACCACTGCAATTGGATCATACCCGTCACTGACTACCGGTCCAGCATA
>NW_025999949.1:22183888-22191867 GCF_001458135.2 Marmota marmota marmota
ATTGTCTCAGTGGCCCTTTCTGAAAATCCAACCCATGTCTGTCTGTTCCTTGATCTATTTGTATTGGTGCTGCTATACCTTGCCCTTGTTTTCCTAATCTTTTTTCTTTCCTAAAGCCTTGTCTAGCCCTAGTAGTGGGCGCATTAGGATTGATGTTATTTGTTAACGTCAAACCTAATTGATCTAGGACATCTCGTCCCTATAAATTTATAGGAAGATGATCCAATACATATGGCTGTATAGTTCCTTCACATCCTTCAGGATCCTTCCAATCTAATATCATAGAACTTCTATGGGGATTAGTCGCCACTCCTAGGCCTCGAAGCGTTTGAGTGGCTTATTGTAATGGCCAGTTCAGTACTTTTGGTGCAAAGGGCTCAATTAAGGACATAATACAGGGTTTGTTGGTTCCTATTGAGCCCCATAATTTTGGTACTAAAGTTTCTTTTTGCTTCGTACTTTAGTCCCCTCAGATCCTAGGTTCTTACATGCAAAGTTATTGATATTGAAACTGTGTATTATGGATGGATTTCTGTTGAAAAAAATACATTTCACAATATATTCTAAAGTCAAGTTAATTCTTGGGCAGTATTCTATATTTTATTATTAAATAATGATCTTTTTGCCCACTAAAAAATCTAAAATCATGGGGTTTTTTTGAGGGGGGGTACTGGGGATTGAACTCAGGGGCACTCGGTGAATGAGCCACATCCCCAGCCCATTTTGTATTTTATCTAGAGACAGGGTCTCACTGAGTTGCTTAGCACCTTGCCATTGCTGAGGCTGGCTTTGAATTTGCTATTCTCCTGTCTCGGTCTCCTGAGCTGCTGGAATTACAGATGTGCACCACTGCACCTGGCTAGATTTATGTTTTGGGGGTCAGTTCCTGACTGATTAAATTTTATGACAAAGATTTCATCCATTAATTTTGTTTGTGCCTGTCAACATTTTATTGATTGTACTTACTGCCTGCCATTGGAAGATTTATTTTATGGCTCCTTTTAAAAAGCCAAATTCAATTTTTCTTAATCAACCATGGTCCTTCCTAAGCTTTGTAAAGATTTTATTTTCTCTATTTTTGTCTTATATTGTGAGTACTCTTCCTGCTGCTATTGTTATCATAAGTCACCTCCTTTGGTAGAATGACAATCAGAGACCCTTTCCAGTGATGAACGTTTTAGTCAGTTTTTTTTTTGTTTTTGTTTTTTTGGTGATTAAAAGACCCTCTCAATTAAAATTGAGAGGAGGAAAAGTATATTTATGGCTCAAAGGTTCAGAGGTCTCCATCCATAGACAGCCAGCTCCATTCCTCGGGACTTGAGGTGAGGCAAAACATCATGGATGGTGAGAGTGTGGTGGAGGGAAGCAGCTCACATGATGATCAGGAAGCACAGAGAAAGACTTCACTTACCAGATACAAAATATATAGCCCATAGCCACACCCCACCTGCCCCCAGTTACCACTCAGTTAATCCCACCAGGGGATTAATTCACTGATTGGGTTAACACCCTCATAATCCAATCATTTCTCCTCTAAACCTTCTTGCATTGTCTCACACGTGAGCTTTTGGGGAACACCTAATATCTAAACCATAACAGTGGGTATTGGTGTGAGGGCGCGTCCAGCAATAATGAGAACAAGAGACCTCTAGGAACACATATGGTCACCACCTTGCTTAGGGCTGCGCTGACCCGAGGCCCTCTCACTGTGGAGTTACCAACAGTTTCGCATTCCCCAAGACAGGTCCTCTCCCGTAGCCTGAAGCCAGGCTGTGATCCATGCATTCTGGAGAAATCTGCCTTAGTGGGTGGATGGAGCCCCTATGCCAGGACCCCTGCGGCTCTCTGAGTTTCTTGTCAACCCTCCCTTTTCTCTCTTCTCTTTCTCCTCCCCCTCTTTTTCTCCATTTCCCCTTTCCTTTTCTCTTTGCTGTCTTTTCTCTCCCCTTTCATCTGTATTTTTAAAAATGAACCTTAAAGGAAGTGTTAAGGGGGCATCTGATGTCCCTTGCTGCCTCCTTTCGGGAACACCATCTGACAAGTCTCTTTCTCTGTCTTCTTCCCTGCAGAGGAGATGGTGGAGTCCTATGAGCACTTGGCCCTCAAGGTTCTCCACTCCTGGGAGGATATCCCAGAGGTGGGGTGCAGGCTGGTTCCCGAGCACATAGAAACTCGGCCGCTCTACCACAAGGATAAGCCAGGAATGGAGCAGGTATTGGCAAGACGGGCCTGGCCCCCGTAGGAGTGCTTGTCCCCAAGGGGAGTGGTGCTGTCCCTAAAAACTAGTCTCCAGTGTCCTAGAGTAATGTGTGTAGGGGGAATCTAAAGATAGATGCCAGAAGCTCCCACCCACCTCCAACAACCAAAAATGTTTGGCCTCTCGTGGGTGGAAGGGCAGGGATGCTGCTAAATCAAACTCCCACAATGCACAGGATGCCCCCGCCCACCCCACCCCCCGCAAAAACAAAGAACATCTAGCCCCAAATGCCAGTTATGCAGAAGTTGGAGCCAGTGTTGGCTTTGTTAGTACTTTTCCATTTTATGATTTGAGTTCTCAAACTCTTTGGTAAATCTTGACATTAAAGGAACTTTGAAACTCATCAGACACACCTCAGACCTTGTCTAATATCTGATTTAGGTGCTCCCCTGCGCATGTGCACAGGGACACACACACACACACACACGAAGTTTTCCTAGAGAAGCAACAGAGGATGGCTTACCTTGAAGAATTGGCAAGAAGAAACTGTGTGGAAAAAACCAAACCACACAGCAAGGTTAGGAGTGAGAAGAAAGAGAAGACAAACTTGGTTAAGAGCCTTCCATGAGCAAGATCTTTAATACAAATCCTCTCGCCTGTTCAGGACAACCATAGAGTTGTTTATCCAAACTGGAGCCATCTTGAATGACTGAGGGCACTTTTAAGATTAGGAGATTGAAACTGAGAGAGGCTTACTCCATGTTTCCAGGCTGGCAAGACTGGGATGTCACACAGGCCATGTGAGTCCCTCCCCTGTGCTCTGACCCAGGCCAGGTGGCTCCTGTCCCAGCTTGAGATTCATTCACTGTGTAACAGGCAAGGCACGTGAGCTCCAGGGTAAAGGGCCAGCAGTGTCTGGGACAGTGGGCGGGGGAAGCGGTCCATCTTGAAAGAGTAAACCATTATCAGATGTAGAAGCTGATTGTCTTTTTGAAATTCATCGCCGATGTTTGAGATATGTTGGTAATGGATCCTTTCTTTTTCCTGTCAGATGTGACTTTTTGATTAAGGTTGAAAGTTAATGCACCTTTTCACAAGAAATTGTACCAATTTTCCTTAGGACTCCATTGAGTGTTCTTCCCAATGCTAAACCTTTGCTTATATTGTTCATCTTCTGAAAGCTTTTTTTCTCCCCTAGCCAAAGCCCCCCACCTCTTACCCAAATCCTTCACGTCCTTCATACACCAGTGGAATTCCATCTCCTTATGAAACCTCCCCTGGTTGTCCCCAGCCCTCGTCACGCTCTCGTCCTCTTGCCTGAGCTGACGAATGTTTATAATACACACAAGAGCTGAGCATGGAACGCATGGAGCTTCTCCTGAGGTGCTCTGAAGTCTCTGTCCACAGGGGAGAGTTCCAGGCAATGGACAGAAGGCCCTAAACTGACACTAGTTAGCCACAGAACTTCAGCTCCTTCCCTTGACTTCTCTAAGCCTCTGTCTGGGAAGTGGAAGTGTGCCTGGGGTGGATGTTAACAGAGATAAAGGATGCAGAGGTACATTGGAAACGATGAAGCATGGTCTTTCTGGGAGATAGTATCGTCCCCTTCTTGATCTTTAGGAATGTGTGGAAAGAGCAGGGTTTCTAAGGTCACAGACAGGGCTGGATCAGTGAGTGAGTGTGGGCATGAAGTCTTCTCATCCGCCAAGTGGGAGTAGTGGCACTCTCTCTGGGGTATTGCAAGAACTCGCTGTGTTTCAGTGTATAACACTGTGTCTACCACATAGTAGCTGCTCAGTAAGAATCTGCCCACCCTTCTCCTATTAAAATATGATCTAATTCCTAATAAAAACTTAAGTTCTGTCTTTATTAACACATATGCTACACATGTACAAAGCTACCACACTAAGCCCAATACAAATTTTCTAGTAATGGGATCTGTTAAAACTACTCATGGTTAATTAGCTATGACCCCACCCTCTCCCAAAGCTAATGATCTTCTTTTCCTAACAAGGGCCGCCTGCAGATGTGGGTGGACATGTTTCCCAAGGATATGCCTCAGCCAGGACCTCCTGTTGACATTTCACCAAGGAAACCCAAAGGGTAAGCCAGTGGCACCCAGCTTTAGGAGAAGAGGCCGTGGTAGCAGACTGAACAGTGGTGGCCTTTGATCTGGTGTCTGATAGGTTACCTTCACTCATACCTCAATTTCTACCTGCCCGGTTACAGCAGGGAGTAGGTGATGGTGGTTGAAATGATGGCTTCTGATCTTCAAGTTCCTCATGAGAAAATTGCCTATTAAGAGAAGGAGGGTCTGCTCAGAGCAATTCATGCCCTTGGCAAGTCTGAGCTCTCCATCCAGGATATGAAATTCTAATGGAACCAAGACCTTGAGTCTGATATTTCGAAGTTAGCAGATACAAAGATTCCCAGGGACCAAAGGCGGCACTAGAATCACACTGACACCAGTTGAGTCAGTTTTCAAGGTCATCTACCTAATGCTGTTTTCAAGGTCATCTACCCCCCCCCCCAGGTATGAGTTGAGGGTGACTATCTGGAACACTGAAGATGTCATTTTGGAGGATGAAAATATCTTCACAGGCCAAAAATCAAGTGATATTTATGTTAAAGGGTAAGTGTTTCAGCAAACCCCGTTCTTCCTTCCTCCCTCTCCTCATCCCTTTAATCCCTAGCCAAGTCTCTACCTTGTGGAAGATGCTACACCCACATCTCATGGCTGCAGCTCATCTTAATTGGTTAGATAAAGGCAAATATTTGTCTTATTTTGTCACTTTGTTAAGAATTATTATCTTACAAAAATATTTTAGTAAATTTTATTATATAAACATGTTTCGATTGGATGTTAGATACTTAAACCTTTTAAGTGACATTCAAGATCTATGGACCTTTAAACAGAAAACAGCAGAGTGCTGAGCTGCTATCAGTGAAAGATGAATCAGTCTAGCAGATTGTAAAATTAAATTAAAAAATTAAAACCTAGACCTGCCCATTTGCTAGTGCTACTGATAAAAGAGATACCGACCTATTGACCCAGGGAATGAAGCATCTGATGGTCTCTCTTACATCTTTACCCTGCTTCCTTTTAGCCCTAGTCAGAGAAGGGGATGAGGTGGTAGAGAATTTTTTTTTAAGTAATTTAAATTTATACTTTAACTAAAACTCATCTCGGAAGTAGTAAACCCTCCTAGCCTCATGCTAATCCCCTGGCCTTTCCCAAGTAGGGAACATCCCGTCTTCAGAATGCATATTACCCAAGCATTTGACAGTCAAAATATGATCAGTGGTTCAAAATTCTCATTTTTTCAGGACAAGAATACAAGGGTGAGTTGAATATTAACCAAGAAGGAGCAATAGAAGTAGCATGACTCAAACAATAGTTTAAAAGGCAGAATTAGGATTCTCTGAAATTGCTTTCTGATCGCTAGTTCAGGAAAGACTCAAGTGTCCTATAAAAAGGTATTTTATCATGGCTCACAACGTGGAAGGTTCTAGGGGAGTTCAGATTGAGGCTTCCAGACCCTGGCCCACTAATGTGAACAGAAACAGATGTTTATACCTGTTCTCTTCCTTTACTGGCCTCCCCCAGCTTCTCACCCAATGCCATTCTGGCTTCCTCCCCAATACTCCTCCAAAGCAGCCCTCACTAAAGTGCCGGGCTCCCCACTTCTCTGACCCTAATGGTCCCGTTTGGGTTTAATGCCTTTACCTTATTGTCCTCTATTGAGCACTTGACATAACTGACCACATCTTTTTGAAACACACTGTTTTTTTAGCCTAACCTTTGTGGCAACACCCTCTTCTGGTCTTCCTTCTACCCTGTTGGTTTCTTCTCAGTGATTTAAAAGCATATTCTCCTCCCTCTAGTAGCTCAGTAGTGCAAGATATTGTCCCAGACCCTCCTGTCTCACACTGCTGTATCTTTCTGCCATTTTTTTCTTTCTTTAGCTAAATAATTTGGTCCATAACCCAAGTGGTATCACTGCTCTATGAAAGGAAGGGTCTTGCCTCCCCTTCCCTACCCTGGGTAGGAGAGTCCTCTGCTTTCTGAAAGCAAGGGGTTTGGATTGTCATTTAACATGAGCAAAAAGTACTTACTTTTCTAAATTAACTAATTCACCACTGATAAAGTCCTAGGGAAACATTTGCTAGTCAGAGCTTATATAACGCTGGGCATGGAGGAGAAAACCAGATAATACTAAGAAAGAACAAGGTAGAGAATTTGGAGTACCCCAGAGCACATTATAGATATTAGCTCACAGCCCTATGAACCAGATACTGTTACTGCTTCCATTTTATAGATGAAACAACATAGAGAAGTTAGAAAACTTATCCATGGCTGCACAGTTAGTAGGCAGCAGAGCCAGGATTAGAACCCAGGTGGCCACAGGTAGCACCCCTATCCTCTATGCCACACTGATCCAGGCCGGCTGGACTCTCAGGGCCAGAGAGGAGGGGCATAAAACAGGCCTGAACTCAGGTCTCATCCAGCCCAATTCTAGAGGGCTCAGAGTAGTGTGCAATCTTGTTCTAACACTCTGGTACAGAGATGAGACCCTTACAAAGAGGGTCCCCAGGGCAATGGGTTCAGACTATATCTTCACTTCCTATTTCCTGAATTTTCCATCTTGATCACATGGGGTTTCAGGTGTGCCCCAAAAATGGAAGACACTCCCCACCCTGCCTGAGGGTGAAGTGAGTCTTAGGTCTGTTCCAAGCCCTTTGATACCTCTTTTCCTCTTTTAAATTTCAGTGGAAACTTCCATTTGGTCTAATCACATGATAATTTTAAAGCTGTGGCCACATTGAACCTCTTGATTATACTGATGCCTGATCATGTACTCTGAGTGTTTGAACTTTGCTTTACTCTTCATTCAGGTGGATAAAGGGTTTGGAGGATGACAAGCAGGAGACAGACGTGCACTACAACTCCCTCACAGGAGAAGGGAACTTCAACTGGCGCTTCCTGTTTCCGTTTCAGTATCTCCCAGCTGAGAAGCAAATGGTCATTACCAAGAGGGAGAATATCTTTTCCTTAGAGAAGATGGAGTGTAAGACTCCAGCTGTGTTGGTGCTGCAGGTTTGGGATTTTGAAAGGCTGTCCTCAGATGACTTCCTGGGTAAGCCAGTGGCTTCATCAAGTATATATTAATGTTCAGGGTTCTGTTCCAGCTTTTGGAGATCTGTGTCTAATTCAGTTACAAGGATAATAATTTCTGTGCTATTTATGATAGGAAGAAATTGGAAACAGCCCAAACAGCTATGATGATACAATTGGCTAAATAAATTGTGGGGCAACCATATGATGGACCACTACACATTCAAATAGACATAAGTTGATTTTTATTCTATCACTAAAAGGTGGTTAAACTTGGAATTCATAGGTCCACTCTGAGCCTGTCTTCCTACTTTACAAAATGGGAATAGAAGTATTATATATGTCAGAGGGTGGTGAAGCTGTAATGTGACAATGTAATTAAAGAACAAACCGCGGGCTGGGGATATAGCTCAGTTGGTAGAGTGCTTGCCTCGAGTACACAAGGCCCTGGGTTCATTCCCCAGCACTACCAAAAAATAAATAAATAAAAGAACAAACCACAGTGACTTGAATATAGTAAGCACTCAATAACATTGCAACCATTAAAAAATACTGGAATATTTAATATGTTGGAAAATTGTACAGGATGCATTAAGTAAGAGTGTGAAAAAAATCTTATTTCTGTAAAACATGTTTATATATATATATATATATATATATATATAT
>NW_025999949.1:22191887-22224727 GCF_001458135.2 Marmota marmota marmota
TGTTTATATATATATATATATATATATATATATATATATATATATATATATATATATAAAAGAAAGGGAAATTCATAGGGAGAGGGGGGAGGGGGAGCTAGTAGTAATAACTGACCATACAGAAAGCTGTAGCCAATTTGGAGGGAATGGAACTATGGAAACATTTTCTGTTCTCAACTTTTTGCATGCTTTAAAATTTCCATAATTTACAAATATTACTTTCTAATACGAAAAAAAATTGTTAAAACAAGATCTAAGATTCTCTTCATTTTACTCTGAAGAAATATTATAGAGACCCCACTAAAGTCTGCTGTCTGTCCTGGGAGTAGACTCAAAGGCAGAGAACTTGGCCTTGAGCTGGAGGAGGAGTGGGCTCCAAGAGGAAGGGGAGGCAGCCGGTGGGGGACCTCTCACAGGGCATCAGTGCTGAGGAGGAGGAAGCTAAGGCATGTCGTCCAGCCCCAGGGCGCCCACTAGCAGAGCAGGGAAGGTGCCCAGTAGCCAAGACACCCAACCTGAGGCTTGAAAGCCACATACTGTAGTTCTGCCTCATCTTCTGTCTGCAAACAAGTCATTGATTCCTTGATGGCACCCAACATTGTCATATTTATTCTCCTGATACCTGGCACATATGACCTCCCACATTATACCCATCACATGACTGGTGAGTGAACTGGCGAGTGCAGATGGTGACTGAATAGTCATTCCAGATGGGCACAGTGGCACACGCCTGTAATCCCAGCTACTTGGGAGGCTGAAGCAGGAGGATCACAAGTTCAAGGCCAGCCTGAGCAATTTACAGAGACTCCATCTCAAATAAAATAAATAGGATTGGGGTGTATTTGGTTGTAGAGTGCCCCTGGGTTCAACCCCAGAACCAAAAAAAAAAAAAAAAACAGGAAAAGAAAAGTTCTTCCGGAACTTTTCAGTTTTCCACAACCGTCCTGGGCGTCTCTTCACAGGCTCCCTAGAAATGAACCTCAACAGTTTCCCTCGAGCTGCCAAATCGGCCAAAGCCTGTGATCTCTCCAAGTTTGAAAACGCCAAGGAGGAGAACAAGATCTCTATATTCCAGCAGAAGCGTGTGCGTGGCTGGTGGCCTTTTGCTAAAAGCAAAGAGCTCACGGTAAGTGACGACTGTAGGAGGTGGGGTGGGGGGCAGTCAGGGGACATCACGCTTTTATTGAGTCATTTGGTGAACTTCAAAAGTTAAGTGCTTTGAATTGACATAGAGCCCTTAAGCACAACCTCCGCTGAGAAGCAGAACTCTTAGAGCTTTCTAGCTACATTAAGACTTCATATTTCAGCCTGCTTGACTGGATGCCTGTCTGCGATGGTGGTTTTCTATCATTTGGGCCTGAACTTCTGCCCTGGCATTAATTTTTGTTCAACATCTTTTGAAATTATGCATAAAGTCCTGAGTAATGTACCATTTCAATGTAACTCCCTTGTCTTTTTACCCCTCAAGCACTAGACTTGATTTAAAAATCGATCCATCCTTTTAAAACCTCCTCAGGAGGGCAAGCAGAAAGGGCATTTATCCTTTCCCTGAATTGCCAACTTGGTCCATCCTGCAGGCACTGTAGGGGGTTCGGACCGTTCACAAATATCAGGAAAGACATCTTTCTTGCCTTTTTTCCAACCCCCTCATTGCTCCATGGAGGGATGACTTATGTGACCAGGAGGTTGGGCAAAGGCGCAGAAGCTGGCATGTGGGCTCTTGGCTCTGCTGCTAGCTGATCTCCCTGCTGCAGGGGTCAGTGGTTGGGAAGCAGGGTTCTCTTTGTACCTCACTGGGTGGGTGGCAACTCCAGGTCTATGGTCTCAACACCATGGTGCCTAGTTGTACTATGTTTTCTGGGAGTTTTTCTCGTTCCTCTGTTCTCAATCTAATCCTCTCTGACTGATAATATGGGTGAAGAGACTCGGACTCCAGCCAGGTGCAACCCTCCAGGCCCCTCCAGTACTCCACGAGGGTTTACTGCCCACCAGCCTCTGAGCTTGGTTCTGGGCTTCAGGGCTTAGCACATGATAGATGTGCAGTCAGTATTTGTCAGATGAATGAAGAACTCAGAAATGAATTAGTCACCAGCTCTACTCTCAAACATCTCTGAGTCCCGTGAGAGGGACAAATGTGTCCACAACGCAGTTGTACTCGAAATAACCTGGGTACAAAATGCCAAGAAAGAACCGAGAGGGGAGAGGGATCTGATTATCTCTGGGGGGTCGTGCAGAGTTGAGCATGATTTTTTCAAGAACAGAGGACAATGATAGGTCCTTCTAGATGAAACAGAGAGTGACGTGCACTTCAGGTGGAGGAATAGTGATGAGCCCAGCGTGACCAGGAGGTCACGTGTAGCCCCATCTGGAAAGCTGGCCACCCATGGGCCAGGATCGGCAGAACACGGAACCAGGTGGGAAAATGGGGTCACCAAGTCCAGAAATCCAAATTCTGACCTTTTGACATAATTCTGGTTTCTGTACATTACTAAGCAGCAATTATATGTGAATGCTTATTTAACTGCCGTCATCATGACATTTCTTAACCCTTTAGAGCTCGTCTAACAGATGCAGACTCTTCTGCTATTCCTTGATCCCAGCTGACTTCATCTTCCAGGCCTTTGTTTCTTTAATTCATCCATAAATATCTACTGAGCAACTATTAAATGATAGGCCCTGGGAGTAAAATACAGGAATTCAGACAAGGTCTCCTCTCTCATGAATCTTATAGTCTAAAGCCGATGACACACACAAGCAAAGCCACCCACACCAAGGAGAAAACAGAAACAAGCTGGGCAGGACCCAAGTGCTGAATGGAAGCTTATCCAGGGTGGGACTTCATTCAATATGGCGGCAAGGGGTCAGGGGGTTGGACTCTGTGTGACTGTGAACCAGGCTGAGACGTGAAGAATGGAAAGTGGGAGTCATCGAGAAGGACTGGGGGGACGGGCAGGGGACATAAAGTTTGTTGTTTAGGAAAAACTAAACTTCAAACAGACTAGAACCTCCTACAACCAGAGTGCAGCAAGGACACCAGAGCCGGCCTCTCAGGCCATGTGAAGAGTGTGGAGTTCATCCTAAAGGGAAGCCGTTGGGTGGTGTCCAGCTGGGAGGTGAGGGGAGAGGCTCACATGAGAACCCTGGAATGCTGTGTGGACAGTGGGCGGGAGGGGTCAAAACTGAGAAAAGAGGCAGAGGACTAGGCAGAGATGGAGGAGGAAGGGGAAGAAAATGAGCTGAGGCCAGTCTCTGAGAAGGGCAGTTGGGCCACTGTGCCAAGTACTCCTGAGTGGTTATGTAAGAAGCGACAGAGATGTGCCCGTTGGATTTAGCAGTATAGAGTTTTTAAAGAACCAGCGTTGGGAACATTCATAGCAGCAGCATTCACCCCCACTAAAAGCGCAACACCCAAACGTCCATCAGCTGATGAATGGATAAATAAATAAAGGTCTATCCATACAACAGAGTAGCATTCAGCCACAACAAAGAAGGAAATGCTGACACCTTGAAAACATTGTGCCCAGTGAAAGCAGTCACCAAGGGCTAAGTGATGTCTGATTCCATCTGTGATGTCCAGAATGGGAAATCCATAGAAAATACATTAGTGGTTGCCAGAGATGGGGAGAAAGGGAATGGGAGTGACTGCTCACTGGCCCCAGGGGAGTGGGCTGGCGGCAGGTTCAAGGCCAACTTAGGGGCAAAGCCTGGCTCCATTGACCAGCTGTGTGGCCTCAGGCAATGCACCTCCCTGAGCCTCCTTACCTGTACCAACAGAAAATGAAAGTATGCATCTCACAGAACATATGTGACACTAAATGACAGATTCTGTGTGGCTGGAACATACTAAGTGTCCAACTTGGGTCAGAATTCCGGGTGAGCCGTTGTTTGGCATGTTCTCAGCATTCCCACCTCCCTCTGCCTGAGACCAGGGAATGCTTCCAACCGTATCTTAATGAGCATCTGACCCTTAGGGAGGAAGCTTCTGGTCAATAGAAGAAAAGAGAAGGGGGAAGAGTAGAAGCTCCATCCGCATACTTTATACCACTGTGTAAGGACTCTCCAGGGCTGGGTGCAGCTCAGTGGGACCTGCCCGCACAAGGCCCTGATCCCTGCCACCTAAACAAACCATAAATAAATAGTGCTACTGATGAACCTGCCATGACTCAGCCTCCCACAGCCCGTGTGAAAGGCTTTCCTTTAGTAAGTATGGGGTTTTAATGAAATGCCCTTCGTTTTTATTCCATGTGAAGTTCCCTCTTCTGAGTCTAGGTTATTGTGTTTCTTGTCAGCTGTTTACTTGCTCAGCCGTTTTGGGAGCCTCCCCTGGGCAGGGCTTTGGTGGGGGTCTCTCAATGACAGAGGTGCACAGGAGGCAGCCATTGCCACCAAGGAGGTTGCTGTCTCCTGTGGAAGAAAACAGACCAGAGAAGCAACCAGCAGCCCAGTTTGCCCAGTGGACTGTAGCGATAACAAATGCTGCTAGGGTAACTGCTGTTCCAGATTTGGTCTTGACCACTATGTAGTACTTCCTCTTCTGGCCAAGCTCCGTGAGAACAGAAGGGACATCCAACCTGGTCCTGAGGTCACCCATGGTATTCTCCAGGGAGGTCCAGAGTATTATCTGCTGGGATAAGAAAACTTACAACAAAACCTTCTCCCAACCTAGAGAAGCTCTCCACAAAGGTAGTAGAGGGGGGGCGGAAAGAAAGTTTTATTACTAAGTAATTAACCCAGAGTATGAAGCACATCGCAAGCATCCTTCTAAGAGATTTCAGAGACAGACAGAAACTTCACCCTTGCATATAACCAAGCAGTCATAACCCACTACGCACCTGACTTCAGGATCAACCTCCTGTCCTCAAGTGAGAGGACTGGACAGCACCATTTGTCACACTTAGTGAGATTCACCTGGCCATTGGGGTACCACCTGCTTAGCTGATTGTCTTTGTGCAGAAGAAAAATAAACATGCAAGTCTTTATGACAAGAGACAGTTTTACAACTTAGACCAAGGTCCCCCAATGAAATTAGGTCCCTTTTCTCCCTCAGAAACTGAGAGACCAGGACGCTAACTCCTAGGTCCTGTATAATGACATTTCTGGGTGTAAAAGACAAACGCGTGCCTGGTTTTCAGAAGGATTTATATACATTTCAAAGAGAAGAGAAAAGACTTGGAATCAAATTAGCTCTACTCTAAAGTAGGGCTCTAGGAAAGTGAGAGCGCTCACCAGGGAGAAGGAAGCCCTTTCTTTTCTTGCAGTTGCTCTCACCCTGTCTAAAGGGAAAAGCTGACTTCATTCATCCTCTGCCCCTCGGCAGCCCGTGGCAGAGCCTTGGCCGGCCCCAGCTTGAAACCTGGTCCCAAGCCTGCTTTCTTTTTTTTTTTTTTTTCCATTTTATTTCACTTTATTGAGTTATTTCAAAGGATCATTAATGTTGACTTATAAAGTGAAATGAAATAATGAAATAAATAAAACAGACACTTCTCAGAGGAGGACATACAATCAATCAACACGTACATGAAAAAGTGCTCACCATCTCTAGCAGTCAGAGAAATGCAAATCAAAACCACCCTAAGATACCATCTCACTCCAGTAAGATTGGCAGCCATTATGAAGTCAAACAACAACAAGTGCTGGCGAGGATGTGGGGAAAAGGGTACACTTGTACATTGCTGGTGGGACTGCAAATTGGTGCAGCCAATTTGGAAAGCAGTATGGAGATTTCTTGGAAAGCTGGGAATGGAGCCACCATTTGACCCAGCTATTCCCCTTCTCGGTCTATTCCCAAGCCTGCTTTCCCTGCAGAGGGTGTAACCCAGCCTCCCGGCCTCTTTCTCCCTGTGTCACTGGAGCCTCATCAAGGAAGCGGAAACTCTGACCTCTTTCTCCTGCTGTGTAGCAGGCTGGACGGAGCCAGAGGCCAGGAGATGTCCTGGGAGACCTCCTCTCTAGGAGTGCTTCCTGTCCCCACGTCTCAGCTTCCCTGTCTCTAAAACCTGGGTTGGCTGGGGTGCCTTAGGGGGTTCCTTAGGGGTGCCTCCAGCACATCCTCGTGTTTTGCTGGATGTGCATTCCCCAGTGTCTGGGAAGCCACCCTTCTTGTCACAGTCACTGGCAGGTAAGAAGGGCTTTGTTTACTGCCACCTGCCAGATTCATCTTTAAAGCTTCTTCTCAGTATCCCCAAGCAGGGCTCCCCATGTGGTCCTCACAGTCAGGGGGGAACAGCTCCAGGACATTGCTGAGGAAAGTCACCCCGTCCTCGCCGACGTGGTCCTCATGTCCTGCATGGCATTTTACATTAGTCCTGTTACAAGTGACCTCTTAAGGAAATTATTCCTTTAGGATATCTCCCTCTCCCTCTCCCTCTCCCTCTCTCTGATTCTTTCCAGTTATACATAACTGTAGGATTCATTTTGACAGATTATAAAAGCATGGAATACCATTTGTTCTGACTCCATCCCCAGCACTTCCCCTTCCCTCCCCTCCTCGCTCCCTCCCCTGGTCCCTTCCCTCTCCCCTCCTAGTCTTTCTGCTATTTACTGATAGTTTTGAACAGGCGAATCTCACAAACCAACAGGAACATCAATAACTAAAGTGAAAAGGAGATTTCTGAGCCTCTGGTTTGTGTGGGAACCAGTTGTCAGCATCTCCTGGGGCTCCAGGCGCAGATGCTGGCACTGGGGGTTGGAGAGTGACTGGGGCGAATTCCTTCCTGGCCTCTGGATGTTCACAGCTTAGCTGAGGAGGCTGGTGACAGGGAGATGGGCAAATAATAGGCAGCAACCTCAGATTCCGCAGGGGCGGAGAGGGAGGGATTTACACGAACACGATTTTTAAGATTGTATAGTATGCATTGATAGAAAATTTAAAAAGCACAAAAAGGGAGGAAGGAAGTACTGTCACTCATCCGCACACCATCTAAAGAAAACCATGGCTCATGATTTGGCTATTTCCATACTTTGCCTGCATTGAGATTTTGGCTGCCTTTAGATAGACATCATTATTCCACTTTCAAAATTGTATCTTTGTCATTTTGTTTCATTCACTGTTTTCATGAGCACTCCCTGCCGTTATATCATCTATATTATTATTAACTCTTTTTATTCTCAAGATAGAAATGCCATCATTGAATTACTGGGTTTTCCCTCGAGATTTGTTCATTAAAATAATTGAACCATACAGAGAAGTTGAACGAATAGGAGGCCAATGCTCAGCCATAGATCCACCACCAAGATTCAACCCTTGCTAATATGTTGAAATATTTATTTTGTATATAGGTTTGAATATTTGGATGTGTTTATGTATGGGTTTTGGGGGGGGTTGTTTGTTTTGCTGAACTACATAAGAGTAAGTTGTAGATATTATGTTATTTCACCCCTAAATACTCTCGCAGGCATCTCCTAGTAGCACAGACATTCCCTGACATAGCCATCAGCCACGTAGATCGTGACTGACCACCTCCTGCAGGGCCACCATCACATCTGAGAGTTAATGATGATTGCTTAATATAATTATATATCCACATCACGTTCACTTCTCCCACGATAAGGAGAATATCCTGTTGCCCCCTAAATGTCTCTTATAGCTGTTTCTCTTTCCACACAAGATTCACTCCTAGTTCACATGTTGCTTCTGGTTATTATATTTCTTTGTTCTATTTTATTTTAGAATAGTCCTCTGACTTTTTTTTTTTTTTTACCACATTGACTTTGTGGTCCTATCCTGGTTTATCTGGCTGTTTTCTTATGCGGTTGATGATCTTATTCCCTATCCCTATATCTCCTGTGAACTGGAAGTTAGGTACAACAGCTTTTTCAGGTTGCAGTTAAACACCTTTGGCCAGGACACATAATAGGTGACATGTTCACTTCCTGTTGAACCGGGTCAGAGGCACACACTCTCCAGTGGTCTCACTGATGTGATGCTGTGTGCTTGCTTGGTGGTGATGGTAAGCACAGATCTCTTTGTTGTAAAGCATTTCCCCTTGGCACGTAGCAAGTAAATGATCGGGTAACATTTTGGCACGGTGGGGAATTCCTGTTGTGCTGTCACCTCTCACCCGGTGTTTTAGTAACCACTGGTGAGCTAAAATGATTTTCCTAAGTCTTCCTAACTTTTGTCCTTCCTTCTTTCCTTCCATTCATCTGTCTATCCATCTGTCTATCTATCATCTAATTCTATTATCCTTTCTCCATTTATTAGTTGGCAATCATCTATTAAGAAGAGTTTCCCTACAGACATAAAAGATAAAATGTTTAATTATATCTCTTAATTCCCAAATTTTAGAATCAAGACATGGTGCAACTTCCACATTTGAGAAAAACATTCAATCCTTGACTTTCTGGGTCTGGCTTATTTCACTTGGCATGATGTTCTCCACTTCTATCCATTTTTACCAGCAAATGCCATAATTTCATTCTGCTTTATGGCTGAGTAAAACTTCATTGTGTAAATACACCACAGTGAATGTTATCTTTATGTATATCTATAAAGAACTAACTTTTACAAAACTATAAATAGAAGGAAGACCAGTAGAGTAGAGGAAAGGGAATGGGGGAGGGAGGAGGGAAGGGAAAGAGGGAGTACTAGGGACTGAATGGGAGCAAATTACATTTATACTTGTATGATTATATCAAAATGAACGCCAATATTATGTAAAACTATAATGCACTAACTAAAAAAAAAAAATAGAGTTGGTATAAGAGTCACCTCCAATAATAGAAAATGTGATTTTGACTCCTGCTTTTTTACCACTATGGATTTGTTGATTTTTAAAAAATATATTGTCCAGCTCTGTCCACTGAAAGAACTTAGAACCAAAATCACCCTGTACAAAGAAACCTACTAGCCTCTGGATCCTGGTTTCTAATTACTAGCTCCTACTAAAGGAAGCCTGGGATCACTGGAGAAGGGACTGACTTCAGAATCAAGGCAGATAAATCCAAGAGGAATCTGAGACACCTCATTAGGGCAAATAAGACAATTTGAACATCCCCAAGAGTGACTGTGTTTTGTACACAAAGCTTTATTCTGAGTTTTGAGTCATTTCCTTAATTCAGCTATCCAGAATGGAATTCCAAGTTCAGGGTATGACTATACAATACACACATACATACATGCATATATGTATGTATGTATGCACATATCTATATGTGCATGGATGTGTGTATAGATGTGTACACACACACATACACACACACACACACGTATTCCTTTTCCTAAAGGAATTTGAACCTCACACATCCCACCATTGATGCTGGAGGACACCCCGTGTAATACCAGTGAGGGCTGAATTTCGATAATTGCTGCTGAGGAAAGGGTTTCCAATCAGAGAGCTCACTCTCAGCTTCCCCGGGTGTCCACTATCTAGTCACGGTGAAGTCTGAAGCTCATAGATAACAAATGTGACAAAATAAATCCATGATCTTTCAGGGACTTTGCCTTATCATTTTCGTCCATCCGCAGATGTCCTTAGGTTAATGGCTAGTATCTCAAACTGCTCACGTTTTTCTAACCCTAGTTTTAAATTACATTTGGAGGCTATTATTAGCTTTAGATCTCTACTTGCTGCTAGGCTGAATACTGATGATTGGCACGGGACACAGAATGCTCTGTGTGGAGAGACTGCAGCCAGGCGTGGTATTTATCAGAATGTGGCAGTAACAACCTCCTCTTTGCCTTCCTGATGCTCAGTAAATGCTTTGCAACCACCCAGGCAGGGCAGAGAGGCTGTAGCAGGGCTCTCCAGGATAATCACAGATGATTTCTGTGCTGAAGGCAAAATTAATTGAATACTGTCTTCCTTCTTTTACTTTACGTTTTCCTGTAAGAAGCAGGTCTGTGGGTCTTCTCTGGGCATTTTCTGTATGAGCAGAGATGTTTTCCATTAGACATGTGTGTCTGTTGATGAAACAGTGCCGAAGGTAGCAGCTTTCATTTTTTAAAATGTTTCTATTTGCCAAGCACCAGTCTAAGCATTGTAAATATGTTATTTCATTTATGTTTCAAAGCCACCTAATAACACCCCCAGGAGAGCAAGGCTTAAAGAGGGCCGGTAACTCACCCAGGTTTGCACAGCAAACCTGTCTTCAGTGCAGACCTGTCTAACTCCTGTGCACTCAACTGCTTGCTATGCTAGGCTGTGACATTCCCTAGGCTCTCCTGGGCCAGCCCATAGTGGGGGTCAAATGCATATACTAATGTCAGAGCGATGGTAGGGATTATGGAGTTTCTCTTGAACATCTCAGGAAAGGTACACAAATCCACACTATTTAAACAGGCTAGTTCTTTTCTTCCTTAACAAGAGGCCACTTAGACAAATGAAGTAAAAGATAAATGGGATTTGGCATCAGAGGACCTGGATACAAATCCTGGTTTTAAATCCAAGTTAGCCGACCTTGCCACGCCCTTGTTTCATGGACTGCAAAATGGGGTAGAAGCGTTGTCTACTTTGCCAGGTTGTCAAATGGTTTAGATGGAATGACACAGGCACACAGCACCAACTGTTATAAAGGCCTGTGACTGAGCTTATTATCATGGAGCACTAGGGAACAGGGGGGCTGCTGGGATCCTTTTACTCTGATCCCAATGTATGTTCTGTTGATTTACACATATTCTCTCTTCCAAGCATTCTGGAACCTAGCAACTGGTTAGCTCCTCTTAAACTGAATATCCTTCACATTGGAGCTACTGGATGAAGCATGTCACGAATGAAAAACTGCTTGGTGTCACTTAGGTTACCTCTGAATGACCCCTGGGGATTCATCCTGTTTGCACATAGAAGTGCCTCTGCCATGAGTTTTGGGCTCATTTCTTGGATTTCTTCCAGTCACCAAGGCTTGGAAGAGCTCCTCAGGCTTCATTCTGCATTTCATAAACCCTAGAAGTAAAAGCCAGGTGGCTCTAGAGAGCATCTGGCCATTTGACATAGGAGAAGATAGACCCGGGAAGACTAGTGCCTTTAGATGGTGATTAGGAAGACAATCACGGCATCGTCTCATGTAGTTAAGAAGAGCCTTGTGAAGCTTCTAGTTTAATGATCTGGCAAATGGATAAAGAAGTCGGGAGGCGGCTGGCTACAAGGGAAGCCATGAGTTTGCTATCACCCAGACCTGGGCTCCGGTTCCAGTGGGTTGGCTTATTGTGTGTGTGACCTTGGAAAATTTGACTGCTGTGTCTTGCTTTCTCCACCTATGAGAAGGAGCTCTGCGTTTGCCTTGCTCATTGCTGAGCCAGAGAAAAAGAGAGGGGGGCGGGGTGGAGAGCGAGGGAGATGATAGAATAAATGAACCAGAACAAAGTGAGCAATCCATAAAGTCTGGTATTTGCAGTTAGAGTTCTGTTGCAGTTACTCCATCTCAATAGCTGTGTGGAAGAGTGATTATAATCAACAGAAGCCTTCTTTTCTTTCTTTCTCACCTTTTCAAATATGCCCTGAGTGCTTCTACGTGCAAGCCATTGACTGTAAGGCCAAGATTTCTCAATAGGAATGAGACTGCATATGTTCATGCATCTGAGGAACTTTTCTGGAATTTGGGACATTTGAGTTTGGGTTTGGTCATGTTCTAATCCAAAGGGTGGTTAAGAACATCTAGATTTGAACTCACAACTTCACCTTCAACAAAAACCCACTGCATTTACTTAACATGCAGATACCCAGCCACTTTATCCTCTTTTGCTCCTCAACCTCACACCAGTTCTTTCTCATTTCTCCCACAATTACATTGTCATCAAGCAACCAACCCTGCTTGATGGGCAGTCCTTGTCTTTTCAGGGTGAATGGGTTAGTTAAGGCAGGACCACTGGCTCAGCTGATTCTTAGAACTTTTCACTGGGGTGAGAAGTCAACCATGCCTTGAAATTACATAATGTCTAATCCACGTGTGATCCAGAGAGAGGAGTTCAAGCAGTGGTCATATGTCCTCAAATACTTCTAGGACACTATAGTCCCTACCAGTATCTGTCTCCCTAGTATCAACTTAAATCTCAACAGATGAAACCAAAGGAGTCAGGAGGAGGACGAGTCTCTCTCCTCCACCAAGACCAGAAGCTTCAGGAGATTAGGGAGTCTATTCTTCTTAGTCATTACATCTCCAGTGTCTACAACAGTGCCTGGCATACAGAGGGTCCCCAAAGTAATGAGTGAATGCATGAACGAGAAAGAATGACTTGATTTTTGCAGGGATCCGGTCTCAAATTTTGATGATTCAAGATATACATCACTGTCAATAACTTTGGAAAAGCACTTTTAGAAAGCACATTACTTTCAGGCTGGGATTGGGAGTCAGTGGTAGAGCGCTTGCCTAGCATGCACGAGGCACTGGGTTCAATCCTCAACACCACATAAATATAAAATAAAGATATTGTGTCCACCTTCAACTAAAAATATATATATAAATAAAAAAAGTTTTTTCAAAAAACACATTATTCTCAATATTCAAGTCAGAGGGGCTGTTTCTCATAGAGCAGGCAGGAGGAGGGAAGGGGTGCTAGGATAAGAGGGTAATTCTAAAGCAAATAGTGTAGACACAAAAGGAATGAAGGATGACAGAGGAGCCCTTGGGTAGATGTGGGGCCACACCCACCAACTTCCTCTTAAGGACTGACAGAAAGAGAGTCGTAGATGCAAAAGGACCTGCCACTCAAGTCCTCAGTCCCCTTTCTAATTGCTTTTAAGTTTCTATCATGAGCGTGATTTCTTCACCCATTAAATCCTTACCTGCAGCATAATGCACGTGACTGGTTAAGTGTGTAGCTGTGTGCCCAGGTGGGACCCTCTCCTTCCACAAAAAAAAAAAAAAAAAAATGAAAAAAAAATCATTCTGGGGCTTTTCTTATTCATAAAATGGTTTCTTTCTCCAAAGACTGGAAAGAAAGCAGTATTTCTCAAAATCAGCAGAACAGTCGCAGTACTTGCTGGCCTTCTCTGACACCATAGCCCTTCCTCTAGGATTCACATTGCCCTAGCAGGTCTTCTTGACTAGAAATGAAGCACTTGTCTTTATTCAGGGCAAGGTGGAAGCTGAGTTCCACCTGGTCACAGCCGAAGAAGCCGAGAAGAATCCTGTGGGGAAAGCCCGGAAAGAGCCGGAGCCCTTGGCCAAGCCCAAGTGAGTGCAGCTGTGGGGGAGTGGGATTGGGGAAGGGCCACTGCAGCCCCTCTGGTCTCAGAGGACGCCTGTTCCTCTGAAGCTTCCCTAAGGAGCAGGAGGCGGTCAGTCGGTGCCAGGAAACCTGTGTAGCCCTGTGTTTCCACGATTGAACACCATCCTGACAGCAGTGGAGACTTTGGCAAATGGAGAGATCCTTGTCGTGTGGGGACACAGCATTTCTAGATTGCTTTCACATCCTCTTCCTACCCATGTTTCGTGTGAATATGAAGTCCACGGGTTTTTCTACTTGACCTTGAATCAAACATACAGAATTGTCTTAATTTTTTTTAAATCCTTCACTGAAAAGTTTTCCTATATTGCCGTAGTTGCCCTAATTAGGATTTTTAATGTCTGTGGAATATTTCACAGACTTAATGCCCACAATTAACTTGATGGTCACCCCACATCAGATATTCAATTTTCTTCTTTTTTCTATAATTATAATATAACGAAGATATTTTCCTTTTGTAAATCAGTAAATTCCCAGAAGTAGATTTACTATGAAAAAAAAAAGGGTTGCTTTATTGAATTTAATTCTTAATTACATATCAATTAAAAAGTCAATAGCTGGGGCTGAGGTTGTGGCTCAGCAGTAGAGCGCTCACCTAGCGTGTGCAAGGCCCTAGGTTTGACCCTCAGCACCACATAAAAATAAATAGATAAAATAAAGGTATTGTGTCCGACTATAACTAAAAAAGAAAATATTAATAAAAAATGAATAGCTATAGATATGAAATCTGCATATAAATACAGAAATTGTATGTGTCCTATTCCAGGTGTCTCAAGGTGAGCGGCCTTGCCTTTGGGCCTACCTTCCATCTCCCACAGTGCTAGGAACACATTAGGTGCTTAGTTATTCATTAGCTCCATTATTTAGAAGCACCCAGTAAAAGAACACTTTGGAGAATTCAGAAGAGATGCAAGACATAGCCACACCTTCCAGCAGATTTCTGTTTACTTAGGGAAAAATAACAGATTCATAAAATGGCTCTCAGAGTGCAGGAGACAAATGTCGGGCGATAGGGGAGTTAGAAATTCAGAGTGAGGCGCTCATCATGGACTGAGGTGGTCGGAGGAGGCTGCAGGCCAAAGTGGGACAAGAGCTGGTCGTGGTGGGACAGACGGAGGGCAGTGGGGCCTCTGGCTGTAACTCCAGACCAACCTTTAGGCTGCGACAGGGACCCTTGTCACCCCATGTCAGATTGTTCCTGCTCAGGCAATGTGTGGTCTCTGCCCCCATTCTCAGGGCTCAGAAATTGGGTCCCCAGAAATCTGGAGCCAGAGATATTTCCTGAGGGCCCGAGAGTCCTGAGTGTTCACCATACGACCCCCTTCCCCAATTTCTCTCTCCTCCCCCAGCCGCCCAGACACCTCCTTCTCCTGGTTCATGAGCCCCTTCAAGTGCCTGTACCACCTCATCTGGAAGAATTACAAGAAGTACATCATCATCGGCTTCATCCTCATCATCCTCATCATCTTCCTGGTGCTCTTCATCTACACCTTGCCGGGAGCCATCAGCCGGAGGATCGTCGTGGGCTCAGGCTCGTAGGGGGCACGCAAGACTGGATCCCCCCTTTTGTAAATCCTTTCCTCTTCCTCATCTGCAAACATCTAAAAAAGTCCTGGGTGAGGCACTGTGCTGAGCACTGAGAGGAGAGAGGCTCAAGAACTGTCCCTGTGTCTCTGGACAGATCCACTCTTCTTGAAGGAGGGGGAAAGAGACGTCCCCTCCCTCCCCAGCCCTTGCCACCATCTTTCAGTCTGTAGCCCTAAGTCATGCTTTATGACATGGAAGAGTGACTCCTTCACCTCTGGATAATCCCCAGGGACCTCCAGTTGACTGAATGAATGTTTACTTTATATCATTAGTTGTATTCAGAGAGATTGAACTCTGGGTCTGAGATTTTCTTACAAGTACCTTATTTTAATTGAAATGTTGCAGCAAACAGACAAAGATATTTTAGCAAGTGAACAGGTATTTACCCTGTCCTATATATCGTAACCTTTTAAAATCCCTCCACTTTACAGAATGCAGTCACCAATTCAAGCTGGGAAACTGGCTTGGAGAAAACTGTCATAAATCATCCAACATACTTCATTATTGACATTCCCATCTAGAGACGGAGATATTGCTGGATCTTTTTCATTAAAATGACCATGTTCAATAGTAATCATGAATTCTGAAGAAATCCATTTTGATTTATGCTTTTGGGCAATTTCCAAGAGGAATTTTACAATTTGTTGTAAGATATGTGAAATATAACTCTGTGAGAGTGTGTGTGTGTGCATATGTGTGAGTGGGTGTCGGGGGCGCTCCACACTACCAGCAGGAATTGTCATTTACCAGGTACACAGAGTACACAGCCATCAAGTACTATGTCCCCATAGACCATGATATGAATACCATAGACCATCCCTGGCATTGTCCAGCACTTAGCCTGACCAACATATGTGCAGGCTTCATTATGAGTCTCAAGTGCAAATTAATTTCAAAACCAGTCTTAGGAACAAGATCCCATGCATTTGTCAAGGTCAGTTGTTGTTGAAGGTAAACTTCTGATCTTCACAGCAGTTTGTCCAAGCTGCCCTACCTAAGGCACAGGGTTGAAGCAAGGGACTGGTTTTCTCAGATAAAGAAGAAAGAAAAGAATGGCAATGTATTGCCTCAATACTTGAGCAGAATTTTTAGCTTCAAATACAAACAACATGTCAATCATTGACCTCTATTATAAAGGGCCATCTTGGGTGGCATTGAAGAAACTGGTTTGGGATTCCTCTCTTGACACCCAAAGCGCCAGGGCCACCGTTTTCTTTTTTGATCCGCTTGCACAGAGGTGACTCTTGTAAAGGCAAGTGTGTTTACTTCTACATATAAAGTCATTCTAGAATGTTCCTGGTGCATCAGAGAAAGACCAAAACATGTTCTGTATAATTTTAGATTCAAGCCTCATTCACTGAACTCATCCCTGGTAACCATTGTGTCCTCTTTCTTGAAATGCCGAGAAACAGAATGTGTGCTGCCTCTGTGATGTTTTCATGTGAGGTAGTTACAGCCGTGTGGCTCATTCTTACTGTGCAATGATGCATGGCTGCCAATGATGTGGTCAAAAGTACGTGGTGGCATGGGACACATGCCTGGAATTCATTTGTATATAAAATAAAATATGCATCAGCAAACGGTATGTATAGCCACGTTGTAGAAAGAAAAAAATATGTGCATACATAAAAAAAATGCCTGGAGGAATATGGCAAGATGTTAATAGAGACTATCTTCAAATAGTATGATCTTTCCTTTCCCTTCTTGTTTTTCCACTTCTCCTAAAACTACCAAGATAAACATGTATTGGTTTTAATGTACAAAGTTTAATTAATAAATAAATGTAAGTTGACGTGTGTTCCTATCAGGGTATTTATTGGGTATCTCCTATGCCCTGGGCCGTGGGAATGGAGACAAAATAAGATGTGCATGGCCTTTAATTCTGCAGCTCCCCATGAGATTGTCTCATTTTGAGATCACGGGCCATCCAAGAGAAGTAAGAATCATGCCTCATGGATGAGACTTAAGAAACAGCAACACATCTCTGGTGTTGATGAAAAGAGCAGTGTTATTTTAGGATGAGTTTGGAAGTAAGGTATTGTACTTTCTGCTGGATTCGGAAAGGTAGTTAAAACCATGTCCATCATCGAAACTCACAATAAAAGCAAGGATCGGAACCCCAAGTTAAATAGAGCTCATCAACTTCCTTTGATGCCAAAATACTAAGAACCCTTCAGGTAGAAGCATTTGAAACACTTTTAGATCAGATGCCCTCCTAAGAAACGTGTGAGGAGAAGCGGTGAGCAAGGATGGTTTTGGAATCCGCTCTGCCTGGTGTTCTATACATAGGCTGTGCATATGGTCTGTCCTCATGTATAACACACTTAAAATAAGATAATGTTCTGTGCCTGACTGTGCAGCCTGACCTTAAAGATATTACAGTAAGAAAAAAAAAAACCAGATCCCACTTTTCAACAAGTTGTCATGAGCCCTTATTTGTGTTCTTAAATAAGATTCATTTCAATGTATTCATTTGACAACTTACGGGTTTTTCCTACAGCTTAAATTTGTTTCAGAATGGATATATGTAAATAATTTTTATAACATTTTAACTCTTTCCGCCCCCCAAAAATAAAACAAAATTAATACTGGCAAAAATAACAACCAGCCACAGGATAGGACACCCAGCTCTGTGTCACCAGTGTTGAACCGTTTGGTACCTCCCTCACTCTTTCCCCGACAAGACACCTAAATGGTGCTTACCAGACCCACTTCACAGCTGGGGACATTTGGTGTCATTCATTCAACAGGTAATTTCTGACTTCCCTCCTCATTTCAGGTATTATCCTCAACACTGGGTTGGATGGAGAGAAGACATAAATCAATCACATACACAGATAATTAATGATGGCTTGAATCGGGCCATGCACTGGAAGCAGAGGAGCATCTCACTGAGGGCTTCCATCCCAGTCTGGAACAGGGAGGCATCCTGGGGAAGCATGGCTGACGATAGACAAAGGATGAAGAAGAGGAAAGGTGCAGAGGAAGAGTGCTTGAGGTGGAAGGTAGTACATGCAAAGGCCCTGAGGCAGGAGGAAGCAAAGCACAGGAGGCTTCTGAAAGAGAGTGGGTGTAGTGGGAGGCAGAAGGACCCAAGATGGACCTGGAAAGTCCCATAGGGGTCACACTCCTAGGGATGAGGGTCTTTATCTGAAGGGTGATGAGTAGCTATTTAAGGATTTTCAGCCATGGGGAGACACAGAATCCAGTTCTGTACAGAGAACAGACAGGAGCTACTGTCCCCAGGAGAGAGGTGGCTGTTTTAACTCAGTGCTGGCCCTAGAGGAGGGAAATGGAGGGATCAGAGATCAGATCGCTAAGGCTCCCGGGAGGTTGATGGGCGAGTTGGGATCTAATGTTAACTACTAAAAAACCGTGTGTCCTGTGCACATTGCTGACCCACAGCTTCCTCGTGTCCTGTGGGGAGGTTCATCCGCATGGTGACGGTAAGTCCAGGCACCTGCTGGAGCAAAGCTAACCTATGGGTGGTCCACAGTGTGGAGAGTTTGGAGGAGGGAACTCAGGACGTTACGAAGGCTCTGGCTGCCACACTGGGAACCGCAGGCTTTGTGACAACTAGAACAGGGACCCTGGAGAGTTTGAGCAGAGAAGCGTCATGGATGGGAGAGGTTGCTGGGCTCATGGTGTGTGATGGGTGGTTGGGGACGAGAGCTGGGCGGAGGACACCTTAGGAAGCAGTGGACGTGAAGGACACAGGAGGGACACAGGACCCTACACGGGCCATGGCTGTGGGATGGGGTGGGAAAGCCAGAGTTCAGAAGGTCAGCGCCGTTCTTCCCAGAGCTGCCCCCAGAGAGGACCAGGGGCTTGGCCCTAGCTCTCATTTCTATCTGGTCACTTCATCTCTGAGTCCCAATTTCCTCCGATAAAAAGGACATAGTGCCCACTTGGCAAGCGTTGTAGAGATCCTGTCCAGTGTCTAGCAGGTGCCTGGCAGGAAGCCAGTCCTCAGAGAGTAGTGGCTGGTGTCACAGGTATGGATTCTATGGTAGGATCACCAGGGCGTGGAGTCTGATGGGACATAGGAAGAGAAGAGGCTCGGATTTCAACCGGCCATCCTCCAGGGCCTTGGTTCTCTATGGCTGTGGAGACAGATCTCAGCAACTCGGTGGATCAAGTCCACGCAGGTGTATCACGCTGCAGTTCTGCAGGCCAAGGTCCAACTTGGACCTCACTGAGCCAAACCCCAGGTGTGTCTGCAGGGCTGCCTTCCCTTTGGGAGGCCCCAGGGGAGAATCTGGCAGGGTGTAGAGGCTGCCTCCTGCCCTGGGCTCCATGGCCTCCGGGCTCCAAGGTCAAAGCCAGCAACTCTGCAGCTCCGTGCTCTTCTTCTGTAGTCACAGCTCACATCTCAGTGGAAAAGTTCTTGCTTTTAAGGCCCAGGTGATCCCACAAGGCCCACCCAGATAATCCAGCATAACCCCCGTTCCCAAGTTCTTGATTAATCACATCTGCAAAGACCCAAAGACCCTATTTTTGGGTTCTGGGGATTAGGACTTGGGTGTATTTTTTTTTTTATTTTTTTTTTTTGGCAGCAGAGGGCATCTCTCTGTCCTGGGTGTCAACCAACCTGTTAGAAAGTCCTTCACGGAGCTATGGAAGGTGGAGGGCTGATTATGGCGTTTGAAGTGGGAGGTGCCGTGCAGACATTTTTCTCTCTGGAACAAGAAGTTTCCATTTGCTATGCAGACTCTCAAGTGACAATTATCTCAGTAAAAAGGGAAGGCAGCATTCAAGCCTGGCCCTGGCAGATTAGACCCGGATGCACCCCTGTGAGCCGATCCTCCCACACTGCTGCCCTAAGTTTTTAACTTTCCTTTACTGCAGCAACCATTCCTCCACCATCAGTCAAGAAAAGCACGTCTCCGTGTTCTCCAGAGCTTGTAAAGTGCGATTTGAGAAAAGCACTCTATTTTTCTAAGTACTGTGTAGCTTATGAATCTTTTGAACTAGGGGAAAGAAAAATGGGTTTTGGAAACAGAGAAACTAGTATTGAAACTTGGGTGTAGACACTGACTCTCTGTGTGACCTTCAGCAGGCTACTCAGCAGCTCTGAATCTTACGTTTCTGATACACGGACTGGAGACATCCCCCATCCTACAGGACCGTGTGAGTTAGGACATGTGCAAAGGTGATTGTGACAGGGTAGAGGTAGAGGAATATTTGTAAGTCGAGTGTGTGGCCTTCCCTGTCACAGGAATTAAAATTCATGACTGCTAAGAAACAATGTCTTCTGAGACCTCTTCAGATGGCAAAGCAACACATCTATTTCCTCACTAATTCTCCCAACAACCCTGCTTTGTAGTGAAGGAAGCAGCTCAGGGACTTCAGTTACCTTGGATCCCAGGGTATCCGCGGCTCTGGAAGCTTGCACTAAGATTAGTGGGGCAGACAGAAGGGGGCGAGCACCTGTTATGGGGGGGGGGCACCAGCACATCTCTAGAGGGACTATCCCCAAACTATCCACAGGAAAGCAAAATAAAGGTCAGTCTTCCTAAGGCCACAGGTATTTGGTGGGTGTTCTGTGTCATGGGATCAAATCCAAGCTCATACAAAGATGCTTTCCTGGACCTCGCAGAAATGAAGCCACTCTCTGCCAGGACTTTATCGGAGTCACCTCATCTCAGACACTAATTCCACAATCGCTGGGTTGGGGAATGTGGAGCCATACTCCTCCCTGAGACTGAGAGCTTGCACTTGGAGGTGACCCTGGTGATGGCAGGTGGCCCAATGGCCACACAGGTCCCGTGGACACACCTGACTTCCAGGAGCAGGAACTGCAGACTTGTGCTCAGATGCAGCAGAGACCCACGGGTCGGTGAGTGACCATCATGCTTTCCCCAAGCGAATAGCATTCTTCCCAATTTACAGACCAAGACTTCAAGGCTCCACAGGTGATGATGAGGAAGCCCTGTTTGGTTTTACAAACATCTTCCCTCCTTCTTCCCAACACAGGCATTACCATATGCCAGTCTGGATGTGGCTACCCTAACAATTAACGATCTCATTTTCTTACCCATCTTTGTGATGTTTAAAATTCTCCAATGAAACCACTTGCTGAGTGTAGACCACTGATTTTTCAATAGAGTATTTAAAAATCTGATCGTGGCGAGCCATTCTGATGGCCGTCCCCTGCTCCTGCAAGAGAGTCACCTTCTGCTATGAGAGCCCACCTGGGGCTCTCAGGAAATCTGCAGTGGCTCCTTTCTCAGTGGCATCTGTTGGTTAGAATCCAGGCGCTGGGTGGCCACACTGGCTGCCGCTACAGGACATTTGCACTAAGGCAAACTTTGAAAGCGCACCGAGAGGTATAGGTGCTCTGCTCCCGAGGGTCCTCCCCACTGGGCGGGGCTTCCTTCCTGCTCTCAAGCCCCAGGGAACCTTATTTTCACCTCTTGGTGACACAGGCCACATTGTACCAGGCTCTAGGCTTCCCACTTACCATCTCCCTCTCTTGACGCTGGGTCACCGCAGGTCATGGAAACTGAGGGGTGGAAATAGCGTCACAGCACCCACTGCCCCAGTTCAAGCGTGGCCCCTTAGGAAGTCCTATTTCCTGGCTCAGGAAATAAAAACTCACTCTAAGATAAAACCTTAAACCAGGCTGAGGTTCAATGCCATCTTTTCACCCCAGGCCCAGCAACAGGAATGGGTATGCGGTTGGTCCCCCGGCCAGTGCTGGCTACGGACAGGTATGAAGAAGTGTGCAGACGGAGGATTTTGAAAAGTTCTGATTTACCTGATAACAAATAAGTGGCACCAGTCCTGCCCTTTGTCCCTCTCCCTGAATCCTGTCTGGGATGTAGATGTGATGTGGGAGGTGCAGCAGCCGTCTCTCAACATGAGAACGGACCCCGGGCCAATGACAGAGCATCAAGAAGTGTGAAGGAGCCTTCGCTTTGAGTGCTGCCCTTCAGACTCCCTGTTACATGGAAAAAACACCCCTGGACCTGTTAGTCAGGGCTCCTGTGGCTGCAGCCCGCAGCAGCATGGACTGGTGCAACCTACAGAACACAGATGGCAAACTGCTTTTAAGGGGAAATAGGCCTATTTAGCCAAAATGGTAGAAGAAGGGCAGGACAAGAGGCAGAACTGGCCAGGTTCAGGATCAAGGGCAGAAACTCTGGTACCTGCGTTTCAGAACACCGCCCACTCCCGGCCCGGCAGCCCTCACACATAACCTGGCACACGTCCAGCCGGGGGCAGGGAGGGCACAGGAATAAAATTAAAACTTCATAAAACTTCTCAATAATTCAGTGACTTGGTGAGTCAGCTTTTAGTAAATTAGCTTTCAGCAAATTGATTTTCAGCACGGTCTGTGCCTCCGCCTGGAACTGCTGCGGTTTGCAGGGCTGGTACTCTCTGCTTCCTGGGGAGAAAGGGCTGACTGGTCCCGGAGTCCCAGAGGGGTTGGCGACAGCTCGTTCACACTCTGTGCTTCCCCCAGGCCCAGCCTACCGAGGACTGAGCCTTCGACAGCCAAGCTCTTGGCGGCCCCTCCTGCAGTTGGGGGGAGCCCTGGCTCCCCTCAGGGTGGCACAGGTGAGATGAGGCCTGAGCCAGGGTTTGCCAGGCGCACCTTGGTCTGACTGACCCAGCGGAGGCCCAAGCGGGGGCTGCTCACCCGAGAACCCAGGGCAGCATCTTGCATGGGTCACTTGCTGTATACATAATTATAATAGGTCACTGCCCTCCGAGGAGGCCTACTTGTTAGGTGCAGGGCAGGCTAAACGAATGTTAGCTGCAGGATAACCCAGGCACTCAAACCCCCCTCTGTCTGGTCCTTTATTACCTGTTTGTGTCGAGTCTGAACACTCAACCCCACTCAAGGCTGAACACTCAACCCCCACCCGTCTTGTGCAACAGAAACCCACATCTGATCCCTGCCCCGTCTGCCTGAAGGCAGAAGATGACACACTTAGCAACTACTGTATGATCCAATCACTACGCCAACAAGGCAGCTTGCACACCCAGAGACCCCATTAGATTTTGGCTATAAAAACTCCCTCCTGCCAGGCCCCTCTCTCTTGCTCTCTCTCTCTCTCTCTCTCTCTCTTTCTCCCTCTCTCTTTTTCTCCCCTTTTGCACTGCTGCAATAAAGATTTCTTGGTGGCTCCGAGTGTTATGGTCACTTTCCTTTCACTACTGGGCATCCTGCACCTGGCCAGTCCCCTCATTAGCATATACCTCATTCTCTGAGGCTACGGTGAGGCCTCCTTCTAGAAACCAGGACAAAGAGAAACGGAATGGACCTTCAGGAATGAAACTGTGAGATCGTCCTCTGGAGAAGATGGGTCAGCCCAAGAAACAGCTGCTGGGAAGGCAGAGGCAGGAGAATCACAGGTTCAAGACCAGCCTGGGAGATTAGCAAGACTCTGTATCAAAATAAAAAATAAAAAAGAGCAGGGGATGTAGCTCAGTGGTGGAGCACCCGGGTTCAGTCTCCAGTACAGGGGGGAAAACAATCCAGGTTGGTTTCTGGTGGGACCTCTCTCCTTGGCTTGTAGATCGTGTCTTCTCCCTGTGCCTTTCCACAGTTTTCTCTGTATGTGCCTGTGTCCAAATTTTCTCTTATAGGGACAGCAGGTAGCTTGGATTAGGATCCCCCCTTGCAATGCCATTTTAACTGAATTACCTCTTTAAGTCCCTCTGTCCAAATGTGGCCACATTCTGAAGTTCTGGGGGTTAAGACTTCAACACAACAAATTTAGGAGAAAGACACAGTGAGACCGCAACAGTCTTCATTAGATCCTCAAAATGCTTATTAAATAAGTGCTGCAATCTCGTCCCTAAATCATCCAGTTTGCCTTCTCTGCTCTGTGCGCGCCAGAGTGACCTTCTGTGGAGCTCTGACTCCCCGAGTGACGGAGCGTGCTGACGGTTCTGGTGCAGGCCTCCACTCCGTGTGACAGGCGTGGTTTTCATCATAAACTAATAACTCAGAATTCTGGTGTCCAGCGGGCATCTTTAATCAGCATGGGACAGTCTCCAAGGCCATGTCACCCTGACACTGGCAACTGTGCACCCCTGGGCCTTCAGGACCAAGACTCTGCCTCCGCCATAGCTCAGTGCCATTGTCCTGCAGTGTATCACGGCCCCTGCCAGACGCAGAGCCAGCAGAGCCCCCGAGGAGAGGCCATGGACAGCATAGAAGCCCCATCTAAATCCAGCTCCTAACAATGACCTTTTCTGAGGTAGTAAGATGGGGATAATAGTCCCAAACTTGCAGGTCAGTCATGAGGGATAAATGTGACAATGACGTTCAATTCCTGACACACTGAGGATGCTTGGTGAAGGACCTGTGGTTTGGGTCTTCTATTGCAGTTTTCTGGATATTGACAGCTATTTTCACAAATTTAAAATTGCTGTCTCCATGACTTACTACCTCTTCTTTCTTCTCTCCCCCTTCCTTCCCTTTTTAAGTATATGTGCACCAAGAGACAAGGGTCTAAGTTCCACCTCAGCTACCAACTGATTATGACCTTAGACAAGTGACTGACTTCTTAAGCATTCTTTATCTGAAAAGTAATACTAATAGCTTTTCATTTAATGGACCACCAACCCACCAAGAAGCATTGCCACATTATAAAATTTAATATTCTTAAACATCAGGAAGACATCTTTTCCTATTTAGAGATGAGGGGGTCTCGCAGCTGGCCAAGCTCACTGGCCAGAGTTTGAACCCCGAGCTGCTGGGCTTCAAAGTGGAAATTCTTTTCCTTCCATCACCCTCTTCCCCCGGGCTGACATACTCTCCTTGCCACAGGGCTTTGGTATGGGGAGGCGTGGAGAGGCCCAGGGTCTCACATGCTAGATAGACATCTGCACTCTTTGAGACTCCCAGCTCTCAACCCATGACATCCCCAGGGGAAGAAAAGAGCAGACCCCTCACTCTGTTCCTGAACAGCTTTCCCCTCTGGACCTGGGGTGGAGCCAAGCAAATTCCTTGCCCTTTGCTCTGAGTAGGGGTCAGCTGGTAAGGCAGCCAGAGATGGGCTTCTGCTGGATTCCCTGGTGCCAGGTGCTGTTGGCCTTGCTGGTTTAGAACATGGGCAGATTGGGCAGAAACAGGGAAATATAAGATGTAAAAATAACTCTCAGATTTTGTGAAGGAACTAAAACCAAAGTCAGGAAGATTTTCCAACTGGACCCTGTCTTTGTGTTCCCAGACAGGGAAGGAAGCCAAAAAAGGGAGAAAGGCCAAAGAGTAGATGAAGGTCGGAACCCAGAGAAATTTCTAGAAAGAGTATAATGTGCAGATTCCTAGAGGAGGGTGGGAAGGGAGCCACCATGGCACTGAATCCACCCAGATGGATAGGCTCAATCCTTCATCGCCTTCTGTCCTGCTGCCTGAGGGAGCGGACCTCAGAGCCATCGATCTTGGACCTGAGGGTGCTTCAAGAGATGGTGCCTGGCATCCAGATAAAGAGTGGGGTGAAGGGCAGCTGGTGGGACTGAAGATGCAAAAACAAATGATCAAACAAATAAAAATTTAAAAATCAGAGGGCAAGATAAAGAGTAAGATACGGGCTCTCTGATGTCTAAGGCTGGTTCTAGTGAGAGGCCTCATCTTTGATATTAATTCTGTCTTCATTGAGCCCAAGCTACCAAATTGAGGCACACCCGATCCTTAGGAAATCCACCAACTGGCTGCAAGAATCATAAATCATTACCACCTCAATTCAACGAGTTTGGTGAGCTTCTTGCCATGTACTGTGGCACCCACCTGAGAGTCCAGTGACTAGGGAGATGGATGCAGGAGGATCACAAGTTCAAAGTAGCCTGGACAATTTACTGAGACCCTGTCTCAAATTAAAATTTAAAAAGGGGGCTGGGATGTAGCTTAGTGGTAGCACACTTTCCTGGCACGCACGAAGCCCTGGGTTCCATCCCCAGCACCATTAAATAAATAAAGTGTGCAATTCAATTAGTCTCCATTACAAAGAATAATCTTTCTCATGGTTCCCATTTTCCAGTATACAAAGCACTCGGTTCATGTCCAGAAATACCAGCAGAAGGTAATAACAATGAGCTTAAATTAGGCTGAAGCCCAACCTAGCACCCCCACAAGAAACTTAATTCTTCTTGTTGCTTTCAACAAGGCACTGGTGTGCTGGAGATTGGGACTACAAATGACTCACTGTGTTGGTAGTGGACACAAGGAGTCAAATGGGGACAAAGAAACCATTTTATCAATCCCTGCAAGGGCTCTACAACTCTCATGGGTTTAGTAAGCCGTCCATTCCCTGCCCTGAATAGAAGGCAGAAGGGTCAGGGCTAATTGGTTAACCAATTTGCCTCTTTAGGAGTTTCTAAAGAAGCCAGAGAACTGTGAGATCACGAGGCTCTGCAGTGTCTGGGCACAGATCCAAGAGGCAGGATCACGGCTCTGAATGAGCAGTGGCTTTAGCATCATTAACCTTGCCCAACAGAGCGGCATGGCTGCCAAGTGCCAGCCCCTCGCACCTCTGCAGGGTTCTTCCCTTCTGCCAATGGGGTTGGAGGAGACAGAAACAAACCCACCATTCCCAGTTTCCTCAGATGTAGGACATGCAATGCTAACACCCGGAAGACCCTGGCCATCAGGATGAGGGGATCACCTCTTACTGACCCTCAGCTATGTGTCCTCTCTAAGGAGGGGGACAGCATGCAGAAAGAAGAAGGGGGTGCTCCCCACAGAGCCTCCAGCCCCACCCGAGACTGATTAGAAGTGGGCTCGTGAGTGGATTGTGTTTGATTGGATGCTCTTCTCGATTGCAGGGTGGGGCTAGTGGTCGGTTGTTTTTATACTTTCTTGTTTTTTTCAGACTTTGTACAGTAACCATCTGTGGCACATTAATCAGAAAAAAGGAACTAAATTAATTTCAAATCATAGGAATGAAAAGACCAATAATTTAAACAATAAAACAATGAAATAACTTAAACAATAAAATCCATTTTTAAAATGTGATTCTCTAACCACTTTCTCTATACCCTGGATGAAATGAGAGGCAAGGTTATATTTATTGACTGGTGTAGAATATCTAGTAAGGAAAAGGAGAAATGTGTTCCAAGTTAACCACCTATTCCCTGCAGGTTACCCAGTGGTAGTATTGAAATTTTAAAGAGTGTCCGTCTCTACTCTTCCTGTCTCAGTCAGGATCAACTGTGAGTAGACTCTCCCCAAACCCAGACTAGACCATCCTATTCCCCCCGCCAAAAGAGCCTCACTGATATAATGCTCATATCTAGCATTATTTCTCCATCTAATTAGCACCTTTGGAGCAAGGGTGTCTGAATACAAAGCTTTGTTCCCTGCTTAACAGAGGGAGAATCTACAGAAATACATGTTTGGTCCAAATGCAGCTATTTCCTGGATGTTTCTCTAAATGTGCCCAAGACTCAGGTTCTTCATCCAAAAGGTGAGGTCAGTGGCACTTTTTCTCCAAACTCCAGCATGTCATCCAGAGCAGAGTGTGGAGGTGCCCCATGCTTGGTAGGACACCGTCTGCAGATAGAACAGCACTGATCATTTAGCCTTAGGTGGCTTTAGCATCATTAACTCTTGCCCAACAGAGGAAACATAGAAACCATTCAATTGGGACGCAAGGAAACTTCATGCATGCATTTATTCATCCAGAAAGCACTTTCTTTACCACCCCCATCACGGCTGTGTTTGGAGCTGGAGAACCCAAAATCCATAAGATAATCTCCAGGTAACCTGACACTGAGTCTGACAGGTGAACAGCCATGCTGCCCAGGCGAAGCCCCAAGCTGAGGCCACCTTCGGACACCCCCTCTTAGCCCAGGCACCGGACCAGGAGGAACAAGTTCGCCACTGCGAAGGTTGAGAAGCAAAGCATCCGATCTCTTCTCCCTTCGGCAGCTGATAGAAAGTCATATTCTTCCTTTCTTTGACCCAAAGGGGAAAAAAAAAACACACTTTGAAATGACAAAAGTCCTTCGGGCAGGAAATTGGTCTGAGACTTAGAAAATCCAGATGGCAAACACTCAAACTAGCAGGAGAAGAGGCCTTCCCTAAAGAGCCTGGTGGAGCAGCCACTGAAGAGGCTGAAAATAAATCCTTTAAAAACAGAGCAGGTGGGTCTTGTCCCTTCACATGGGTTTACTGCAAACTCCATTTCAAATTCTTCTGGGAGCAAAGAAATGATTAAACACCCACAGACAGACATGGGCTCTGCAGAGGAGTGAGTCTCTTCTCCCAGAGGACGAAGGACAAAGGCCGAAGGTAGAGGAGAAGGACCAGGGGGCCAGGTCTGCTTCCTGAGTAGGCAGGTTTCCAGGTGACGTGGGTGGCTGCTGGAGAGTCACCCAGATCCCCAGGCACCACCTCTCCTCTCGGCCCCTGTCCCACTCCAGCCCACCTTGTGAGAATCTGCAACTCCATTGGAACTCCATTTCTTCTGGGTCAAGTCCTGTCACTTTTACACGACACACTCCTGGTATTGTTAGGAGTGGGCAAAACTAGGCAAGCCAAGCCCCAGGCACTTGCAGGAGCAGAGGAATGAGGACAGAGAATTCCTCTTAGAGGGCTGGCTCCCAGCACCTGGGGGCTAGTCCTGCGTCCTCTGCTGCCAGGCGGGTTGTGTTATTTCTGAGGAGCTCCTGTCACAGGTCCTGCCTTTTGGAGGCAATCTGCCCTTCCTCTGGGGCAGCTGGAAGGTTCTGCTCCTTGTTGACTTATATTCTGAAGCAGGGCTACATCTTGTCCAGGTTTCATTTAGTTTAGTTTGTTTTTGATTCCAGGTTGTTGTTGTTGCTGTTGTTCTGAGTGCTCAAGTCTTCCTAAAGTTCTGGGATTTTCTCAGGCAACGAATCTTCGAATCTCACCTTTCTAGCACTTAGTTTCTCTCTTTTTCCTTCCTTTCTCTCTCCTCCTTCCCACCCTGATATTAGGTACCAGGGTTTGAACCCAGGACCCTCTACCAACTAAGCCATATCCCCAGCCCTTTTTATTTTTTACTTTTGAGACAGGCTCTAAGTAGCCCATGCTGGCCTTGAACTTGTGATTCTCCTGCCTCAAACCCCAGGGTCATTAAAATGACAGGCATGCGCCCCTGTACCTGGCAATTTTATTCATCCTAACTCCCATTAGAGGTGAGCTGTTTCTTCTTGTTCTTTCCTATGTCTTCTCCTTCCTTTCATCTTTTCTGCCACTTTATCTCTTCACATATAATCAGACAGCTCCCTGAATGAGTCTTCCGCAATCTCCACAGCACTGTACCTGTTAAAGGCACAGCACCTGCTTGTCCTTGCTTTATAATTGCTGCTCTGATTCCATAATCAACAGATCATGTTCATTCTTTTATCTCCTAGAGATTCTTAGGTGTACTTACTCCACACACACTGCCAGTGGCACGCTCTTCTTTTTTGAGCTTTTTCTGATCTAGAGAGATGCCCCTATCTTATTCCACAAGGCTGTTATATATTTAGTAATATGTTTATTATTTCTGCGTGCTTTTGAAATGACGGCACTTGTCCCAGGCTCAGTGCAACACCTCGAGTCAGAAGTCTGAGCAGAGGCTCTAGATCCTTCTTAGTTCCCACAGCTGCCTCCAGGACGCCAGCCTCAAAGCATCTCCAAAAGCCCAGAGATCAACGTGCCAAGTGCAGGCAGCTCTCCTCCAGAGAAACCCCACGGTCACCAGTTGTTGCTGCTGTGTATCCAAGAGGCACCCTGTGCCTGTGGATGGGCCAGAGGCTCCCTTGCTCTCTGGTTCCACTTAACAGATAAAGGAGAAGAGGGGGAAGAGCTATTTGTTCATGCTCCCATCTGAGGTGGATAGCAGTATATATTTCCCAGTTTGCATGGCTATTCTACCATATTTATCTTAGGAAAACCAACTCTATCGCTTTCCAACTGGTCTGCATGTTCCACAGGGGCATCCCTTGTATCTAGCATGCAGAGTCAAGTATGACCATAATGAACAAACCTAAGGCGTGAGAAAGATACATTTTATTAAAGCTAATTCTTGCCAGGTGCTGTGGCATATGCCTGTAATCCCAGAGGCTCCGGAGTCTGAGGCAGAAGGATTGCAAGTTCAAAGCCTAAGCTCTAAGCAATTTAGTGAGGGCAGGCCTGTCTCAAAATGAAACATAAAAAGGGATTGGAATATGGCTCAGTGGTTAAGGGACCCGGGGTTCAATCCCTGGGATCAAAAAAAAAAAAAAAGCTATTTCTTGGTTGAGGACTGAGGGTCTGAGTCACAACCAGGTACTGCCAGAATTAGGACCAAGACCCAGAATTTCTGATCACTAGCCCAATTCAACACATCCCATGAGAAATAGCATAATCGATGTTGAAAGGCTTGGACTATACTTATTCATCTGTGTGCTCATCTGGACATATAAGAAGGTATTCAATAAAGGGTTCTTTACATCACTATAATTAAATCAATTGCTGTGATTAAATTAATTATTCATTGTTTTCTTTATATGTTCTTGCCTTTTTAGAACATTCTAGAATTTAATGACAGTATTAAGAACAGTTTCCCCAGAAAAGGGGAAAAGATGCTCGTGTGAACACACACATACACACACACACACACACAGAGAAACACACTCTCTCTCACACACACAAACACACACAGAAACACACACTCTCTCTCTCACACACACACATACACACACACACACAGTATAAAATTCTGTATCAAGTTCAAAGGGTTCCCAAGCTCCTAAAACTGGATTAAAATCTTATAATTCTCTTTTGAAATCTCAACATTTTAGGCCTTAGAAGAGGCCTTAAAGATTATTGATTTCAGTTTCTTCATATCACAAGTGAGGAAGCTCAAGACAGGCAGTTACTGGCAGGTAATTTTAAAGACGGGTGAAGAAGGCAAAGGGTTCCACTGTGGGAGGTCCCTCCCCCTCCCTCAGAGGCAGACCTCATTCAGATTTTTCTCCTTCCTACTGGCCCCCTGCAGAAGTGACCTATCCTAGCCTCCCGGGGAGAGGGGCCTCCAGCTCCTGGCCCAGGCCCTCTGGGGTACCTTCTGTCTCCCAAAGTCTCTGGGCCTCTCCTCCGCCCTCTCAGCCAGCACCCCTCAGCCCACCCATCCTTCTGGGTGCTGTTTTCATTTGGCTGCTTTATTATGTTACATTCCTTCCCATTTTAAAAATTTAAAAAAAATGAATGAATATTTTGGTCCATAAAGTGATAAACAGACGAGATTGCATTTTCCCAAGTGCTCCCCAGGCCAAACACTTTAAAGATAAATAAATAAGTCACGAGCATCACTCCTTCCAACCCTGAGGACACAACAACATAAATAAGAAGGAACCAGGTGGCAGGTGATATTTTAAATCATGTCTCAAATATGTCACCTGAGGGTTGGGAAGTCTCCATTATGGTAAACTAAATTAAAATACAAATAAATTATGTTTACAGCGAGATGGGCACAGGACAAAATTAAGTTTTGTGACTGAGGACACGCTGTGATCAAACCAAACGAGATGATACTTCTCGATAATAAAAATCGTTGACTGCTTCCGAACCTTAATTACAGAACGAGGGAGGAAGAGCTATCACAGAGAACTGAGAAGACATCAATCAGTCAAGCAGCAATTTTTAAAAACCCTTTTCAGGGTTAACCCCTGCAAGGTCCCCTAAAAGATGTGAAGGACGAAATATTTCCGGGTGTTTTGGAGGAGCCCAGGTCTGGGGGCAGGCAGAAACTCAGCCCAGTCATACAGCTATAAGTTACACGGACTAGGTTTCCAGGGGAGAGGCCTCAACATCTGTGGATTGGTTTTTCTATAAATAATGATGATAATGGAGGGTTTTGCTTTCAGCAATTACTGTGTAGCTTGTATTGGACCAACCATCCTGCTGAAAACCCTAAGGAAAACCAGAAAAAAAAATGTAAAGAATGCTTACTTGAAAGCAACAGAAAGTTACCCAGGCAGGGAAAATCCACAGGGTCAGACCTGGCAAGGTGGGGAGGGGAGGCCAGAGGGGGAGCTCCTTTTCTTGCTCCCTGAGTCCAAAAGCAAAGCTGAGACCAAGAAGAGTTCTGGGGATTCTCACAGGACTAGAAGGAAGTGAGAACAGGTTCACAACTCCCCAAAGAGGAACATGCAAGACTGCTAGTTGGAAAATACAAAGGGTTGTCACCCGGGGTCAGAGTAAATGGAACATAGAAGAACATCCTTCCAAGGACGAAGGTTTCTAATAACTTGCATCCCTGATTTCATTAAGATTAATTTCCCTTTGCTTAATTTTAGAAAGCTCCAACAGAGCTGCAAAAACAAATGTGACAAATAGAAAAGAAATATTAGGCTTAAGCTCAGCTACATAGATAATGATATTAAATAAAAATGGACCAAACACTCTAATTAAAAGGCAGAGGTATCAAACTGGATAAAAACACAAGATCCAAGGACATGTTATCTATCAGAAATGAATTTTACATAACAAGTTACTTGTTGCGACCCCTCGCCGGCAAGGGAAAACACGACACAGGATTCTTCTTTCAGCAGTTTATTCAGGCCTTGAGTCATGTATCATCTTCTAGCGCCCGCCGCCCGAACACACCCAAGCACAGCTTAATAAAGCCCCCCGCGTCCCAATCCCAAGCCGCCACGTGGATCTCTCTCATAGGGTGGTAAGGGATTACGCGCCAACTCTCCATAAAAGGAGTTGTTTATCACAGGCCACAGTGGAAGCCGGTGCCATCTTCTAATGGCGGCCACGGTCTATAAGAATGGCTTACCACAGTTCCCCCTTCTATTTTATATAACAATGCAGGCGAAAGTAGAGGTCCTATCCCACTGTGCAGAAGTGGCTGCAATGTATGGTTCAGTCCTAAGGAGGCGCCTTCCCCAGACCTGATCCCATATCAGCCGACGCCTTTTTTCGTAGGGCGGGGCGTGGACGTCAAACCCGCATGCAATAGGACATGCTTTCCTTGAGGTCCGTTGAGGGATCACTCAAGTGCAGTGCCTTGCCTCGCATCCTGCATCGTGACGACGGCGAGAAGTAGGATAACACAGGTAGCCTGGTAATAATGACAAGATTTAAGTTGGCAACACAATCCCTAAGCCCCAGAGGAAGGTAAAGAGTCTGTAG
>NW_025999949.1:22227242-22230948 GCF_001458135.2 Marmota marmota marmota
AAATCCCCGCTCTCTCCTTTTCTACAGAGGAGCGTTCCGTTCTATGAAATCCCCCCTCTCTCCTTTTCTACAGAGGAGTGTCCCGCTACTTACTTGTGGATTCCCACTTACCTGGGAACTTACTGGTGCACCACCCTGACTGCTGAAAGTTCTGGATCCTGGGTTCGAGGAATATGTTCCCCGTGCGGGCACCAACTGTCGCGACCCCTCGCCGGCAAGGGAAAACACGACACAGGATTCTTCTTTCAGCAGTTTATTCAGGCCTTGAGTCATGTATCATCTTCTAGCGCCCGCTGCCCGAACACACCCAAGCACAGCTTAATAAAGCCCCCCGCGTCCCAATCCCGAGCCGCCACGTGGATCTCTCTCATAGGGTGGTAAGGGATTGCGCGCCAACTCTCCATAAAAGGAGTTGTTTATCACAGGCCACAGTGGAAGCCGGCGCCATCTTCTAATGGCGGCCACGGTCTATAAGAATGGCTTACCACAGTTACTGATAAGTCAAATGCAAAAAGATAGGAAAAGATTCTTTATGAAAAAAAAAACTAAGCATAAGAGAGCTAGAATGATTACATTAATATCAAAGTAGGCATCAAAGTACAAGTGTTACTAGAGATAGAGGAGGACACTTCTAAACACTGAAATATCAATTCATCAAGAACATAACAATATTAATGAATATGTACAAAATAACAAAGATTCATGAAGCAAAAACTGACAAAACTAAAAGAAAAAAGGAAGAGATGGCAATCAGAGTTGGTTGGAGATTTTCATACTCTTAGTAGTTAATAGAAGAATCCTCAACTACTATGAACACTCTCAACTAATTTAAACAAATTGACATTTTACTTAAACCCACTGACAACAGCAGAACCCAGGTTCTTTTAAAATTGCCATGAATATTCACCTAGATGGACCATATGTTTCTTCATAAAATAAGTCTTAGTACATATTAAGCAATAAAATCCTACAGAGTATGTTCTTGGCCAAACTGAAATGGAAATGAATAAAAATAAATCTTCCAGAAAATCCTCCAAGCGCCGAGCAAAAAGAACATGCTTCTAAACAGTCTGTGTCAGGAGTAAAATTAGAAAATATTTTTAACTGAATGATAACCAAAAAAAAAAAAAAATGTCAGAATATGTGGGTTGCCGCTAAAACAGTCCCTAGAGGGAAATTTTCAGCTTTAAATACTTACAGTAGAAAATAACAACAACAACTAAGTTTTAAAATCAATGATTCAAATTTCTACCTTAAAAAGTTAGAGGAAGAAAAGCAACTAAACCCAATATACAAAGAAGAAAATTAAGGTAAGATCAGAAATCAGCAGAGGAAAACAAACAACAAAAAAGTTAAGGCCAAAAATAATAAGGAAAATACAGAGAAAATAAAATGTCTGATATCAGGAAATAAAAGAGTGGGTACAAGTACATACCCAGACATTAAAAGGAGAACCCCGGCACTATTGTAAACAACTTTATACCAATAACTTTGGCAAATGGAGAAATTATTTGGAAAACACAATTGACTAAAACCAACAGGGAAGAAATGGAAGGTTCAGACTCTGCTCTTCTCTGTTCATGAAATTCACTCCATAATCGACAGTGTTCCCACGGAACACGTGGTTTCTGGCAGATTCCACCAGCCTCCAAGGACAGAAGGACTGCAGTCTTACACAGCCTCTTCCTGCATGAGCCTCCTTTGTGTCCTGAGTTGGGGTTGATGACATCTAGACAAGCAGTCTGTTTGGATAAATGGATTCAGAGAATGTATGTGAACAGATCATCAGAATCACGGTATCTCCTGGAAAGGAGTTTCTTGAAAGGACGAAGCCATGTTAATACCGACAGTGAGCTCGGGTTTGGGGGTCTCAGTCCCGAGGATGAAGTTCCAGCAGGCTGGGCCCGTCTCTGATGGGTGCCCGTGGGGCAAGGGCGGGGCTGCTGGGAAGGCCAGGGAGTCTCTGTCTTGACCTGGCCACGGCCACACAAGTGTGTTCAGTCTGTGCAACTCATGGAGCTCTCACTTACGAAGTGGGTGGCTTTCCCTGTGTACAGGCGTCACTAAAAATTTCATTAACTTATTTTAAACATAAACAGATTAAGAGTGATAATGGTGATGATTTCCAGAGTGTTCGCAGGCATTCCAGCTTTCTGGGCTGATTTATGAGACAGAAGAAAACAAATTGAGTCATTAAAAATACAAGGATGGCCTATCACAAGCCATTAGCTCATGATTACACAGTAATAAAAAGCTTGTGATTGCTATTAAATGAAGACAGTGAGATAAAAATTGGCACGAGTCTGGCAGCTGCAACTCTGTTCTGCACGTATCCCCCAGGTGAGGACAGTCTGAGTACGGACTGGCGGGGAGGTGGGGGCAGTTCTCTTCCCTAAATCCATTTCCTTTACTTAGTCATTGTTTCTTATTTTCCCGATTAATTTTGAACTGATGGCATAAGAACAATAACGTGCACCAATTTTAAGCACATAGCTCAATGAATTTTTATAAACTGAATACGCCTGTGTGACTACCATTCTGGTAGGTCCAGAACATTTCCAGCATCCCAGAGACACCCCTTTGTGCACCTCCCTCCCCCCAAAGACGACCACTCATCCATCCCGTAGTTAAGTTTTACTGCTGTCTGAACTGAAACACACACAGCATGTTCTCTTTAGTGCCTGGTAGTTCACTCCACATTATGTCTGTGAGCTTTCTTGTTACTTTCAGTAGCACTCTCAAGGTGGGTCGTTAGGCCGTCATCAAACAAGTCTCTGTGTCTGGGAAGAGCAGGGCTTTGCAAACTGAGCAGGATCTGAGTGATAGCTCTATTACTCTGGCCTGGGGATAGATTTTAAACCTTTCTGAGCACATGACCTCATCTTTGGAGTGAGAAAATGATGGGTACATGGCAGGTTTGTAGGAAGGATCATAAATAATAGCAGTAATGCTAAAGCTTTATTGACGCTCAGCGTGTTATCACGGGCCTGAACAAACTGGCCAACAGTTCACTGGCAACAGTTCATCATCAGCACTGCAACGTGCATAGATCCTATTCTCTGCTCCTGTCTTCTAAATTCTAGATCCCAGAGAGGCAATCCATGATCTCAACATGGGTCAGGTGGACACATCTGAAAAGAATCAAACTATCAAGTAAGGGGGGGGAGTATGGAGAATGAGGACCCAGGGATCCATACCTGATGTCACAAGCCGTCCAGGGGCTGTGTGTGTGGACTGTTGCACATAGTAGCCAAATGAGGGGATATGCCTGGCATTGCGAACTCCCTGTAGCACCCCGTCAGGGACTGATCCCCTGATGCAGGTGAACTTCCCCCTCAAGCTCTGCCTAAGATCCCACAGAGCACCTAGGATGGGTGTGACCTGCCAAGATGTCCATCAATCAAATGACCACAAGACATCATTCCACCCTTGAAACCTTACCTCTGCCTTGATGTACCCCCTTAAATAAACCACCAGAGCTGTTTTGTCTTTGTTTAGTTCAAGAACCTATGTGGACTAGATCTATTGGGGGCTTTGCTTTTGTAAAGTAAAGAGTGTAAAGAGTGTTTGTGTTTTATTATTTGTTAATTATTTGAGATATTAAGATTTAGGGTGGCTTAATTATTTGTGATATTAATATTTAGAGTGGCCATTTAGAGTGGCTTTGATTCCTCTGGGCAGAACCGCTCCCCCCCCCCCCCCCCCC